>NC_091819.1:15966458-16271666 GCF_041296235.1 Equus asinus
AAGTTGGCGGGTGGGGTTGGTGGGGAGGTTCGCGGTGGGGGTGGAAACAGAAGCAGATTGAGGTAGCTGCTTCAAGGGAACGCAGTGCCGCGAAAGCAGGTGGCAGAGGCTGACCTCGGGGAGAAGCTGGCCCCGAGAGGGAGGCAGGAGGCTGTCGCCGAGAGCAAAGGTTTTGCACCCTCGCTCTGCACCGCGCGGGTGGGAGGGAGAAGGTGGGGCTGGATCCTGGGACCAAGAGGAAGAAGGCGAGATGCTATCCAGTTTGCAATTAGAAGCCACTCAAAGAGTTAGTCAGAGGGAGATTATCTGATAAAGTTTTAAGAAAGATCTGGCGTGTTGGATTGTGAGTCTTTGCTGGTGGTGATTGGGGGGAGAGGGGATGATATTCTCATACTCTAATTATCGACCCCGAATGCATTTTCCTCGCTTCCGATGTCCTAGAGTATTCGGTGGGCACTGAAGGGACATTTCTGGAACATCCTAAACCAACATTAAATAAGGCAGCAGATAAGGGGAGCGGCCGCGGGGAGGAGATGAAAGTGGACCGGACAGGGTTGGGACCAGAGTGGGGCGGCGGACCAGGACAACGGCGAGCTGGCAGAGGAGTCGCCTGAGAACGTACACTCACTGGTGTTTTTGACTGGTGAGGATTTCACTAAAGTCACCGGCCGTCTGGACCTCTCTCCAATCCACATTCTGAGGCTCCAGCCACGGAACTCCGGGATAGAAGGCCCCGCCCCGGACCCTTGCGTTCCCGGAACTCGAGGCCGAAGGTCCTTTCGTTACCGCCGGACGCAACTCACCGCGACACTTCCGGCGAGGAAACATGGCGGCGGCCGTTCAGGACTCACGTGTGAGTGCGGGGAAAAAGCTGAAGAATTCCCTGAAGAAGAAGAAGAGGATGAAAATGGTAGCCAAGGCTGTAGCCTCGGAGCTGGAAGATGAGGACAAAGGTGCTGCCGACAGTGGAGGTAACGTCCCAGGGCTGAGCTTTGGCTGCTCGAAGGAGAGGCCGGGCCGAGTTTGCGGGAAGCAGGGGATGCGGGTTGGTTGGCTGTCGGCCGCCCGAGTTGTATCTCCGCGGGCCGTCGAAGGGGTGGCTTTGGTCCCATGGGAAGGCTTGAGGAAGCGGTGTTCCGGGAAAGGATGCTGTCAGCTGTTTAAGCTTGCACCTTCTTTTACTAGACGTTTTCAGCATCACTGTTATGAATTAAAACGGATGAAACTGCTGCTGCTTGCAGCAACAAGAAGCAGCCTGCAGTAGCAAAGGGCAAAAGGAAGGGGGGTATTTGGAATGACAAGACTGGCATAGGCCAAAAGAGGTCAGAGGAAGACGGATGGTATACTTGACTTTTCTTGTGCAGAACGCGCGTCCACATGCTGGGAGTTACAGACCAGATAGTAATACAAGAAGAGTAGGTGGTTAAAGTAGAATAAATAAAAGTAGCAGTTGATAACTCTCTCTCTGTCTCAGAGAGACCTGCTATTGAAAGGAAGGAAGGATATAGTTTGAGGCCTTGAACCATGAGGTGTCCGTGCCGCTCCTCTTTAGCATCATTCTTGGCTTTAGCTTCTTAGGTTTCCGGGAGTTGCACACGACCCCCAATCTTCTACTGCCCAGTTGTTGCTCCTTTGTACTAGCGAGAGTTTTCTAACAGCCAGAGCTCTTCTTTTATGATGTATTTCAGATCATGTCAGTTGTTTGCTCAAGATGATCCAGTGGCTTCCCATCTCAGAATAACATTCCAAATCCTTAGCCTGTGTCATCTAGGTCAGATCATTTTCTCTCATCATCTCCCACTATGCCCTTCACTAACTACTAACAGTAATCAAGCCACCTTGATATTCTTCTGGTTTATTTAACACATCAAATATGCTCCCACACCAGGGTTCCTGCGCTTGTTGGCTTCACTGCCTAGAATACTTTTCAAATGCTTGCATGGCTCTCTTTCCCTCCCTTTCTTCAATCTCTGGCACAATGCCTTATCGGTGAGACTTGTCCCTGACCACCCTATCTAATGTGCCACCACTTCTTTTCTCCTTGCCTTCCTGCCTTCACTTTTTGGCTTGTTACCCTCCTTTATTTTTCTCAGCATATCCCAAACCGTCTGACATATTATATATTTGCTGCGTGTCTCTCAAGCTGAAATGTAAGTTCTGTAAGAGAAGAGACTGCTGTATCAACAGCGCCTGTTACATAGTGGATTCTTCAGAGATAGTGAGTGAGTGAATAAACCTGAACTTCTGGGACCAAGAAGAGGAAACTGTCATATGCTATTGCAGTCCCTAGGTAATGAGCCCTCATCCCCTGGCAAAGGAGTTAAGGAAAACAAACTTTATTGAGCAGTAATTAGAACCTCTGCTTAGTTCATGTGGGGTTGTCAGAGAAAGAAACACTATTACATTTGGAGCAAAATATCGGGACTGCTCTCACATTTAGGTGAAAATTAGATTTCTCTATTCAAGTACTGGATAATTCCAAGTTAGAACTGTTCTGGCTTCTCAATGCCTTGTTGTAAACACTGATTAGGTTCTAAGATTCTCTTGCTATTACAGTTTGCTTACATTATGGTTTAAGAAGGATTTTGGCTAACATGGAAACCTAACTATCCAAGTCAGTTGAAGGCACAATTGCTGTTTTCTGTTATCTTTTGGTCACCCTCTAGGTGTTGAGGATACAAAGGATGAATAATTTCCTGCTCTAGAATTACAGTCTTATGGGAGATAGGTATTAAACACAGGACTGTAATACAATGTATTGAGAATTATTAAGGGGCAATTATAAAGATAGTTATCACTATGGTGGTCCAATTAAAAATGATAAGGATGGAGACAGAGAAATCCATATCCTATAGAACCCAGCCTAGGCATTGCTTCCTTGTATCTTATATGTATTACTCATAGCATACTATGTTATTATTTTATTTTAACCTCTCTCCTTATAGATATAAGTTCCCTAAATGCTAGAACTATGTCTTGTCTTTATTTTCATAGAGGCTTCCTTGTGCATTTTGGTATTAAGTAACTTTTCTTGTTGAATAAATGAGTAAGGTGGTGTTTCATCTAGGCCTTAGAAGGATGAATCGTTTTCTAAGCCTAGAGGTGGAAGGTGGAGAAGACAGTTTTCTCAGACATAAGGAAAAGGACATACAGTGGCACACAGTCTCTTAAAATGCACGGGCTAGTCAGGACAAAATTAATTGTCTGTTATGGCTCTAGCTATTCAGAGAAGTTACTAGGTGTGAAACCGGGAACAGAGGGTAAAGCCAGATTGTAAAGGACCTTGTATGCCATATGAAGGAGATTGGACTCTCTATTTGTAGGCAGTAGGGAGCTGTTGAGAACTTTTGAATAAGAGAGTGACACATGTTTGTAAATATCACTGCTAGCTGTATGGTGACTGCCATAGAATGCCAGAGCAGTTAGTAGGCAACTGTGAAATTCTGTTAGGGCTTGCTCTAGGATAGGACAGTGAAGACAGAGGGAAGGACCCCCCTTGAAAAGTTTTTCAGAAGAAAAGCATTCAATTTTCCAAAAAACCAACTTCCAAATAAATATGTAGCACCATAAATTTTGGGCATACTATGCTGTTAGAAGAATTAGATGATAATAATAATGGCTATATTTTTCGAGCTTTACTAGGTACTGTCCTAAGCTCCTTAAACATACCACTTCAATTAATTCTGACAATAACCCTATGAGATGGATACTATTGTTATCCTCATTTTGCTTGTAAGAACCTGAGGCACAGAGAGGTTATAACTTGCTCACTCCAATAAGTTGATAAACAAGTTGATAAATGACACAACCATTATTGAAATTTGGCTCTAAAGTCTGTAGTCTTCACCACTGCTCTGATTTTGTTGAGGAACCAGGAGGACATAGGTGATCAAAAAAAGCTCTCCAAAAAGTAAAAGGGCAGGGCCTTAGAATCTGAAGAAAGGATTGGGAATGAGGAAACCTTGGCATTGAAACAAATTTTACTTCCATTCTAGAAGGTTCCATTACTAAGGTAAATTTTTGTGATCAGATTTTCATAGCACTCCTGCTGTTTATAGCTGGAGTCTTCCTTCCTTCCTTCCTCTCTTCTCCCACCCTTCCTTCCTTCTTTTCTCCTAAAATCCACGTATTATCTCTGGAAAGAAATTCCCACTTCTGCTCAGTTGTATAAGAGGCACCTGTGTTTGCACTGCCTTTCAGAGTGACTTTGGGCTGGTCTTTTACTAATACCTGCGTCAGTTTCATCATGTATGAAATGGAGGTTATAATAATGTCTACCTCAGGATTGTTGTGATGATGAAATGAGTCACGTACGTAAAGCATGTCATGTTTGGCACACGGTCCCTGCTCATAAATATTAGTGTTAATGATCATGACATCTTTTCTCATCTAACAAAATGGCTAGTCCCATCTCTTTGCTGCCAAATAAACCTTCCAGCCTTTGATAAGAGTGATGTTTGTAAACTGGATCGTTTTCCAGAAAAGAGGGTAGAATTTCCTTTGGTAACTCTGCAAGGTAGCCGATGGCCTTTCTATTTTACAGATGAAGAAATGGAGGCTTGGCGATAGTTGCCGTTACACCATGAGGCCTCCCAGTGGAAAACTGATAAATCCATAGATACAGGATGTTGTCTCTTATTCTGCCCGGCTTACTCCATAATCTAGCTATTTAATCATGTATTTGTGATAAAATTCAGGATGAATAGTAATGATTTTGACAGCTATTGATTGTCTGTGCTTAGTTGTTCCATAGACACATTAACATTTGCAAAACTGAATTCGTAATTTCATTTCCCAAATATGGAACCTACAGATAACAGGGATGGATTGTGTCATTATGAACTAGTTACGGTTTGCATACCCACCCTCCAGGATCTGACAGCTGCTTGCTCCTCAGTGCTCACATCTTGTCATCCCTCAGCTTGCTAGTGTCGTAGCCTTCTTGCACGTCTCACCTGAACACAGTGCATGCTCTCTGCTCCCAGCTGGGCTTGTGCTCCTCTACAGCACACTCCTTTTATCTTCACTCTCTCTTAACCAGCTTTTCTGTATTCTTTAGATCTCAACTTACTTGTCCCCATCCACTTTGTCTGTTGGGATTTACACTGTATCTCTGCTATAGAGATAAATAATAAACAGTGTTTTATTTAATAAATTCAGTAATGTAGGTTTTTGGTTATAAGATGGCATATTCTCCTTTGGTTTAACTCAGGATTTGCTGCTTAATAAAAGAAATTGCTGTTTTCCTCTCATGAAGTCAGATATTTCTGGGAAGGTGACCCAAGGAAACAGCTTTTCTAGTTCATATTATTTGTGTGCATGTGGCCTTGGCAGAACTATTAAGCTATCAAAAGTGTTCAGATGCTGTATACTGAGAAACTGTAAAGGCAGAAGATTGAATTTGGCTTCAGACACATGAGGAATCAGTGTGCAAATTATAGGCTTATTATTAAAGTGTACCAGTTCATTTTATCAGGGAACTGAATCAGAGACTTATCTTTGAACTTTAATTGGATCATAAAAATTGATAGGGATGTGCCTTATCGTACTAATATTTGAAAGCAACTTGCTTTAGCAAGATGCTACTTAAATTTCATAGAAAATACACAGATATAACCCAAGTGTTGTTTGAACTTTATTTTTCATCTTCTGGCTTTAATTTCTTTCAAAACATTGTGTAAGAAAGATTGAAAATTATGCTTTTATGAGTGTAAAACTTTTAAGTATCCTTTGTCAGACTTTGCAGAAGTGTCCTCATTCTGTGAGGAGAGCCCTTGTAAGTTTTGGTGACAGCCGTATCAGAATTTAGCATACAGCCTGATGCATGGTGTGCTATTCAGTATCCATTTATTTATTGAATAAATTGCAAACATCTCTTAACGTGATTTTTACACTCTTCTCATGTACCAGATATCGTTGAGGGTAAAATTAACAGGACTTGTACATAATGTGAACTTGAAGGATAGCAAAATGATTCCAACTGCATTTTTGGTAAATTGTAATAGTCTTCAGTAGGATTTGAAATTTGGTCATAGTGAAATGCAAGTGATCACAGATCAGAGATACGTGGAAGGTACAATCCTTCAGTCAGCATTTTAAGTGATAGAGAAGTATCACGCATTATAATGGGGAGGATGACGCCCCTACCTGAGTTTGCCTTGAACTGCTCAGATTTATCGAATCGATACCTTGTTGAAGACTTAGACACAATGTATACTTGGCTCTTAAGTTTGCAGTCTTAAAAAACCCACAGGCAATTGCAGCCTCTCTAGTCAGTAAATCAACTCAGGTGGAAAAATAAAACCAGTGGTTGATGGTGTCAAGTATGATAAAGAGGAGCGTGATAACCTCTACCTTGGAGTTATCATTGAACTACTCAGATTTGCTGAATTGATGCGTTGTTGGAGGATTAGGCACAATGCTAACTGGGTTCTTAAGTTTGTGGTCTTAAAAAAAAAAAGCTTCTGTAGTCAGTAAATCAACTTAAGTGAAAAAAGCCTTGGTGATTCTCCAGTGCCCTGATGTGATTGACCCCTCCTTCCCAGAATGTGCCTATATGCCTATAAACTAGTCGGGAGGAATGGTAATGTCATGTTTTCTCAGTTGTTCCGGTCACATGTATGAAAAATAGCCATATACTTCGAACACAAGACTTGATAACAATCCAGTTTAGAAGGTCCTAGGAGCTATCTGCTCATTTTTGATAAACTACAAAGCCATATTTAAGATATAATAACCTAGCAGATAAATGTGCTTTTCATCAAACTGTAGCTTATAGCCTCGTTCATCTTTTAAGTTACTTAAAATAGCAAAGGAACATGCCTAAGAAATGAAGTATATCATAGTTATACTTGAGTGGTTTAGCAATTTATAGGACAGACTCAGGAAACAGACTTCTTCCAGGCGTTATCTGCTTTGGCTTGCCCAGATAGCTCATGTAATCACATCTGACAGTTTGTCCCATGGTAGCACTTTCATTTTACGTTTGGTTATTTTTATGGAAACCTAGGATGGCTGCATTTTTTCCTAAGGTAAATGCCTTTTAAAAAGTCTTAAAGCATCAATTTTGAATATTCTATGTTTAGTAATAATTGGCAGGAAAGATCATGTGGCGTGAGCAGAACAGATGATTTACAACTGGAATGGGGAGCAGTGGTTGCATAGAGCTCTGAATAACTAGGCAGAATGAGGATGGGGGTGAGGAATGGCTGTTCTGGTTAATGGAGGTTAGATAGAATTCCTTTTTAATTCAAGCTTTATTAAACTAGTGAATGAATATTTTCTGTGTTAGTTCAGTACATGTTAGGTGAGTTGAATCTTTGATTCAAAGCTTTGTTGTGCCTTATAAGTCAATCATCTCTACCTCCTATGCCATTAACTTTGTGACTGGGGGCATGTTTTTGCCTTCTCTAAGCTTCAGAATCATCTCCTGTGAATAAAAAGCTGCTCACAGAGTATTGTGAGGATTAAATGATAGTGCATAAAAAGTGTTTAAAATAGTGCCTAGCTCTGCATACCTGTTAGCTAGTTAGTATTGTCATTATTTTAGAGTACTTTGAAAAGTTGTAGGACAGAGACATTGACCACTTCTGAAATAGAGTCAGAGGTCACTTGCTTGTGATGAATGGGTCATAGATTAGAACTAACACCATCGGTAGAATTATAGTGGAAGTAAAATTCATTTTGCCCCTCTTTTTGGCATCCTTTTTTAAGCTTTTGGGATTCCCTCCTGCTCTGTCTTCCAGGTTCTCGGTATTGTTGTCTGTCCTCTGGTTAGTGACTGTCATTTATTTCCTGCCTACTATGTACCAGGTCTGTGGCTAAGTGCTTTTCATGTGTTATCTCATTTAATTGTCATAACAACCCAGTGAGGTAGGTACTATTTTTATCCCCATTTTACTAAAAACAAACTGAGACACAGAGGGGTTAGGTAAGTTGCCCAAGATCACCTGTTAGAAAGTAGTGGAATCAGGACATAAGGCCAAGTCTGTCTGATTGTATAATCTGGGCTCTTAACCTCTGTGCTGTAAGCGGCTGGTCGTCTAAAGCTTCCCATTCTACACGTTGCATGTCTTGCAGATTCCAGCCACCAGAGGTGTTTCTTCCTTCTTCCTTTCCCTTCCTCCACAACCACGTTCAAATTCTCATTGTGTGTGTCTGCATGTGTGTGCACACGTATGTGTGTGTGTGTGTATGTGTGTGTGGTGTGTAATCGACGCTTAAATGTTTACTATGGGCTAGACACTCTTTTAAGAACGTTTTAGGTGCAGGCCCGGTGGTGCAGTGGTTAAGTGCGCACGTTTGGCTTCTCGGCAGCCCGGGGTTCGCTGATTCGGATCCCGGGTGCGGACATGGCACCCCTTGGCAGAAGCGATGCTGTGGTAGGCGTCCCACATATAAAGTAGAGGAAGATGGGCACGGATGTTAGCTCAGGGCCAGTCTTCCTCAGCAAAAAGCGGAGGATTGGCAGTAGTTAGCTCAGGGCAAATCTTCCTCAAAAAAAAAAAGAACTTTTTATATATTATCTCATTTAATTATCACAAAACCCTAATGAAGTAGATACTATTTTATTGCCATTTTTATAGATGAGGAACCTAATAGAACTTGGAAACCTTCAGAAAAGTCACAAAGATGTGTGTCTGGAGTTGAGGTTGAATCCAGGCAGTCTGACTTTGTGTCCTTCCTCTTAACCGCTACTAGCTGCTCTCAGTCAAGTTTTATGAGGAGTTCTCTTTGATTTAGAGTAAATACTAAAAGGATGAAGTCAGTTAAAGGTTAACCAATAGCCTTAATGCTCCAGATGGTGTTTGTATTTTAAAAGAACAGCCTTCTTCATCCAGTGGAGAGATGTTTAGAAGTGAGGACATAAGGTGACTGCTACGAGAGAGAAACACGAGCAGTTTGCTCTTACCAGAAGCACCCGCCCACAGTGCAGAACTTTTAAGCTGCTTAGCTTTAATTTCGGTGTTAATTTGGGGGTTAATGTATAGTTTGTTTCTTGGATCATAAACGAGCCCAGCTTTTTCATACTCAGTTTTACTTACCGTCCAGTCCTCAAATCTCCGGTTTCAGCCAGTCTGAACTTCTGGTCCTTTGATAGATATCTTACCTTCTTTAACCATGCCGTTGGACGTGCTGGGTTCTTCTGCCTGGAATGCCAATAATAATGATAATTACAGTTAGAATTTTAGTTTTCATACAGAGCATGAACTCAGATGTTAGGTGTTTTTGCTTCTGGATTCTGTGTTCGTGCCCTCACCTCTTTTTGTTCACCTGGTGGGTTGTGGAATCTTACTTCTTTGGCCTCCTTCCTTCTCTTGTCATTCAATCTCTTGCCTTACCCTTTAAGAAACAACTTGAATATCATCTTTGTAAAAGGCACCCCCGTAACAGTCACCCTTTCTTCATTGCTTTTCTTTTAGAAGAACACTTACAAACTTTACAAATTGCAAAACCAAATTTTGCAGTTGGTTAACCGACTTATTTACCCTACTAGACATTTGAGTTCTTCAGGGAAAGAAGCCTAGATGTGGAATTTTCGTTTTCCCTTCCTTCTTCATCATGCATGAGTACTCAATGAATACTGAGGGACTGTGAGACTGTTAGTCTTCTGAAAACTGGATCTCAGTTCCAAAGGCTGAGGAAAACGGCTTCCTTTCCTGCAAGCGCTGACCAGGTGTGGGGTTGGGAACAGATGCCAGGTTTGAAAGGGAGCTGGAAGTCTGGGGAAAAGGCACAGGAGATGAGAAACCCCTGTGTCTCTCTGAGTCCCTCAAAGGTCACATGCTGCCCTGTCCAGTATGGTAGCACCTGGCCACATAGGGCTTTTTAAATTTAAAGTAGTTAAAATTAAATAAAATTAAACATTCAGTTCTTCAATTGTAGTAGCCACATGTGAAGCACTCAGTTGGCTCTTGTGGCTGGCGGTTCCTGGGCAGTTCTGATAGTAGAACGTTTCTACGATAACCTTTAGTTATTACTTCCAATAAGCAGCATTCTTTGTAGCCTTGCCTTAATTTCCAGATTTTTTAAATAGAATGCAAAATTAGAGTTAATATTTAAGATAACACACAGGACTTAAAAGGAATTTTTCAACTTATCTAGTGCCCTTAAACCCCTGGATATATCCACTTAACTTCTGCTGTTAAAGATCAGCTAGTGGAATGTTCAAAAAAATCTCATCCTGGGGCCAGCCCTGTGTCCTAGTGATTAAGTCCAGTGCTCTCTGCTTTGGCAGTGCAGACCTACACCACTCCTCAGTGGCCATGCTCTGGCAGCGACCCACATACAAAATAGAGGAAGATTAGCACAGATGTTAGCTCAAGGCATGTCTTCCTCAGCAAAAATAAAAATGAAAAAAATTTAAAAATCTCATCTTTGTAGGATACAGTAAATTTTTTTTTTTTTAAAGATTTTATTTTTTCCTTTTTTTCCCCAAAGCCCCCCGGTACATAGTTGTATATTTTAGTTGTGGATCCTTCTAGTTGTGGCATGTGGGATGCTGCCTCAGCGTGGCTTGATGAGCAGTGCCATGTCTGCGCCCAGGATTCGAACCAATGAAACACTGGCCGCCTGCAGCGGAGCGCGCGAACTTAACCACTCGGCCACGGGGCCAGCCCCAGGATACAGTAGATTTTTAAGATCTGCTTTCTGATTTGCATGGTGATTATCTTTGGTATCCTAGAAGTAAATCCTGTTTTATGGTATGCTGGGAGACCTCAATACACTGGCATTTTTAATTTATATAAAACAACATCATTTCCATTGGCAGTGAATGCCTGACTAAAAACTTTTGAGCTACAGCTTTATTTTATTAAGAAAATAATAAAAATAAAGACTACAGCTTTAGGGAGTTCTGGAATTGTTGTTTTCGTTGATGGGTGAGTGCAGCTTGTATAAACTTGTTATGAAACTTTTCATGGATTTATTGTGTGTCCATGATATGAATGTTATGGTAGTAAAGCTGGGTAAGAAACACACCAAGGAAAAATAGCCAAGGTTTAGAAAAGGAGAATTGGAGTGGCTTGTACAGTCATAAAGCCTATGGCTGCCTTTACAGTGGAGCTGAAAAATGTGAAAGTTGCTGCAATTTGTGTGTGAATTCATCAGGACAAAACACTAGATGTCAGTGTTGTAGTTTTGACATTTTACCAGGAGCTGTGAAGACTTCAGCTTTTCCTCCCCCAGATATTCTTCATTGCCACGAACTGTTAAGCCATTTTGCCTCTTTACATTTATATAAATGCTTACTTTTCATAGAATTGTGTATTTTGTTATTTAGTACCTGTGCAGTGCTACTGATTCTGAGAAATAAAACATGTAATATTAATATATTTACTTTTCAGCTAACTACATTCTCCAAACTTTGTTTCTCAATGTACTTTCCAGGGAACACTGGTCCTAGGAGAGGCTTCTGGGGGAAAAATTGTGTGACTCTGGAATCTGGTACATAGTAGACACTCAGATTCACTGAATTGATGATAGGTTTTGAATTGAACTGAATGCTATCAGCTTTTGTTGTGCAAAATTTAGATACTTTCTTTAAATATTGTGGGCAATAATATAGTTCTCATATCACCTGTGTTTGTACATTGAAGCCTAGAGGCATATGTCCTTAGAGTTATTAAATTTACTCAGCATACAGGATACAGAGAAGGCTTCAAATTAAATATGTGGCAAATGAATTTCTATTAAAAAAAATTCTTTCTCTTTGTTAAGAAAATACGCAGCACATTAGGGCAGTACAATTGTTAGTGATTTCTTCCTCTTATCAATATTATTTGATACTGTTGACAGACTTTATGTTTTAAGATTGTGCTTTTTAAACACGTAAAGTGTTGGGGTGGGCCCTGTGCCATAGTGGTTAAGTTCGGCATGTTCTACTTTGGCGGCCCGGGTTCGCGGGTTTGGATCCTGGGTGTGGACCTACTCCACTCATCACCCACACCGTGGCGGCAAACCACATATAAAGCAGAGGAAGACTGGTACAGATGTTAGCTCAGAGCTAATCTTCCTCAAGCAAAAAAATGAGAAAGATTGGCAACAGATGTTAGCTCACAGTGACTCTCCCCTAGCAACAACAACAAAATGTAAAATATTATTTTGCTTTTTCTCTTTAACTCTAATTTTCTGTAATGTTCTGTTACTTTTTTGAGGATACTCCATTTTTATTCATATACTTGAGGTTCATTTATGTATATATGTATAAAATGTTTTATATGTTTTTATTTGCTGTTTTCTACTGTTAGAAGTTTCTTTTGAAATATATTAAATATTTAGTTTTACATCCTTTTTATTTCTTGAATTCTCAGCACTTAAAAAATAAAGATAGTATGCAAAAGTAATACCAAAATTGCAGGTATTATAATGACCAGCTACAGGTCAGGTCTTTCCAGCAATTCTCTCTCAATTCGTGCCTTAAAGTCAAGAGATTAGAAAGGATCACTGAGAATCACAACTGACTCTACATTCAGTTCCTTTCACTTTGCTCCTGGCAGTAAGCTGATATTTTTAAAAAAAGGCTGAAAGGCTGAAAGCAAAATATGCACATTTTGTTGAAATAGTTTAAAGATGAAAGAGGGGCTCGGAGTTGAAGAACAGATAGATACTTTTGCAGTAACAACAAGAAACAGTCAGTAGACTTCTCAGAGGTGGAAGCAGAGGTTCTGGTTCCAAGGTGTAGCTTCCAGAGGGGCAATGGCCCGGGAGCAGACTCCCTGGAGTGCAGTGCCTGGGCTGTGGATGGCTTTTCAGCCCTGCAGGTTGGAGTGAAGTTTCTGATCTGGATGGGAGGACATCAGAACTGAATTGAGTAGGAAGCAGAAGGAAACCTGTTTATGTCTAGGCCTTTTTTTTTCTTCTTCAAATAAGTCAGTATTTAAAATTTCATTTTAATTAATTTGTTCCACGAAGATTGTACTGCTAAGGGGCAGTTGTTGGTCTATGAGTTTTCTTCTGACTGGGTAACTTCTTCTCAGTCTTGTTTGTTAGCCCTTCTTCTCCTTATTAAGAAATATTCCAAGTTACTAAGCTGTTGGGTGATTTTCTCCTTTGAAGTATTTCCTGTTAAGTTCCATAGGTTTTTGAGAACAAAACAGAAGCTCTCCAGAAGGCTCTGGGTTGTACAGAAGCACACAGACTACGCTGGCTGCTTGTGCTCTCATTGTTCAAATACAGTTAACTTCAGAAGTTGAGAAACGCTCGAAACTTTAAGTACCTAGAACTTCTCAACAAGTTGCTTTTCAAGCAAGGCCATTGACTGGACTCTTGTTTCTGCCAGTCCTCTGACCCCAGCTGTTTGAATGTTCTATGATGAACCAGCTTGCTGGTAGCATGTGTATGCCTTTTTTGGTGGTTTTGAATGATAAAATTTAACAGATACTTTTGTCTCTTCAACTCACAACCTGGTATTTTTATTCAGTCACTCAGGAGTGCAATTAAATCTTCAGTATCTTGGGTACAATATTACTTCATTAGATTACTTTTCAAAATGTTAGAACACCCAATTTTATAATGTTGTATGCAAATTTTGTAAGAGGAGGCTGGTTTTTAGATTTTTCTGCACAGAAATTCAGAATTTTAAATATCTGGGCCAGATCCCTCAGAGACGTTTTTCTGATTTCTCTATACCATGGAAACACTGTACATTTTCTTAACAGATTGAAGCTTTTTGTTGCTTGTTTAAAATAATCTTCATTAGTCTCTTTAAGTAGTAACACAATTAAGGCCCGTGGACTTGAGCATACGGTGCACTGGCCCCATGTCAGCACCTTGGCAGCAGTAAGGGTAGGGGCTGTTGGATTTGTTTCTGCCGCCTGGGTCCTGGGTGCTGAAGCCACTGTGGCCTCCCCTGTCACCATGGCTGGGCCAGGTCTCTGGGAGCTGATGGCAGTAGGAGGGAGGGTCCTCCTGTGCTCCACTATTGCTTTAGCTGTGGGACTTGGAAAGGTCCCATCTTCTGAGAATCGAGACAAGTGGAGAACTGTTAGCTTTATGAAGGATCCTGGGGCCTGGCCATGGCCATAGCACCTCTACCTGGGTATTAAAGTTGAATTTTTTTCCTACTCTTAGGTTCTGTAGGAAGCTGTGGATTGGAAAAGGATCACTTTTCTTCTGATGATGAAGCAATAGACGCTGACAATGAAGATGAAGTTGAACCCTGTGACAATGAAGATGCTGCAGAAGCTAGTGCTGGGACTAATGTGGGCTGGGCAGATGCCATGGCTAAAATCCTTAACAAAAAAACTCCTAAAAGTAAACCCACCATTCTGGTCAAAAACAAAGAGCTGGAAAAGGAAAAAGAAAAGTTAAAGCAAGAGAGACTAGAGAAAAGAAAACAGGTGTGTCCTACCAGTTGTTTTGTAGATTAGATTGTTTGTCTGGTCTAGTTCTTATCTGTACCACATTGTTCCTTGCAGTGTTTGTCCAGTTAACATTCCAGTTTTTAACTTGCTTTTTAGGTGGGGGTGGATAACCAAGGTTATGTAGTCTAAATTACTCCATTGAGCATGTTCACTTTTCAGTTGTCTAAGCAAAGCAATAGAAATGTAAACTCCAAGGAAATTTATCCTTTTAAAATCAGGTAATTATACATGAGGCAGTGACTCGTGGATCTAAATTTTTAATTCAGTTTGGCTGTCCATATCTAACTTGATTAGGTTCTGAACTAATAGAATCATGTTAGTTACTTTTTGCTAAAAACCTGTTTTGTTATATAAATCTGTGAAGATGTCATTGTCAGGGGTTGGTTCTATTTCTGAGAACCAACTGTTTCACTGCTAGATTAACTTGAATTCGTTATATCTTTTGTTAAACCACTGATGATAGAAGTTAGACTAATACAGTCTGATAATTAAAGGCCAAAAGTTGGACTTAAGTTTGCTGTTGCATGTTATAAAGATAAAGAAATAGTAATAAGGTTTTTATATTCCTTGTACTTGAAGTAGCTCTGTGTCTAAAATATATGGTTACTGAGGTATTATTTTTCAGTGAAAAAAATAACTTTGTACTATCATACTGACAACATGAAAGTACTCATTTCCAAGAGGTACTTTATAGGTAAAAATGAAAGAAAACCAGTTTTGAATTGGCATATATTGCTTTTAAGTTCATCAGCCCCTTTACCTTGTTTCAAGATGGATGTTTTCTGTGTTCTGATGCCGGTTGCTCTGTGTGAAAGGCTATGTAGAGATGGAACTTTTCAAGTGTTGCTTTTAGAAACAACATGCTCTATTATTAATTCAATATTCTCATTGTACTATATTTAAGATAAATTTTGTCTCTAACTTACTGATACCTTTTCAATTGAAAATTTGAATCTATTATCTGACAAAAGCTAGACGAGGCTTTAAAAATATCAGAATCCTTAATTACCTTTAGTCCCAATCTTCCAGTGAGAGTAAGAACACCATTTTGAAGCCAAGAGAAATGCATCTCTAACTCTGCTCTAGGTCAAAGCTTCATGTGCTGGAGGTGACACTGTCCACATAATGCATGAAAACACATGTTGATACCGGATACTTGGCACAGTAGCTACGGATGTTCTTAGTGTACACTTCTGAGTAGAGTCTGTAAATTATCATTATTTCTTAATGTCAAATACTATCAGTTTCTAGAATATTGGGTATTTACTTCTAATCATAAGTCTAAAAGTATGTTTCAAAATTAAAAAATATTTGGGGATTATACATGCCTGTTATCCCTTGGGTACTATAGATAATTAAGAATTGACTATTTTAGGCTTGAAAATAAGATTTTTTATTTCTGGCATAATCTAATAGTAAATATCATGACAGTTAACATACATTATGTAATTTGGGGAAAAATCCATTCCTTTAGAAAGGCATCAGGCTAATTCTTTGTAGCAAGAGCAGGAATTTGGTTTTACTGTGATTAGACATTTTTATTAATACAAAATGAGAGATTAGTTGAGTGGAGAAAAGGAAGAGATAAGTGGAGACTTTTTTCCGCTGGTTCTTATTGCTGGTTTTGATGCTCACCAGCTTCTTGGTGGGTAGTTTATCATATTCAGTATATTTGATACTTGGTGATAGGTGGGCCTGAGAATGGCACCTGGAGAAGCAGTATATCAAATCAGATGCCTGTAACCAGGATACTAGTCGAAGACAACTTTGAATTAGATTATGTTGTCTATGGGATTTTCTTATTTCCTGGCTCCCCTTCTACTTTGCATTACAGCAGAGAATCAATTTGCAGTAGTTTGTGACTGATACACCAGGTATGGCAAGGATATTGGTCAGATGTGCCGTAAGAGGAGAAGTGGATTTAAGTGATTTTGTGAAAAGAAAAATAGTCACTGCATAAATAGGATAAATCTGGATATGATGATATTCTTTGAAAAGCTGATACAAGTTCTTCATAATTCTGACTGTAGAGGAAGTCAGTTTCTGAAAACAAAGAGAAACAGTGTTTAAACTTGTGGTTACCAAAAAGAGTCGTTGGAGCCTTCCTGATGCTTTGACGATCTGGTGCTGGCAGATCCTCTCACACCCTCCCTTGTCCTGCCTCGCTAAGGATGCTGGCAGCTCTCCAGGCCCCTGCTGTCAGAGAGCCCGACAAAAACCCACTCTGTGCCTCTCACATGACACACTGAGTGCTAACCACAGGCTCCCTGAGCTGAACCCCTGCAACTGTGGGTGCTTTTTAAGGTCTCCATGACAAACTAAGCCAGAATGATTTATTACCTTTGTCCTTTCACAGAATATCATATCAAAGTATGCTGCACTTTCAAACATGCCTAATATTCTTTCACATAACAATATTTATAACACAGCTTGATAAGAAGCGGGAATGGGAAATGATGTGCAGAGTAAAGCCAGATGTTGTCAAAGACAAAGAAACAGAGAGAAATCTTCAGAGGATTGCAACGAGGTAAGACACTGTTTTTGCCCTTTAAAAAAAATAAGTATACTAAAGCTTTGATAGTGATCCATTTCTGACTAGATTTGATTCTTAAGCTCTGCCTTCTCAGAGCTCAGTGATTTATGTCTAAGCCTGCCTGTTTAATACTGAATTCAACCAAAGATTTTGCAGGTCTCATGAGGCAAGAATATAAGGTGCTAAGCGTGTATTTGGTATGAACTTGTTTCAGATCATCTTGTTTTTATAGTTAGGAGAACAGTGGAATCAGTCCTCTTACTGCATTTCCCTTAGGATGCTTGTCTAAATTTATGGCACTAGATGATGATTTTTGTTATCTTGAGTTATATTTATGTCATAACAAATTGCACATTACAGCAGCTTCGTGCTTTTTACTCTGCATTTTTTATCATTGGCACCAAACATTTGTTTGATGCCCTCTGTGTCCAAAGCTCGAGAGAATCTGATGGCTGCTGGGTGGTCCTTGCCTACTCATCTGTAGGAATTATAGTCTCTTTGAGAATAGACACATATCCTCTGTGTTGGAAACATACAGCAGGAGATCGTCCAGGGAGTTGGGGAAGGCTTCACAGAGGAGACAACGTTTGAGTTGACGCTTAAAGAATATAGCAATTATTTAGTGGAATTACTTTTAATTTTCTAGTTACCTGCATTATTTTGGCCATTTTCTGATCCATCTGGGAGTTGTACAGTGAGAGAGTGAGGTATGGTGGTTCAGAGTGTGAGCAGTAGAGCCAGACTGCTAGGTTCACATCCCAGCACTGGCTGAATTAGCTCAGTATCCCGGGCGTGCTGCTTAACTTCTCTCTGTCTCAGCTTATTTATCTGTAGAAACAGGAGAATTTTATCCCTACCCTATAGGGTTCCTCCAAGAATTAAATGAATTAATATGTGTAAAGAACTTAGAAAAGTGCAGGGAAGGCACATGAGAGTAGGCGCCTCCTTAAATTTTATTCCCTGGGCACCTCACTCCCCTCACCTTGGTCTCAGCCCTGCTGTGAAGAGTATGGCATTTTTCCCTTCTTAAAAAACTAATGAGCTAGTCTGTTCAAGTTTTTTGGATGCTAGCAGAAGACAAGAGACTTCTGGGTCAGAGACAAAGGACTTTGTTACTCATGGCAAAAGCAGTAGCCAGAGGTTCACATTCCCACTGATTCCCTTTGTCCCTGAGGGCAGCACAGGTGTCCTAGATGGATGCCTGTGTGTGCAGTGGGTTGTGTTACAGGAGAGGAACACTGTATTTGGGAATCTGTCGCTTTTATGGTGCATGGTAATAAGCCTGCTCTTTGTCTCGGAGGAGACGTTACCTCATCCCTCAAGGTTGTGTGTTGCAAACACAAACCTGAGACACGGCCTGGGTAAGAGCAGTCAGGGCCTTGCTTTCTTGAAGAACCCAGCAAGAATGTGCAGGTATGCTCGGGGCTCATGGCAGATTGCCTCTCCCAGTGTTTATTGTAACAGGAAAATTAATAGATTACAGAATTTTAGAGCTGGAAGGGATGTTAATGGTCTAAATCAGTGCTGTCCACATATGTAATTTAAAATTTTCTTCTAGCCACATTGAAAAAAGTAAAAAGAAAGAGGTGAAATTAATTTCAATAATGTATTTTATTTAACCTAACATATTGAAATTATTAGTTAACATGTAATCAATATAAAACAATTATTAATGAGATTTAAAAATTCTCTTTTTTACACTGTGTCTTCAAAATTGAGTGTGTATTTTAGATTTGGAGCAGATTGCAGTTTGGACTAGCCATATTTCATGTGCTCGCTAGCTACATGTGGCTCATGGCTACTGCCATGTATACCACAGGGCTTAATCTTCAGAATTCTTCTTTGAATGAACTTAACTGCAGAACAAAGTATTTTAAATATTTTTTAAGATAGGATTTTAAAATTAGTTTTATATCATAGGAGTTGCAGATAATATAGCTGAATGCTTTTTAAGCTACTTGAGTATTATTTTTCCCATTTACAGATGAAATTGAGATCCAGAAAATCTTTCCTAGAGTCATATGGTTAGCTAATTGTACAGGCTGTGCTCTTTCCATTACACTGTAATGCCTTCAGTCGTTATATGCTTATATTTGGAGAAGTAGATGTTTGTGTTAAAAGTAACTCTTAGTTCTAATGGCGTAGAAGTTGATTTAGAGAGACCAAAGCTGAAAAAAATCACTTATCATTTCACATGTATTTATTCTCTATTCAGAAATTTATATTTATTCATTGAAATGTATGTTCATTTTTCAGATGTATCTAACCATTCATTCAACTTGTTTCCTTTAGGTGACTATTAAATGCTTGCCTGTTTCCTAAGCAGTGAAAATACATTGTTCCTATTTTCTGAACTTGTATTCTAGTGTAAGTGTTATTTAACTATGTTGTTCTGGTCATTTTATATTCTATAGGGGTGTGGTGCAATTATTTAATGCTGTTCAGAAGCATCAAAAGAACGTGGATGAAAAGATGAAAGAAGCTGGAGGCTCTATTAGAAAGCGTGCTAAGTTGATATCAACTGTTTCCAAGAAAGATTTCATCAACGTTCTGAGAGGGATGGATGCAAATACAAATGAGAAAAGTTCAACTGGAAAGAGCTCAAAAGCCAATCAGGTAAGACTTTTATATAGGATTCAGTGCATCAGACTTTTAGCTCTAAAACTTAAGAGTTTTGGGGTGAAAAGCACACTATAGAATTGTAGGTTTTTCAGATTTAAAAAAAAAATTTCTGCATGCCCACAGCCTAATTGAAAAGTTTGTACTCCTAAGTTTCATGATGATTTATTCGTTATGGAAGTTGCCAATTATAGATGACACACCCCTGCTGTTAGAACTCAGGAACCAATGGATTGAGGTCAATTTTTTAGAGTTAGAGCCATATCTCTTCTGTCTCAAATTAGACCCTTGACTCATTTTGGAGAATAGAAGTCTTTGTGAGGGATACAGCTTTAATTTGAGACTTTTACCCACAGAGGTAATTGTGATGGTGTGTAACTTCTAAAATAAGAAAAATCACTGCTTTGGGAAATATGGTGGAAAGTCCTCTTTACACTGAGGCAGCCTGGTGATGTTCGGTTGTTGGGAGATGACGACCATTAAATACTTCCACGGTCTTGGGCGTGATAACTTTGCTTCCCCAGCCCTTTGGCCTGTGGACACCAATAGTTTCCTTTTTAATGTACCAGGTGAAAGTACTGAAATGTGCTCTGATCTCAAGAGGGCTGTTTTTAAAAATAAATAAATAAATAAAGCAAAGTACATAGCTTTATATGATGGCTTCATTTCTTTTGCCAACAAAAAGTCCTTCAATCAGGAAATGAGAGTTTTTGTCATAAGTTTTTTGTTTGTGTTATGGGAAAACAGTTGAAACCCTGGCAAGAAGAGCATTTAGGAATTTCATGCTAGCCTAGGGTTGAAGTATTTTCAAGTTCCTTGATTAAGTTGCCGTTTTACCTAATTTTGACAAAAGCTTTCTAAGCTATTTATCTTTGTCATGTCTTGAATATCAAAGGGTCCAAATTGTATGTTTATATAATAATGGTGCTCACTGGTGCTGCTATTTCAGTGCTTGTCAGAAGTAATTATAAACACATGAATGCTGTGTTTGCGGATTTATACTTTTTACTTAAAAAGTCTGACCTGCTGTGTTCTCACTAGTGACATTTCGCTGTAAGAATTGGAGAAAGATCCAGCAGCATTGGATGAGAAAGAGCTAGAGGGAAGATGGAAAAGGAAAGACTTTTTTTTATTCTTTTTTATGTTGGTTTCAAAATAACTTTTAGTAGAAGCATTTGTTTTTGCTTTGGGATTATTATCTTCATGAGTTATGAAAGCATATGAAGGATTCTTTCTAACGGCACCATTGCATTTTCTTTCTTACCGTTTGCAATTTGCCCTTGACTTTCTTTTTTTCTACTTCAGTGATCATAGGCATAGTGTTAATATGGGACAAGGTCGAAAATTGCTTGAGATTCAAAACAAAGTGGCTTTGCTCTAAAAGTAATTTGTTTCTAGAACCACTTACCCCACACCAACAACCCCCCGACACATTTCTTTCTTTTGAAAATATTTGTTTTCATTTTGATTGCATATTTATGGAAAAACAACCAAACTTATTTCTTTTTATTGTACTTGATTTTGTATCTGAATAACTATAAAAGTTCTATAATATTTGTGACTGGATCAGTTATTAATACCAAAAATATTTATTAAGTACCAGTTTCTACCAGGTGCTATCCTTGTATCTTTTAAAGTCTTACAATTCAGATAGGCAAATAACTTCAAGTAAAATCTTAACATGACAACATACAAAGTCTAAGTTAGTATGTGTCGACCATATTATCATCAGTTACATAGGTGCAGTAAAATGTAAATTAAATGGCTATCCCTATTTGTGGGGGGAATTTCAAAGTAACTGATAATGCTCATTTAGGACATAGATCAGTAAATCTATGTAGGTTACTTAAAACAGGTGGACTTTTAAGGCAGTTGAAGAGAAGAAGGGAAGGCAAAGGTGGGAATAGATTTGACGTGCCAAAACACTATTCAGAAATGAGTCATAAATGAGCCGGATAAAGCAGGTTGTTAATTAAGTAGAGAATAAGATTTTCCTGTTTCTCGTATTTTGCCTTGTCCTAGCACCATTGCTGTTGCACCTTTTCCTAATAGCTGGTCCTTCCCGCCTCATGCAGTCTGTCAGAAGAGCTTTTATGGAAGTTGCTCACTGTCCGTTCCCTGAGCATAATGGTATGCAGAACACAGGCTAATTAGAGTCCACTCACATGTAAACTGGATTCCCTGGGAGCCATCTATCAGGACACCAATCTGGACATGCCTTTGTTGTCTTCAATTCCTTTACCCTTTTATACTTTTTATTCGTAAAGGTGACATTAAAGTCTTATGTTCAAAAACAAAAAAGAGCCAGTAGTTTTATATTAAGCAAAAAGCAAGATAGAGTTGTAGTAATATAACATAGAGGTTGGATCCATTATAGCCAGCATACATTAGGAACGCTTTTGGTGGTATGTGTGTTTTGGTTTTGGTTGGTTGTTTTTTTGTGTCCTTGGGAACTCTTATCACTTGGAACTTTATTTTTAAGAACCCTTTTTCAAGAATTTCCAAACTCCTGCAAGGTATAAGAAACTTTGAGACACTGTGACAGATGTTTCTTAACTGGCTTATGGCCCTAAACAAGTCACTTTTCTCAGAACCTTTTCCTTTTTTCTGCATTAAAACTTTTAAATTTTATTTTCAGAACAATAGGAACACACTTTCAAAAGTGAACTTATGACTAAATAAAATAATCAGTGTCCTTTCTCATCCGTCTCTACTACTTGTTGCCCCATCACCCCCAAGGTAACCATTTTCAATTCTCAGATCTTCTAGTATTCACCTCTATATCTTAAATAATATTGATACTATTTCTTTATCAATATTAGATATAATCTTTGGGGGCTGGCCCGGTGGCACAGCGGTTAAGTTCGCACGTTCCGCTCCTCGGCGGCCCGGGGTTCGCCGGTTCGGATCCCGGCTGCAGACATGGCACCGCTTGGCATGCCGTGCTGTGGTAGGCATCCCACATATAAAGTAGAGGAAGATGGGCACGATGTTAGCTCAGGGCCAGCCTTCCTCAGCAAAAAGAGGAGGACTGGCAGTAGTTAGCTCAGGGCTAATCTTCCTCAAAAAAAAAAAAAAGAGATATAATCTTTTATGAAAGATAAAGAATTAGTAACTTCCCTTCACTTCCACACCTCCCACACTCTGTCCTTCCAATATAGTATATTAATGTTTTTGACTAAGTCAGTATTCAATGTAAACATTGTGCTGCTGGGGCAAAGTAATGCATGATAACATTTTCTTTCTTCAACTTATTATAGTTTTTGTTTTCCTGGACTTAACAGTTGCCTCCTCTTTTTCATTTCCTTAGTTTTATATGCACCACAGTCTTCCTACACTCTTCAGTAGAACTGTTGAACACTTCTCAATACTATTGTCTTCATGGTCATCCTGCTAGAACCTAGACTGGTTGTTCTTTACCTGATATGCACGGGATTTTTGTCACTTTGCTTGATCACTGTCCTGGAAGTTCCCTTTGCCTCTTCATTTTGTAGTAGCCTCAGATTCATGGACTAAATGTCTTATTTTCTCTTGGCTTTCCCTCATTTTGATGAGATCACGTTTCCCAGTAGTTTTCTGGGAAAGGGTGTGGGTATCCTCATGTTTTATTGATGTGTTAGCTGGATATATGTAGTAGGTTGAATGTGGCTTCCAAAATGGTAAATCCATGTCCTAATTTCCAGAACTTGTGAAAGTACCTTATTTGGAAAAAGGGTCTTTGGGGATGTAATTAATTTAAGGACCTTGAGATGAGGCGATCATCCTGAATTATCTGGGTGACTCCTAAATCCAGGACTAGTATCTTATGAGAGACCCACAGGGGAGATTTGACAAAAGCGGAGGAGGCAGTGAGCACAGAGGCAGAGGTTGGAGAGATGCAGCCATAAGTCAAAGAATGATGACAGCTGCCGGAAGGTGAATGAGACGAAGAGGGGATTCTCCCCTAGGGCCCCAGAGGAAGTGAGGCCTCCCCAGGTCATAAACTGTGAGAACATAAGTTGCTGCTGTTCTGAGCCCCTCAGTTTGTGGTGATTTGTTACGGCAGCCACAGGAAACTAATACAATGTAGATGTCCGTGTTGGAAATATTTTTCCTCAGAAATTTGGAGTTACTGCTCCGTTTTCTTATAACTTCCCTTTTTTTATTTTGGCCAGTAAGAGATCCAGTGCTATTTTGATTTTGGATTCTTTACTCTTTGAAGCTTTTGGGATCTTCTCTATCCTTGCTGTTCTAAAATTGTTCAGTGGGATCCCTGGGGTGGCTCTTTTTCCTTCCTTGCTGGACACGTGGTGGGCTGTCAGTCCAGTAAGAGTTTGTGTTCCTCATTTCTAGACAGGTTGTTTTGTTGGTTGGATTTAATGTCTTTGATTACTTTTGTCTTTTTTTTTTTTTTTCTGTTTTCTCTTTCAGGAATTTCTCTTAATTGGTTGCTGGGTCTTCTATATTGATCCTCTAATTTTCATAACTTTTTTCCTCCAACTTTTTATCTCTGATGCCTTTCAGGGAAAGTTCTTTAATTTCTGGCCCTTATGTTGATTGAAAAGAAATATATGATTTCATAGTTTTGAATTTTGAAAAACTTTTCTGTTCTTTTGTTCTTTTCTTGTGATGCTATTCTTCATGAATGCAGTATCTGTTCTTTTTGAGGGATTAATTATAGGTGTTTTAAATTTTTCTTTTGCTCTGCATTGTCTTAGTCTCTTCTGAGCCCTTTTTTGCCGTGTTTTTGGCCTCAATCTTTCCAGTTGGAGGCTTTCCTCAAGTGCATGGTGATCCTTGCTGTCCATTCATAATTAAGAGTAAAGTGCTAGAGAGCTCATGGAACGTTTCAGTGTGATCCCCGAGTTTGCTGGTTGGTGAGCTCAGCTGTAGAATAATTGAGTAGAGTGGGTTCTTTCGTTGGGGAATATCCAAATGTCGGTTTCTGTACGTGTTTCTTCTGTAACCCTGTATCTTTTCTAGAGAAGAATCCTAAAATCTACTGCCTGTACATGGCATAAGAACTTGCTGCCAACATTCCTGGAGGAGAATGTAGGAATAGTCTTTGGGGCTCCAGCCTTCAGTGTGTAGACTTACTCAACACAAGCTCGGTGTGTTAACCAGTGTTCCAGAGTCCAAGACCTCTCTGCTTTAATATCTTCAGGGACTAACCTACCTGTCCATGTCAGGGTCAGTCATGTGCCTCCATAAGCTGCAGGGGAGAGGGACCTAGAAGTCTAACTCCTTCCCATACGGACTGTCAGCCAGTCCTCTGTTTGTATCATACCCCACCTCCCCCCATTGCCTCCAGTTCCTGAGCATGGATCCCTGCTTCTCACTAAGCGTCAGCCTTTTCTTCTCTGTAATTGGTTACCACTACTCTCTTCAGTTTTCGTTCCCCCAAAATTTGTTGTCATGTTGGGTCTACTATTATTTTCTCTTCTGTATTGTTTCCTTGTTTGTTTATACTTTTTACACCTTCATTTTAATTTTAGTGGGTTTTCTGTAACAATTGGAGATAGATGCATGTCAGATGTTTAATTGGAAGACCTCCTTTTTATTTTAAAAGCAAAAAGGTAATCTTATCATAGCTTCTTAATGCTTTGATGGAATTATTGGTAGTCTTAAATTGATTATAAAGTATTTCACAAACAATAAGCCTTTAAACACTTGATAATGTAAATTTTTAAGTGTTCAAGTGAATTATTAAAAAATACTTGTTTATAAACATACTTCCTAAAATTATAAAGACGAAAATGTCCACTTAAAGCGAATATATGTACCTCCTCTGTTTCTCTGGGTTCTCATCTTCTTTGGAAACAACCTTTGTGATTATCTCTATTCCTTTGAGGATCTTTAGATGTTTAGATGTGTGTTCTGGCATGTGTGTGCTTAGGATTATTGCCTAGAAAATAAAGAAAAAAAGAGAATTAGGCTTTTTAAAAATTTTGTCCAGTATGTTGACTTTTGTTTTTTAATATGATCGATAACCAGAATTACTAATTCATTTCTTTACAAGTCGTATATCCGTGATCTGTAACTCTGTTTTAAAGATAATATGTATTTGTGCACTACACACCAACATTTGGTTTATTTCATTTTATATTTTTATATTTATTTTTGTGAGCTCCAGCTTCGACTGTTAACAGTCTGCTTCTTCCATTTAAAACCATGATCATCTTCAAAGCTTTTGGTGCCTAGATTGGAGTAAATTTTTTTTTGTATGTTCCAGACTGCCTTTCATATTGGTAGCTGTTTATCAAGATTACTTTTAATCCTCTGATGCTGCCTACTTGGATAATATTGTTGCCCTTAGAATTTTTTTATCTTTTTCTTTCCTAATTTTATTGTGTGTAGTTATTTCTGTAATAAAGTACTTGGGAACCCATATGTTAGAAAGCCTACCGTAGAGGCAAAAAAGGTATGATTGCTTTTTAAAGATCATTTACTAGGGAAAGAGATTTTGAAAAGACTTATAAGTATTTTAAAAGATGTCAAACTGGTATATTAAATTACATTTGAGTCACTAATTACTATACTTTATTCCTGAGAGCTGAACTTGGGTACGGCAAAGTAAAACACAAAGGTACTTGATGGGCTCATTTCAGAAGAGAGAACAGCTAATATTTGTAAATCAAAAACTTTCACTAGAGTTTAGGGCAATTATTATTCTAAGTACTTTTCATCCATAAAAAATGAGTTGTTTCTTCAGTTACTTATGTAAGGTTTAATTTTGTTTTAATAACAATTGTACATCTCTTTCATCATGTTAAGCCAGGTTATTTGTATAGAGGATGTACATCACTTTAGTAAATGTAAACACATTACACCTCTGGCAGTCACACATGTAGCAATCTGTTTTTTTCTTTTCTTTTTTTGAATTCCTCATATTGCAAAGCTTGCGTGCAGAAGTAAGTACTTATTGGTGAGTTCACTGTGCAATATCCACTTCTCAATAATGCTCATTGTTTTCTCTATTAACAACCATATCATGTCACAATAAATCTTGTTAAATCAATATTAAGAATTTATTTCTATTTTTTATTTTATTTTGTGTATATTTTTGTAAGATAGGGCCATCAAAAGAAACACCGTTAGTGGAAGTGAGAAAGCCTAAGAAAAGTGATTTTTAGCCAAAAAATGGAAATTTGGGGTAAAGTATTGAATGTCAAGTTCTAAGGAGGTTTGGTTCTTTGGAATGGATCAGTTCACAAAATATTTCATATGGAAACAAGAGAAGACATTTGTGAAATTGTTTTAGTAAGTGTTCCAGGTTAGTACAGATGTTGCTCATGAAATTAGAAAGTCTCAGAGTTGGAGAAATTATGTTGTGAAGATGTTCATAGAAAATGTGACTCTCAAGAGGAATGTGCTTCAGAAGAATATAAGAAACCTAGCTTTGATTTTAAATGGTCATGAAGCAACTGTAGTGAAGGGCCTGGTTCATCCAGTGGACTAACCTAGTCTGTAGGTAAAGGGGCTTTGAGTCTCTGAAGAAGCGTTTTTCATTGTATAAGGTGATTCCGATGACAAAGGGAGAGGCAGCCCCAGTGAGTGATACTTCCTTTGAACGTTTGCCTTTAAGCTAAAGAATCTCGTAAAGAAAGTCATAAATTAGAATAAGTGTTCAATGCTTTTGAAAATAACTTATATTGAAACAGAGTCTTTGAAAACATTTAAAAGAAATGAAATAAGCATCAGAGAATGAAGCCATAATGAATAGATATTTTCACTAGTAATAATTCAAGGGAAAGGAGCCAGTGCGTCTCATTTTTACTTCTTTTGAAGCCATACTTAAGCGCTTAAGAAAAAGAGAGAAAGAACTGTCAGTCATTGTGGTACTCTTAAGAGAAAGAAACCTACTGGTTCTCTAATTTTCCACAGTCTTTATAATTTGTTTTTATTCTTTATTTTCTTCTTCCATAGAAGTTGGAATATTAGCGTGTTTGCTGATGGGTGGGAAGCTGGGAAAAGGGATTCTGAGGAAGTGGGTTGGGATCAGATTTTGTGTCTCATGTCTTCTGTGAAGGAATTTGGACTTTATTCCTTAGGCATTTGGGAACCAGTTGTAATTTTTCATCAAGTAAGTGATCTGATCAGATTTGATTATTCTTGAGGAAAAGAAAGCTGAGGGATGGAAAGACTGTGTCAGAAGACCAACCAGTTGGAGGCTATTGCCATGATGAGAGCAAGAGGGGAGAATCTGAGCTAAGGTGGTGTAGGGGTAAGGGGGTGAATGGAAAAGGGGAAGAGATTTGAGAGGCAGTTTAGAGGTTAAATTGACTTGGTTTGGGACTAACATGAGCTGGAGGAATAAGGGAGAAGGAGAGGGAGGAATTGTGGGTGACTGTGAGCTTTACAGCTTGGAAGGTTCAGAAGTGGTGGCAGCTTTCACAAGGTCGAGACTATAAAAGGTGGAGCACGTTTGAGAGGTACAGTCTGCTCCAGGTCGTAATCAGAAATGAGAAGGATGACGGTACAGGTCAGGTTATGAGCAGCGGTGTGGGGAGAGGCGCTTGGTCAGCGCAGGAAACACGAGCAAGAGGAGCAGGCACCCACCATCGCAGTGTGTGGAGGCCACTTGTGGCAGGAGCGGGCGAGTCCTGTATGTCCCTGTAGGGTCCCTGAAACCTTAAGGACAGTTTACTTGTTTACCCAGTCAGGGAAGGTGGATATTGTAACTTAAGAGAGTGTGTCACAGGATTAAATTTAAACATTTCTAGATTTAAAGAACTAATTGTCAGTTATTTGGAGGGAATTCTCTAATCGAGAACCTGTAAATCCCTCCGTTGGACCAGATACCAACTATATACCGTCCATGGCAAGGCACGTTGACTTGATGTCGACCCTGAGTGGTGTTTTAAAAAGATTAAATTATATTTAGGACACTGTTGAAGGAATTCAACACTTAGATTTCGTGTAAGAAAGGTTTTCATAAAAATTTAAGTTTTAATTCTTGAAGGAATAGTACCTTCCTTCCCCCTTTCAGAGCATGCACCTATCTGCAATGGTTTGTTTTCCCAATATATTGAATAATCAAGATTTTAATAATGTAGATTTTTTGTTAATTTTTTCCCTAACCTTTCAGAGTTACAACTATTCCTTTTGCTCTTTTTTTGAAAAACTGATTAAAATCCAATTAAATTTCTTGAAATCTAAGTGTCTCTTTGCTTAAAGGTGGGACTGAAGCAAATGTGATGTGCCCTTTAAGTCTGTGAGTCTCAAAGGAGACTATAGGGCTGCTGTTAGGAAAGCATTGACTGGATGTCACTTATATTCTCGAATTACAAACTTTCTGCATGGTTTTTATTTATTTGAAATTGTTAGTATATCAATTCAGCTTTTGTTTTGTTATAATGAAACCACAATAATAATTTTGCAGTAAGAGAAAATGGTAACTAGTTTCTGTTCGAAAGTAATTTCCTTAGTGATTGCAGGGCAACAAATTTCCATAAAAATCCCTAGGAAAAAAATTTACTAGAAGAGACAAGGTATTTATTTTTTTCTGATTTTTGTGCTATGATCACTTTAAACTAAATGTCAAACATAGAGATAAGTCAGGCGGCTCTCTTTCTCAGACATTTTTATAAATGACAACCACGTAATTTCTTCATAGCTAGGTATTTAGTGATGGGAATGCTTTTGAAATACCTGGCTTCTTTGGTTTCTTAGTACTTAGACCTACACTGTGAATTGCTATATACTTTTTTTTATTATATTCTATTTTGTTTTATTAATTTTTTTATGTTTCAGATGTACAGCATTATAACAGCTGTATATATGTAGTATGTGGGCTACAAAGTGATCACCCCAAAAGTCTAGTTACCATCCATCACCCTAGAGTTGACCCCCTTGAACCTTTCACCCATCCCTCATTCTGCTTCCACTCTGGCAACTACTGATCTGTTTTCTGTATCTGTGAGTCTGTTTTTGTTCTGTTTTGTTTGTTGTTGTTTTTTTTTTAGATTCCACGTATGAGTGAAATCATCCAAGTTTTGTCCTTCTCCTTCAGGGTCTATCGGTGTAGTCACAAAAGGCAAGATTTCATTCTTTTGCATGGCTGAGTAGTATTCCTCTGTGTGTGTGTGTGTGTGTGTGTGTGTCTTCTTTATCCATTCATCCATCAATGGACACTTAGATTCTTTCCATATCTTGGCTGTTCTAAATAAAGCTGCAGTGAACACAGGTGCATATGTCTTTCCAAATTTTGTTTTCATATTCTTCGGATAAATACCCAATAGTGGAACAGCTGGATCATATGGTGGTTCTATTCTGAAGTTTTTGAGGAATTGCCCAGCTACTTTTTGTAGTCGTTGCACCAATTTATGATCCCACCAACAGTGTACGAGAGTTCCCTCTTCTTCACTTTCTCTCTAACACTTATTTCTTGTCCTTTTGATAATAGCCGTTCTAACAGGTGTGAGGTGATACTTCATTGTGGTTTTGATTTGCATTTCCCTAATAATTAGTAATGTTGAACATCTTTTCAGGTACCTGTTGGCCATCTGTATGTCTTCTTTGGAAAAATGTCTATTCATATCCTCTGCCCATTCTTCTTCTTCTTCTTTTTTTGGGTGAGGAAGATTGGCCCTGAGCTAACATCTGTTGCTAGTCTTCCTCTTTTTTGGTTGAAGAAGATTGTTCCTGAGCTAACATCTGTGCAGTCTGCCTCTATTTTGTATGTGGGACATTGCCACAGCATGGCTTGACGAGCAGTGTGGTGTGTATGTCCACATCTGGGATCTGAAACCACAAACCCCAGGCCACCGAAGCGGAGTGCGTGAACTCAACCACCGTGCCACCAGGCTAGCCCACCTCTGCCCATTTTTTAATCAGTTTGGTTTTTTTATTGTTGAGTTGTATGAGGTCCTTATATATTTTAGATATTAATACCGTATTGGATGTTTGATTTGCAAATATCCTTTCCCATTCAGTAGATTGTATTTTCGTTTTGGTGATGGCTTCTTTTGCTGTGCAGAAGCTTTTCAGTTTGATGTAGTCCCATCTGTTTATTTTTGCTTTTGTTTCTCTTTCCTTTGGAGTCAGATCCACAAAAACATCGCTAAGACTGATGTCAAGGAGTTTACCGCCATGTTTCTTCTGGGAATATTATAGTTTCAGGTCTTACATTCAAGTCGTTAATCCATTTGAGTTAACTTTTGTGTATGGTGTGATAGTGGTCTAGTTTTATTCTTTTGCATGTGGCTATCCCATTTTCCCAATATCATTTATTGAAGAGACTGTCCGTTCTCCATTTTATGTTCTTAACTCCTTTGCGGTAAATTAATTGTCCGTATATGTGTGTGTTTATTTCTGTTCCATTGATCTTAGTGTCTGTTTTTGTGTCAGTACTGTGCTGTTTTGATTACTATAGCTTTGTAGTATGGTTTGAAATCAGGGAGTGTGATGCCTCCAGCTTTGTTCTTTCTCAAGATCACTTTGGCTATTAGGGTTTTTTTGTGATTCCATACAAATTTTAGAATTATTTGTTCTAGTTCTGTGAAATATGCCATTGGAATTTTGATAGGGATTGCACTGAATCTGTATATTACTTTGGGTAGTATGGACATTTTAATGAAATTAATTCTTCCAATCTGTGAGTCTAGAATATCTTTCCATCTATTTGTGTTTTCATTGTCTTTCATAGTGTCTTATAGTTTTCAGTGTGCAGTGACCTCCTTGGTTATATTTATTTCTAGATATTTTATTCTCTTTGACACAATTGTAAATGGGATTGTTTTCTTAATTTCTCTTTCTGGTAGTTTGTTATTAGTGTATAGAAATGCCGCAGATTTCTGATATTGATTTTGTATCCTGCAACATTACTGAAATCATTTATTAATCCTAACAGTTTTTTGGTGGAGTCTTTGGGATTTTCTATGTGTGGTGTCATTTCATCTGCAAATAGTGACAATTTTACTTCTTCCTTTCTAATTTGGATGCCATTTATTTCTTTTTCTTGCCTGATTGCTGTGACTAGCACTTTCAGGACTATGTTGAGTAAAAGTGGCAAGAGTGGGCATGCTTGTCTTGTTCCTGTTCTTAGCTGAAAACTTTTCCCATTAAGTATGATATTAGCTGTGGGCTTGTCATATATAACTTTTATTATGTTGTTGCGTTTAACCACTTTTTTGAGAGTTTTTATCATAAATGGATGTTGGATTTTATTGAATGCTTTTTCTGTGTCTATTGAGATGACCATATTATTTTTATTTTTCATTTTGTTAATGTGATGTATCATGTTGATTGATTTGCACATGTTGAACCACTCTGCATCCCTGGAATAAATTCTACTTGATTGTGGTTTATGATCCTTCTAATGTCTTATTGAATTCGGTTTGCTGATATTTTGTTGAGGATTTTTGCATCTGTGTTCATCAAGGATATTTGCCTGTAATTGTCTTTTCTTGTAGTGTCCTGTTCTGGTTTTGGTATCAAGATAATACTGGCCTCATAAAATGAGTTTTGAAGTGTTTCTTCCTCTTCAGTTTTTTGGAAGAGTTTGAGAAGGATGGATATTAAATCTTCTTTGAATGTTTGGAAGAATTCACCAGTGAAGCCATCTGGTCTTGGACTTTTGTTTGTTGGGAGGTTTTTGATTACTGATTGAATCTCCTTACTAGTAATCAGTTTGTTCAGGTTTTCTGTTTCTTTATGTTTCGGTCTTGGAAGATTGTATTTTTCTAGGAATTTATCCATTTCTTCTCAGTTGTTCAGTTTGTTGGCATATAATTGTTCATAGTAGTCTCTTAAGATCCTTTGTATTTCTGTGATATCCTTTGTAACTTCTCCTCTTTGAGTTAGGATTTTTTTATTTGAGCCCTCTGTCTTTTTTTTCTTAGTTAGTCTAGCTAAAGGTTTGTCAATTTTTATCTTTACAAAGAACCAGCTCTTAGTTTCATTGATCGTTTCTGTTGTCTTTTTAGTCTCTATTTCATTTATTTTTGCTCTAATGTATATTATTTCCTTCCTTCTACCAACTTTGCACATCATTTGTTCTTCTGTTTCTAGTTCCTTTGGGTTTAAAGTTAGATAGTTTATTAGAGATTTTTCTTATTTCTTGAGGTAGGCCTGTATTACAGTGAACTTCCCTCTTAGAACCGCTTTTGCTGTATCCCATAGATTTGGGTATGTCATATTTCTGTTTTCACTTGTCTCTAGGTATTTTCTTCATTCCCCTTTGATTTCTTTTATGAACCATTGGTGGTTCAGTAGCATGTTGTTTAATCTCCATGTTTTTGTGTTTTTTCTAGAAAGTTTTCTTATTGTAATTGAGTTCTAGTTTCATACCATTGTGATTGGAAAAGATGCTTGATGTGATTTCGGTCTTCTTGAATTTATTGAGACTTGTTTTGTGGCCAAGATGTGATCTGTCCTGGAGAATGTTGCATGTGCGTTTGAGAAGAATGTGTATTCTGCTACTTTTGGATGGAATGTTTGGTATATGTCTATTAAGTCCATCTGGTCTAATGTGTTGTTTAAGGTCAATATTTCCTTATTGATTTTCTGTCTGAATGATCTGTCCATTGATGTAACTGGAGGTTAAAGTCCCCTACTATTATTGTATTGCTTTCAGTTGCTCACTTTAGATTTATTAATATTTGGTGCTGCTATGTTGGGTGTATATATATTTATAAATGTTACATCTTCTTGCTGAAGTCACTCCTTTATCATTATGTGGTGCGCTTTTTTGTCTTTTACTAGAGTCTTTGTTTTAAAGTCTATTCTGTCTATGAGTATAGCTATACTAGTTTTCTTTTTGTTTCCATTTGCATGGGATATCTTTTTCTATCCCTTCACATTCAGTCTGTGTGTGTCCTTACTTCTGAAGTGAGTCTTTTGTAGGCAGCATGTAGATGGGTCTTGTTTTTTAATCCATTCAGCCAAGCCACTCAGTGTCTTTTGATTGGCAAATTTAATCTATTTATGTTTAATTTTCAATAGGTATATACTTCTTGCCATTTTGTTAGTTGTTTTCTGGCTGTTTTGGTAGTTCCTCTTCCCTTGTGGTCTGATGGCTTTCTTTAGTGTTATGTTTAGATTCTTTTCTCATTTTCTTCGTGTATTCACTGTAAGGTTTCTCTTTGTGGTTACCATGACATTCCCATAAAACTCCTACATGTATAATAGTCACCTTGAGAGCAACTGAAATTTAAACACATTCCAAAACTGTACATTTTTACTTTCTCCTGCACATTTTATATTTTTGATGACACATTATATATCTTTTATTTTATGTATCCCGTAACTAATTGTTGTAATTGTACTACTTTTGTCTTTTGAGCATCATCCTTGCTTTATCAGTAAGTGATTCACTACCTTTACTATATATTTACCTTTTCCAGTGAGATTATTACTTTCACATGTTTTCTTATTATTAATTAATGTCTTTTCTTTTCAGCTTAGAGAAGTCCTTTTAACATTTTTTGTAGGACCAGTTTGTGGTCATGAATTCCTTTAGCTTTTGCTTATCTAGGAAACTCTTAATGTCTCCTTCAATTCTAAATGATAACCTTGCTGAGTAGAGAATTCTTGGTTGGAAATTTTTTCTTTCAGCACTTCGAATATGTCATCCCACTTCCATCTCACCTGCAAAGTTTCTGCTGACAAATCTGCTGATAGCCTTATGGCATGTCCCTTGTATGTCATAAGTTGTTTTTCTCTAGTTGCTTTTAAGATTCTCTCTTTATCCTTAACTTTTACCATTTTAATTATAATGTGTCTTGGTGTGCTTCTCTTTGGGTTCATCTTATTTGGAACTCTCTGGGCTTCCTAGACCTGGATGTCTGTTGCCTTGCTCAGATTGGGGAAGTTTTCAGCCATTATTTTTTCAAATAATTTTTCTGGCCCTTTCTCTCTCCTCCTTTGGAGACCCCTGTAATGAAATTTTATTCCACTTGATGTTGTCCCACAGGTCCCTTAAAGTACCCTCATGTTTCAAAGTTCTTTTCTCCTTTGCTGCTCCGTCTTGGTGAAATCCATTGCTTTGTTTTCCTTTTCACTGATTCGAGCTTCTACTTCATCCAGTCTGCTGTTGAACCCCTCTAGTGTATTTTTCAGTTCAGTTATAACTTGTTTGCTACTTTTTAATATTTTCTGTTCCTTTGTTGAAATTCTCACTGTGTTCATCCATTTTTTAATTAAATTTTATTAATTTTTATTTTAAATAAAAATTAACAAAATTAATTTTACTTGATTTTAGCAGAATAAAAACAAATAATTGAAATCATTGAGACTGGAGACATTTCAGAAACCCTGGGCCACTGAAGCAGAGCACACTAACTTAACCACTTGGCCACAGGGCCAGCCCACATAATCTTAGTTTCTGAAAGATGCCTCTATGTTTTTTTTTTAATTGAGGTAACATTGGTTTATAACATTATATAAATTTCAGGTGTATGTCATTATATTTCGATTTCTGTGTAGATTATGTCATAGTCACCACTCAAAGACTAATTACCATCCATCACCATACACATGTATGAATCACTCCTTTCCAACTCCTCCCTCCCCCTTCCCCTCTGGTAACCACCACTCCAATCTCTGTATTGATGTGTGTGTTTGTTGTTGTTCATCCATTCTTCTCCTGAGGCCCGTGTGCACCATGACTTTGAACCCTTTACCAGATATATGTCTTTAACAGATCTCTGTTTTATTAAGGTCTTTCATGGGGATTTGTCTTATTATTTAGTTTGGAAGATATTCCTCTGTCTCCTCATTTTACCTGACTCTCTGTGTTTGTCCATATATATTAGGTGAAACAGCTACCTCTCCCGTTCTTGAGGGAGTGGTCATGTGTAGATCTCTGGGGCCCAGAAGCACAATCTGCCTTGGTCTCCAGAGCTTAACATTCAAGGCACATCCCTCGTGTGGGCTGTGCATACTCACCAGCTGTGGCAGGACCACAGCTATTGTGCAGGGTGGGCAGGATGGGGGAGCTCACCTGGTCTGGTTGTGACATGGCAGCTGTGTAGGGTGGGTGGAGTGTGGAGCACACCCATCAGTGCTAGCAGGCTGGAGGGAGGGCACCAAAGATGGCAGCTGCCATCTCCATCACGAGCAAGTTAGAATGAGATTGCAATAATGGTACCCACCAGTGCTTCTGTCCCTACAGAAAGTCGCTGTAGGTTCATGCCTCTCCAGCAGCTGCTTTAGGATTAAGAAATAGGTCTTCCTCATCTGTGGTTTATGTGCTTTGCAAACTGTTGCTGTTGTGCTGGATCTCAGGGCAAGTAGGTCTGCACGTGAGCCCATTAAGAGTAGGTTCTGGGTCTGGCCCAGTGGTGCAGCAGTTACTTTGGTAGCCTGGGGTTCGCCAGTTCGGATCCCTGGTGTGGACATGGCACGCCATGCTGTGGTAGGCATCCCACATATAAAGTAGAGGAAGAAGGGCATGGATGTTAGCTCAGGGCCAGCCTTCCTCAGCAAAAAGAGGAGGATTGGCAGTAGTTAGCTCAGGGCTAATCTTCCTCAAAGAAAAAAAAAAAGACTAGGTTCTCTCTTCTCTAGAGTTCTGTAGTTCCCCTGGACTTAATCCCTGTTGATTTTCAAAACCAAACGTTTTGGGGGCTTGTCTTTCCATGCTGGACCCAACGGTCAGGGTGTTTGATGTAGAGTACAGTTCCTTCACTCTTCAGGGGAAGGTTCGGCATCCCTTCATGATTGTAGGTTCCTGCACCTGGGTTGGGGTCCTGGAGGAGACCGTATCTCTGCCTCTCCTGCCGTCTTGAGGTGTCTTGTATCTTTTGTTGTGGAGGTGCTGTTCATCTAGTTCTCAAGTCCCTTGCAGAGGAAAGTTATTCCATATGTAGCTGTAAATTTCTTGTGTCCCTGGGAGGACGTCAGTTCAGGGTCTTCCTACATCGCCATCTGGAACACACCCCTTTCCCTGCATTGCTATATATTTCTAAAACTGTACATTCCTTCTGGTTCATAGACCTGAATTCTTGCTCCCTAAAGAGGAAGCCTAGAAATAGAGGGACTCCTTACACATGTCTCTAGGTGGTCTTCCAGCAGTTTTCAAGACTTAGTTTTTAAATGGAGTGGGGGTATGGAAGCAGGCAAGGGTGTGGAGAAAACTTCTGTCCTTAAATTGCCCCTGCATTGCATGGCAACAGCGTTTTACTCTCACATAAAAGCTGCTCTAACAGGAATGTGTGGAATCCTAACTTTGTAAATAATTCAGCTTAATGTTTGTTTACTGAAAATGCCTAAATAGATTAGAGTTTAGACAAAAGAGAGACTCCAAGTTTGAAATGAGAATGAGCACGATTGTACACATTGCTGTTGATGGGAACAGTTTAAAGCCAGTTTCTCATTGCATTCACTTCTTTTAAAATATGCTGTTTAGTTTTAATGTAGAATGGTTCCTGATTTGAACAGCAGTTGCAATCTAAGTGAACTTATGTTTGGCAGTGTGGTACATACAGCATTTTGACTTGGGAGAAATATGGGTGTAAGTAAAGAATAACTAATTATGGAGCTGCTGTAGAAATCTTTAGTTACTGTTAAAAATTAATAATGATGCCATTTCTCTTCTGGCCCTGTTTGAAGAGTGGCTGCCTGTATAGGATTTTCATCTGTGACGTTGGTGTTGTTTTTGTTTTGTTTTGTTTTTTAATTTAATTGTCCTGCACAAAGTGAGTTTTATACCACGTGTTTGCACTTATGGTGCATTTTAAAAAATCCAAAGAATATTTTATTGTTTCTTGCTAAAAACCTTCATTTTGGGGTTGTAGGCAGTTGAGAATGTTTCTGGTGATGTATGATGTATTAGATACATAGTGGCAAAGGCCACCGACTCCAAAACCAGACCTCCTGGGTTCAGAACACCAGGTCTGTTATTTACTGCATATGGGTTACTTACCTACACCATGCATACCTCAGGTTTATTCTCCATTTAGGATAGTCATTCTAGTAGTAGTAACCATCTCACAGAGATACTGTGAGAGTCGGGTGAGTTGGTATATGTAAAGTGCTTAGAACAATGCTTGGCATATAGTAAGCGCTATATAAGTGTTTGCAATTATTTTTATTTTGTGTTGCATGTCAGTATTAGAATGAGCTGCTTATGTTTAGTTCTTTTTTTTCCTAACACATGGTAGTTTATCCAAAAATTTAATAAGGATTGTGTTTAGATTTGGAAAGTTTACTCTCGTTTTTGGTGTGTCTGGTCTAGTAATGCATAATTCTTACAAAATGATAAAACTGAATTTTGAGGACCTAGAAATTTGTTTCCTTTCTCTTAGTCCCCATTTCAAGATATGGTTGAACTGACTATATTGCTTTATAAGATTTAACTTACCAAGGAAAGTTTGGTTTCTAAATGGGTGCTGTCCTCCTATTTGAATGTTCTCATCTTTGTGAGTAGTGTACAGCACATCATCATCAGGTTACAGATGTCCCAGGTTGGGGAGTCCGTGGACACATGATGACTCAGGGCATTAGTAAGTGGAGATAGTGGTAGGAGGATTCGGAAGGGGCTTATTATTGTTTGCTTTGTGCCAGGTACTATGGAAGGTGTTTTTCCATAATTTTCATTTTTTATTTATTTATTTATTTATTTATTTTTTTAGGAAGATTAGCCCTGAGATAACTGCTGCCAATCCTCCTCTTTTTGCTGAGGAAGACTGGCCCTGAGCTAACATCCATGCCCATCTTCCTCTCCTTTATTTTTTATTTGTGGGATGCCGGCCACAGCATGGCTTGCTATGCAGTGCCATGTCTGCACCGGGGATCCAAACTGGCAAACCCCAGGCTGCCAAAGTGGAATGTGCGCACTTAACCACTGCGCCACCAGGCTGGTCCCCCATAATTTTCATTTTAAGAAGTACCAGAATTTTAGAGTTGGGAAACTGAAAGTTAGAAAGACTAAGTGACTTGTCCCAGGTCACATTGATAATAATTGGTAGAATCTGGATTAAAATCCAGTCTGTGTTGCTCTAAAACCCTGTTCTAGCTATTAGTGCCTACTGCTTAAAAAGGTCTAAGGTACTTGATTGGAATCAGAACAGAAAACTGTCCCCCTTTTCTCACCTAGATGAGCCAGAAGAAGGGGCTGGCTAATGAGCCACAGTGTCACCTCCCAGACTAGAGAGAGAATGAGTGAGGCAGCTTGCAGTCTGAGTTTCCCTAGGTCTGCATCCCCTTCTTGGGTGTGTGGGACGCATGGAGACCGATAAATTTTAAAATCTCGTTTCTCAAAACTGTTAAGGAAGTAAGATAAAATATGTAGTAAAACATTTTGGAATCATGAAACTCATTAAACTGCTGTTTTGATATATAATTTACATCGTACAATTCAAAAGATTCTTTTATAACTTTGAGAACCAGAATCCAATCAAGGTTCACACCTTACGTTTGGTTGTATCTTGGTCTCTTTTATTCTAGACCAGTCCCTTGCCCCCTTTTGTTTTTTTCTAAGAAGACTATGTAAGGAGATGAACCTGTTAATCTGGAAGAATGAATCCAAGTTCTGAATTTTCTGATTGTTCCATCATGATGTCCTTTAACTTGTTCCTCTATGCCCTTTTCCTGTAAGCTGGAAGTTAAGACTGAAGGTCAGGATTTAGGTTAGACTAGGCATAACTCTTTCATAGGTGTGGTGCTTAGATGCTGTGTCCTTACTTTACATCACATCAGGAGACACATTATCAGAATGCACCATATTAGTGATGGTAGTTTTTCATTTGGTTAAAGTGGTAAGGAATGTTTCCTTATTAAAGATGCATTTCCCTCCCTTCAGTTAGAAAATAGTTTCTGGGATGAATACCTTGGAAGGAGCAAATATAACTTTACATCTGTCTTTTGCCTTTTGGCGTTAATTGATGATCTTTGCCTAAAACAGTTATGTCATTGGAGTTTACAGAATCGTGATTTTTGCATTTATTTTCTACTTACTTATTTTTCTGGGGATGAATCTAAGTTCCTCAAGATGGGGTTGATGTTCCTTTCCCTTTAATTACCACTTTACAAGGTTAGGAATTGGTTTAGCAGTCGTCTCCAGTGCTGGCAAGTGAGCCTTCTTTCCCTCCCCTTTTGTCTTTGTCTTTTTTATTATCACGGACATAAAAACTTTTATTTGTCCAATATTTTGCAGTCCTTATGCCTTTTGATGCTTAAATTCACAAGTGGCAGTGAGATGCAATGCAAACTGGTCTCGTGCCCTTTGACATGACCCCATTTTTCTTGGAATACTTTCTTGCTTTCTGGGACAACAAGATGTCCCAGACCAAACCTCATACTTCATGTGCCAGGCACAGAATTACCCCTTTCTCTAAAGAGCTCTGGTGAAGACAATCCATTGATTTTTAAATCTTTTGTTGATTTCAGTAGATTGATAATATGCATATTCTTTAGCCAGACAGAATTAGGTTTTCTTAGAGAACTCTATACAACATGTGGTTGGACTATACTTAAGTGTGTCATAATTTCAGTATTTTGATCTTTTTTTCCCAGAATATCCTACTAATTGCTTGGATCTTACGAATTACCCATCTAAATTTGTAAACTGTATAAGAATCTGGAAACTATACAAACAGTTAACAAAAATGAAACCCAAGTTGGCTTTGTTGCCTGGAATATCACTCTAGTAGAATAGCTAAAACAAGTTTGTGAAGGAATGGAGAAGGAAAAAACTGGTCAAGACAAGTAGGAGTTGTTTATTAAGAATTCTTTGAGAATCAGAGAAAAGTTGAGTTTCAATTGATATCACACCTTCCATACAATCTTGAATCTCTAGGTTCTTCATTGGAACTCTCATACATTCCAAATCAAAAACTTTCAATCCTATATTACTAAATTTTCAATCCTTTATGATTAGTGGGATGTTATAATGTCTTGCATGATTAGAAAATCATTCATGTTCTTATTCAGATTCAAAAGATTTGGGGCTATATGTCACATCTGTTGATTTCTACCAAAATACTTTTTTTTTAAAAAAAAAGGAATTTTCCATATGTAGTCATGTGTTGCTTAACAATGAGAGCATGTTCTGAGAAATGCGTCGTTAGGCAGTTTCATTGGTGTGCAAACATCGTAGGGTGTACTTACACAAAGCTACTACACACCTAGGCTTTATTGTACTAATCTTCTGGGACGACTGTCATATATGTGGTTCGGCATTGACCGCAACATCGTTATGCGGTGCATGACTGTGTCCTTCTTTTCACGGGCAGAGCTTTCAGATAGGCTTTACTCACTTGTAGGGCAGATTACTAACTACAAGTGTAAATAGCCAGCTAAAAGTTTGCAACAACAAGGGTATTAAGTTGAATTAAGCCAGTGTTAAGAACCTTTTTTAATTTAATGGAAACTAATGAAAACTGAACGTTCTTCTTAGGGAAAGCACTGAAATCAGCTATTGCTGATGGCTAAATATAGATGTGATTATACTGTTTATTTTTTTAGGATTCGACTTTAATTTTCCCCCTTCAAAATTGAAATGAGGTTAAACTCTTAATTATTTGGTGTTAGATTAATGAATAATTCCACGCCTCTGTTTTCAGTTTTCTTTTCAATAGCTGCCACTGTGTATTTGAAGCTTGAATTGGAAGCTGATTAAGATATTTAAGGGTTGTCTTCATCTTCCAAATCGACACAGACTGCTTCTGTATGATCTTGATTAAATATTTGTGTAAAACCAGGCCAGTGAGGGTGGAGACTGTTTTGTTTCCTTGCATCATGTGGTTTTCATTAAGCTTTTGCATTTAATCAGTTTTACTTTTCAGTTGATGTAAGCACAGAGTTATCTTGTAGGTTGTTTTAGGTCATTGAATCGGTGCTGCCTTGCAGAAGTCCTGACAGACTTCATAAGCTGCTACATTTTGATCATTCCAGTCCATACTTGGATGTTAACTTCTGTCTGTTGGTAGTAAATACCTGTGCCTGACATGTATTGTACGGTTAACTGTATGTGACATTATATTTATAAGAAGTTGGGAAGTACCTTTAATTTCTCTCAAGTGGTGGACCTCTAAACTTTCTGATTTGCAGTGTTGCAGTCAGTGGTTAACTGTGAGTCAAATCGAGAACTCTCCTGATTTTCATTCCTATTGTAAAATTAATACATCAAATTGCCACTACTTCTCTTTTACAAACAAAACCAAACCCTTAATTCTTGTGATATCTTAACATTTAATGAAATCTATTTATGGATTACCTGAGGCAAGTTTTTCCAGTGAATGACACATTTGAAATTTGCCTCAGGCTTTTTCTTTTTTTTAATATATATTAACTTCTGATCCACCTTTTCTTTGTGAATGCTCCTAGTATTTAGGAAGTTTTTATGCTTAATGGGAAATCATCTTTATGGAAAAGGTACAGTAAATTGAAATTATGTACATCTGTTGTGTGATGTAATCTGTCCAAGTTCTGAATTTTATAGAAACTATCTTAAACATATTCAGTTATTTTCAGTGTATTTTTATACTCATTCTACTGTGTGATTGATAGGTTATGACAGGTAATGTGGCATATATTGCTTTCTCATTGATTAAGTTTTAGAGCAGTGTAGTGTTGTGGAAGGAACTTGGACTTTGGAATCAGATGGATCTGGGTTTGACTATCGACTCAGCCATTTATTAACTCCGACCGTGCATAAGTTGCTTCATTTCTTTGAGCCTTAGTTTCTCTATATAAGATGAGAAAGACAATTGCTATCTGGCTAGGAATCTTAAGAGATTTAGAAATAAGGCCATATTATGTAAAGGATCTGACACATAATAGCTTCATAGTATAATTCATGTTTTTGACCTTTTTTCCATTAACTACATTAGAAAGGAAAGCAGAATTGTTATGGTTAATCAAATCAGAAGGGTTTCTTTGGGGAAACTTTTTTGGGAAGATCTTGGAGAAGGCTTGCAAAACTTAGGATTTGTGGAAGTGGTTTATTTTCTCTTTCCTTGCTGTCCTATTTTTTCCTTTTCCAATTAATTTTTACTTATGAATGTAGTTTAGAAGGCCACATTTTGCCAGTAAGTTTATTATAAAAATAAATCAGTTTACTGCCCCCTTCTGCTCAGTCTCCATGGCTCCTACCCCAGGGCAACCACTTATTACTCCTTTAGCCAGTTCTTTTGGCATTTTTACATCTCTCTATTCCTAACTAGTATGCGCGTCATATCTTTTGATTCATCAATTTGGGGTATTATCTATTGGCTTTCTCTTATGGTAGGCAAAGATTTCATTCTTACACCATCTCTTTCCTCTCCCCTGTCCTCTCAATATAGTTTATAATTTTTTATTAGATAAGTATTCAACATTTATTATTATGCTTGTGCAGGTATTCTTTACAGCTGAAAGTTGTAATATTCTTTATTTATGTTTCCTTTCTATTTTTCCTGAAGTTAGTAATTGCCTTGATTTCCATATTTAACTTCCTTAGTTTATTTAGTTTTTCAAAATCAAATTACATCAGATGATATATCTATTGGAATTATTTTCTCTGAGACACTGTCTCCCAGAATCCTGCCTTCTCCTTTTTCTGGGCTGATTGCTCTCTTGGGCAGCTTCATATTTGTCATCCTGGGACTTAAATTTCTTGTGATCCTTGGAATTTTTCCTGGATTGGATTCCCTATTTCCTACCTCTTGTATCTTCTTTCTTTGTTTACTCCCAGTGTTTGGTATCCTCCGGTGGTTTTATCAAGCGTATCCTCCGGTGGTTTTATCAAGTTAAAATGATGGTTCTGGGGCAGATGGCGTGGTGACGATAGCTTTTGGTGTGCCTTCCCTGGAAGCCGCGCTGCTCCAGGTTGTCCTATGCCTGATGCGTAGTTACCCCTCTGGAGTTTCCATTCACTCTCGCCCTGAAGATGCCCTTCTCTTTCCTCTGTTGGATACCCTATTTTTTCTATCCTGTGTCTTTCTCTTCTTGGCTTACTCCACCTTTTTTGTGGAGAACATTCTTGGTAGTTTCCTTAAAAAGGCTTAATTGGAAGGAAAACTTTTGGGCACCTCATGTGTCTGAAAGTGCCTCTATTCTAAATCCTTACACTTGAGTAACAGTGTGTCTGAGTATTGAATTTTAGCTTGGAAATTATTTTCCATCAACATTTTGAAAGCATTTGTGTGTTGCTTTCTTGCTTCCAGGGTTGCTGTAGGAAAATCTGAATCCATTCTGATTCCTGATCATCTGTATGTGTGTGACGTGTTTGTTTTCTTGCTGGAAGCTTATAGCATATTCTCTTAGTACCTGTTATTCTGGAATTTTCCATGATGTCCTTGATGTGGCTCTGTTTTTCTTTTGTATTTCAGACATCCAAGAGGCTCTTTTCAACCTGGAAACGTGTGTCCTTCACTACTGGGAAATGTTCTTGCAGTATTTCATTGATTCTCCTCCCCTCCACTTTTGCACTTCTCTGTCTGTAGAACTGTTATTTGTTTGTGGAACCTCCTGGACTGGTCTTCCAATTATCTTACTTTGTCTTCTGTTTTCCATCACCTTTTTCTTTTTATTCTGTTTTCTGGGTGATTTCCTCAGCTTTATCTTCTCACCCTTGTACTGATTTTTTTATTTCTGTCATCGTGTTTTTAATTTCAAGCTCCTTTTTATTCTCTTAATGTTTCTTTTTAAATGGCAACTGTTCTTGTTTTGTGGATGCAATATAATCTCCTAACTCTTCAAGGATATTAATGGTATTTCTCCTAAATTTTCTTCTGTTTGAATAGTTTCTTTTTCCTACAAATTGCTTTTTAAATTTTTGTTTTCGTGTTACTCTCTGTCATCTTTCTGATAATCCTTAGTTGTCTGCTCATTAGAATAAATAATTCTAAAAAGGTAATTGGAAACTGAGCATGTGCATGTCATCCACATGACTTGTGAGCTTCATCTAGCATTCTCTCAGTGGGTTATTTATTAGCAACTGGTCAGATTTTCTATAGAGTATTCCTGATCTCTTACCTGGAAGAAAAAAGTCTGCCTACCAGCATTTGGGAGCACAACGTGAGAAAAGGTCTAAGACTCATTATCAGAGGGGAGGGAGTGTGTGAGTACCATAATCCTCTCTTTTTGGTACCATCCCTGTGCCTTCATCTCTGCTAGTCCATTCCCTCTCCATAGGTTAAACTCCAGCCTTCTGCCAAGGTCGCATGGAATGGGGAGGGGCTCTAGAGATCTAATTGTTTCTCAACATAACCATCACCCAATTCTCTGTATTTTGGTCTCTCCATTCCCACCCTCACTTCCAGAAGTACCTCGTCCTGTCAGTTCCTGGTTTTTTGGTTTGTGTGTGTGTGTGTTTTCTTTTGTCTTTGAAGATTCTGGAGTGTAATTTGGATTGGTTGTCAGCTTGACAATTGTAGTCTTAGGATTCAGCTCTCTTGGGTTTGCATGACAATTTCCTCTGGTCTGTCTGCTTCCACTTTCTAAAATTGTGTTGCCATTGTCTCTTTGGATCTTGTCCTTGTGGATTATATCTTCACAACAACAAATCACTTTTCTCTTGTTTTGTTGAGTTTTGCAGTTGAGCAAGGCTAGTTGTTTATGTTCAAACTGCCGCCTTAACATGGGCTGCTGCCTTTTTTCTTGCTATGTATTTCTTGTGTAGGTGTAGGCATTAGAAATTAAGGGGTCATTCTGTTGCCTTTAAAACAAAGTTTTTTCTTGAGCTGCCATCTTGACAGATATTATCGAAAATACTTGTTTTTAATATGTATTAACTCACACTTGTTTGTACTAAATTTTCTGTTGTCTGTTTTTCTTCGTATTGTTGCTTCACAGTGTAAAAACGCCACTGTAAGGTTAGCTTGAATGATGGCAGTCTGTGAGGCACCCAGTCTGTGTCTAACATTGGATTTCCAGAATCTAAGCGCCTTACTCTCAGCCATGGAGTGTCCTTGGTCTTAGAGCAGTGAGTGAAAACTGTCACTAAGAAATATTTGCCTTTTTATAGACTGGTGGTTCTCAGGCTTTGGCAAGCATCAGAAACACTGGATGGCTTATTAAAACAGATTTCTGGGCTCTACCCCCAGAGTTTCTGGTTCACTAGGTCTGTAATGGGGCCCAAGATTTTGAATTTCTAACAGGTGATGCTGATGCTAATACTGCTGGGCTGGGGACCACACTGAGAATCATTGACATAGACTATATTGATTGCTTACAAAATAAAAACCCCACCACCAAAATTCCCCAATAAAGCTTTATTTCATTGTTATTCTTCAAATTGGACAATCGAGAGGAGCTTTGAATTTATTCTGTTGTTGCTCTCTTTACCTAAAATACTGTTTACATAATTGACTTTGAAGACAAGCATGTGAGACAGTTGGTTTCAACATTTTAATTAATGAATCCTTTCCTTTGGTCCACTATTGCTCCTTTCTTTCTTTCTGAACTCCCTGTTTAGGTTTTGTCCCTGTTTTTCCCTCCCTCCTTTCTTCTGCTACCTGCAGATTTCCTGGTACTAACTAGTAGAGGAGTAACTCAGAGTCCAGCAGAAGTTGGCTGTCAGGGTGAGCGCTCATGTAGAAACCCTCTCTTTGAGGTCAGTCATGTGGGATCTGCCTGCTCTGGGTTGGCAACATATTGATAGCATGTTGAGTGTAGTTATCTAAACATGGAGGCTTACCGTTGAGATTGTGCATATTCTTATGTAAGCACAAACACTAACGTCAGAACAACTCTTTACTAGTCAGTAATTTGCATGTGGCTATACCAGGAAGCATATTTAGAATTTAATTGGAAGCTTTGAATGATTAATTTGGCAGGAGAGGTGTTATAATTGTTGGTTCTAAGTGGTTCTCTGTTCACTGGGGACAGCTCTTTCTTTTATTTAAGGGCAGGAGCTTGGCAAAGAAAACTTGGGTTGAATCAGGGAAGATGGCCTCTTATCCAGGTAACTTTTAGATAATTTAATCTGTAGAAGCAGAAATAGTTTTAGGAATGTAGGTTTGATATTGTAGAAATGAGGGATGGAGACATGATGGCATATTCCCTGAGTTACAAATTGCCTTCCTACTTGCTCTCCTATCGGTGTGGCATGAGAAGCATTGGAACTGTTTTACTGTTGGTTTTTAACTAGCACAGCTGTTTTTTATTTGTTTCTTTATATTGGTTAAATTATAGTACAAAGTGTGTTATTTGACTTACTAAGTCAATTCTGAAATCTTTGCTCACATTTATATGCTGTCCGGTCTTTGGCTTATATCTAGGCACAAGCCCTGCTTGATTCTTTGCTCCCAGGAAGACAGGAGTAAGCCGTTATAGGACATTTTCCCTGTTTCTAATAGCAGCCTGTTTTTTTTAATGGAATGACTACTTCAGGGCTATATTCTTTTAAATAAAAGCTTCAGGGTCGGTCCCGTGGCTAAGTAGTTAAGTTCTCATGCTCCACTTCTGCGGCCCAGGGTTTCGCTGGTTTGAATCCTGGGCGCGGATGTTGTGCCACTCATCAAGCCGTGCTGAGGCGGTGTGTCCCACGTGCCACAACTAAGTTGAAGGACCTGCAACTAAAAATACACAACTATGTACCTGGGGACTTTGGGAAGAGAAAGGAAAAATAAAGTCTTAAAAAAAGGAAAAAGCTTCAGCAGAATTAGATAAGTAATCTCTTGTAACCCAGCAAATGTTTTTAATATCTTTTCTCTTAAAAATTGCTTTTTATATGTTTAATAGCCCCCCATAAAGATAACACTAATTTCTAACCAAGTGTCATGGGTTCTTGCATACTGATAGAGATTTTTCCAACATTGTGTATTTCTGTGAAAGGAATAAATAGAAAAGCGTAGACTGTTAGGTCCACAACAACAGGGACTTTGTTTTGTTCATCACTATATTTCCAAAACTAAGAACAGTACTTAGTTTTGTTCTCAGTAAATATTTGTGGAATGAAGGGGAGAAATCTCAGAGGATAGAGTTGTTGAGCACATATTGCATTACTTAATTGATACCACCAGGTGGCACTATTGCACCATATAATAAGAGGCAGCAACTCTGAGGCTCTCGTGTAGTTTTACATGAATCCTATGAATAAACAAAATGAGTTGGCTACCTAGTGTGTGTATTGCCTGTTTCAGTTATGTATAGTTTTAGCATGTGATTAGTCTTTTAATTACATGATTTGGTCAGGCAGTGAGATCATAACCTAAATAAAGAACAGTTGGTGCAAATTTTTGTCAAATGTTAAATGAGATAGCATCTATAAAAACCTCACACAGTACCAGATTAGTTTCCTTTTCTCTTCTTGAATTTATTTTGAGTTAAAAGCCTTTGTTAAATTTCTGTGTTAAAGTAGTTTGCCAAGAATTTTCTAATAAATTATCACTGAATATTAAATAATATTCTAAGTCTGTTTTGATTGTCTGAAGAATTTTAAAATTGATACCGAGACGAGATTTTACTCTATTTCCCCTGACTGCAAAAAAAAATAATAATGTTATTTTGCTTGCATGGTTTTTTTATGGGGTTAAAATATTTTATTAATGTACTATTATGTATTTGTGCATATATAATCATAACGTATAAATAAAGTCAATCTTTAATTTGTCTTGGTTTCACTGCTATGAAAAAACTGAGTGTTGACAAGTTTGTTTTGTAGCTTGGACTTTTTCATTTCCTTATGATTAATTTGGGTCTGTAATTTTTCCTCAGACTGAAAAAGCAGAAGAGGGCCCAGGATGGACGATCCTGCGTGATGATTTCATGATGGGAGCATCCATGAAAGACTGGGACAAAGAAGGTGATGGACCAGATGACAGCAGACCAGGATCTGGAAGGGACTCTGACGTATAAAGCTATGGGAAGCACAAGTTACAATCATTTTATTTTTCCTAGAAAAATACATCATGCTCTGAAAGTTGGGGAATTATAAGGATACCATTTATAAGAAAACCAAAAGACTTTTACTATTACCAACTGTGGTGTTTCCCTTTTTCACATAAACTTTGTTAAAGTTATATTTCAAACCTTGTATAATTTTAAGCATTGTTCCTCAGAACATTTGTGAAAAAGAAATATTTCGACTTGACCATCAATATATGCATTTTGCCAGGTTCATTATAGGTTTACATGTTGGTCATGGATAGTGGCATTTTGTTTCAGTATCACCATTGTTTCTAGGAATGCAATACCAATTCATAATTAAAATGAACTCCTTGAAGTTAATATTTTTCAGCCTTCCAACTTATAGACCGATGTATGTATATTTTTGGGGGGCAGGGGTTGGTGTTTGTTTGGGTGAGCTACTGAGCAAACCTATGTAGTAAAATTTAAAATTATAGTATTTCTGATTTGGGGTGATTTTATTTTTAGACATTCTGGCAAATATGATTTAAGACACACACCAAATCTTTACTTTTATATGCTAAGTAATATAAATAATGACTTAGATTTATTTTAAGTGTTAGGTTATTTTTGTAATAAGAGATTTACTGAGGTGGAAATTCTCATGTTTAACTTATGCAATGAGGCATAATTTCTTAGGAAGCATATCTGATGTTTTAATCCCTCTTTTTTTCCCCCTGAATATTTGAGTTAGCTTAAATTCTCTTTTGTGGACTGACTGACCAGTGAAAAATGGTAGCATTAGACAGCAGGGAGTCAGCATCAGAATACTGCATCTGATTTGAGATTTGATTTCTTCTTGTTGCCTTAAAGATTATTAAATTGAGTGACTCCTAGTAACTAGCTGTTAAATAAAGAGAAGAGAAAGTAAGACTGTTTAATATCATTCCAAAATTTCTGTGAAACTGGGCCTAAGATCTAAAGTTTGTAGGGGAAATATTTAATAAATGTGATCCATTCCTTTTTTCAAAGGATCCATCCTTTTCTCCATCTTTCCATAATAAAAACAGTTCCCTCCTACCACCCAGTTGCACATACTTGCATCTGTTATATATCGAAGGAGAATCCTCCCCTCAAAATCTGCTCAAGCAGAGATGTTTATATTTGCAAACCCATTTGTGTGTTACAAGTATTACATAACTGAAGTTAAATGAGTCCATGGCTTGGTATCTGTTATCGTAAAGAAAAGTACACACCTAAGATAGCAAGTGATTAAACCAGCAAAGCTCAAAATGCGTTTTTGTATTTATCCCAACATTTGAACTTTAGTGTCTTCTTAAATTACAGAATTGCCCCTGTGACAGTGCAGTATAAATAAATGTGAACAAATATTCCTCAAGAGTAACGCGAGAGTGCTGAAATCCCTATAGAGCGTAACACAGATAAATATTTCAATATAGCATAGATAATTTTGAAAAAAAGTCATTTGCAGCATCTAAAAACTTCTTTCTCCCCAGAATTAAAGATTATACTTTACTGTTTGCTATTAATCTGTTTCTGGATCCTACTAAAGCTTTGCTGAAATTCTTTTGAATAGTACACTCAGGTGACAGAAATAGGTAAATAACTCCCTGGATACTAAAATGTTGTTTTTGAAACATATGCTCATTGTATAGTCTTTGGTTTAATTTAGAAAAATGGAGCAAGATTTTCAAAGTGAAAGGAAGGAAGGGAATATTTGCAGATTTTCTTCTTTCAGAAATTATTTCAAAATAAAACGGAGTTGCCGCTGTGAGGAAAAAAAGTATCACTTCCATTAGCAGGCTTTTCATGAAATAATTGTTTTCATAAAGATGGGATGTTTTATATGTATCAGTATTTCTGCATCTTGGCTATAAAATATTTAGGCAAAATACCACAATATATGAATATGAATCTAAAGATGAGCATATTATCTTAGAAACTAAGTGTGGATCTTCTGACGGATGTTTTAGATAGTCTAGCTCTGTCACCTCTACTCTGAATATTTTACCTACAACATTTACATTTTTCTCACATCCGTCAATCAATTCTGCATCTATTCCATCTTCCGACATTGTCTTTGAGTTCTGTAAGGAGGGAAAAGAGGACTGCATTTCTATACAGAAATTATTTAAAATTTATCTAAATATATCAATATTCAGATTTTATTTTTAGTAACTATTTACAGTAGTAGAGTAATAAAAAGGTTATTTTTATTTGTTTGGAAAGTACATGGGAAATAGTGACCAGGTAACTAGTAACTAGGTATTATCTTATTCCCTTATCTGGATATTCAGATGGCTGGGGCGAAGGTTCTCAGTGTTTAGCAGAGTTTAGTATTGGTTATTGTTTTTAAGCATTGAAATCTCAAAGTCGAAGATAACACCTCTTGTACGCTGAGAGTAACTTAGAATCATCTTAGCAGTTCAGCACATTAAGTTGGAGTTGGAGTACCAAATTCCTTTTCAAGTTACCTGGAATAGAACAAGTATTATTCTACTCATTGAAAAATATACCTTGGAAACCCTTTGGACGGAATAGCTCACCTTCAGTACTTAAAGCCTAAAATGACTCAGCAGGAGGTTCTGGAAGGTTTATTTGAGGGCAAATCCAAGTTCTTAAAAATACTTTGTGTCTTACAACAAGTGGGTGAAAAGGGAATGTTTAACTTCTGGAAAACGTCTTAGGGCTTTTTAAATCACTGTGTTTTGCACGTATGAATATACTTAATATTCAGTGGCCACCAACTAAACTAACCCTGCCACCTGTGCTGGTTTTCAGGACCTGTGAGTACAGTACTTAACTATAAAGCCATTAGTTTATAGATGCCTAAATATGTCCTAGTTAAACGTAATAGTAGAGAAGTCCTAAGTTTGAAGTGTGAACAGAAACATGGACAATCTGAAAACGTAAATTGTGTTGCTAAGGAATTAAAGGAATCATAAGGCCTAAGAAGAATGTCTGTAAAGGAATCTTCAGAGAGCATAAATATTTATGTAGAAGAGACAGGAGGAGATAAATAAGTTGATATTTTTGCATCCTTTGGATAACTTTTTTCCTCTCTGTAGTATTTACGTATTTTTATTTTATTGTAGATTTTTATTAATATATGTGTTGAAAGAGTCATAAGTGAAACAAGATGGAAGTTTTATTTTTTCAGTCTTTTTAATGAGTCCAGAGTACCATTATCATGCTTTGTATATCGATACATTTGTGCCACATGAATTTCACTTTTAAAACAAACATTTGGAAAATCAGTAGATATATTTTTAACATTTGTAATTTCTTAAGGAAATTTGCGTGTCCATGTGTGTGTCTGTGTCCTAGTCCGGGCTGCTATACCAGAATAACAGACTGGGGGGCTAAAACAACAAACATTTATTTCTCATAGTTCTGGAGGCTGGGAAGGCCAAGGTCAGGGTGCTGGCAGATTTGATGTGTGGTGAGGACTGTCTTCCTGGTTTGCAGACAGCTGACTTCTTCCTGTATCTTCACTTGAGGAAGAGAAAGATCATCCTTCTCATTGTCTCTTTGATAAGGCACTAATCCCTTTCATGATGGCTCCACCCTCATGCCTTAATTACACCTCCAAGTACCATCACATGGGAGGAGATTAGGGCTTCAACATGAATTGAGGTGGGAGGGGGAGCGTTTGGTCCGTAGCGATGTATAATATAGCAAACTGTACATTTTTAACTTATATGTGGAAGAACTTTAGCTCCCATTGTTTCTTGACTTAAATTTCTTAATGGAATTAGAAAGTTAAGTGAATCTAGCATTAGATTCACTGAGCACCCATTCCAGGAACTCTGCTGGAATTATTTGAGTGATGGTATTGTTATGCAAAATAAGGGATAATTTTGCTCCTATGAGGACAAAAAATTTGAATCTTCTCTTCCTTTTTACAGTTGAATTCCTGCAGTAAGTTCTCACTGTATGATTTGAATACTCTGGGAATTTGGATTAACCGTGATAACTTGAAATAAATCTGTTATCTACCGTGACTCTTAAAAAACTATTATAATGGAATGTGAGTGGTACATAAATAGGGGTCTTAGAATAATGAAGCTTGGCTACAGCTATGAAAAGATTAATTTGCCCGTACTCTATCGGTATGTTAACTTTCTTTTTATTTGGGAACACTTTTCAGTTGAGAGAAACAGAATTCACTCTGCTTTTTCCTTAAATTCCTCTATTGGGGTCAGTGTGACTGGCATTTGTCTCTGCTCCATGTGTTGGTGATAGGTAGTGAATCTGTTAAGCCCTGCAGATATATGAGTGAGAAGACTATTTGAGGGGAATTGGCAGTAAGTACAGATTTTGGAAACAGGAGAAAGAACTGTTCTGTGCCTACAAAAAGTTTTCTTATTCTTTCCTTAAGAAAACAGGAGTGTGCATTGTGGCCAGCTGGAGAGATGAGTCTTACTGACTGTTGCAGTAAAGTTTGACCCAGAGAATTTCTCCATTGGGTGGACTTTTCTGAACCCATTAAATGTATTATTGATCAGGAGGACCTGTGAACAAATTTGGAAGTAGAACGATGTTTGAGGTAGGTGATGGGACATTTAGCATAGTAATTGATGTTCAACAAAATACTAAGACTTTTCATGAATATAATCAGAATATCATAGATTGAAGGTAGCTTCTAACAATCCTTAAATAATTTTAGACTCTAGTGTGCTTTCTAGCCTAGAGAACCACATTAATATTTGGCATCTACTCTAAGCATCATTTCAGGGAGTTATAATTTCGGGCTTTTTGCCTGGGTGTTACGTGGAACCTTTTGTGCTCAGAAGAAGCGTCCTCAGAGATGCAGTTACAAAACAGGTTTTATTTTATTTCGTTTTGTTAACAATATCTGGTCCAACATTGCTCACCTCACTCTTCCCTCTCCTTTGCCCGCCCCACTCTCCCAATAGCAGGAGTACATATTTAGCTTTCTGTGAAATGCTCTGTGGTTCTCATCTGAGCAGGGAAGCAAGGATATGTATTGGAGTAGTGGGCATAATTCCTAAAATTGTAGTCTCTGAATCAGTGCTGTGCAACAGAACTCTCTGAGATGAGAGAAGTGTTTTCTCTCTCCACTGTCCACGGTGGCAGCGCAAGTGGCTGCTGAGCATTTCAGATGTGGCCAGTGATACAAAGATACTGAATTGTTAATTTTACTTAATTTTAATTACTTTACATTTTAAGAAGTTACATGTGGCTAGTGGTGTTCTGTCTAACTCTGAAGATAAGAAAGTTACAGAGCATCTATTTAGTCTAAGAAATCATCAGTAATTTTGGAATCGTGAGTCTGTCTTGAGGTTTTCCCATAAACCTTTATGGATACAATTTAAGTATATAAAAATACTGGTGTAATTTTATTGATAAAATTATTGTTGATTTCATTTTCACTATTTGTGTTTCAAAAAAGATATATTAGGGTCCTGCCCAGTGGCGCAGCGGTTAAGTTCGCACGTTCCGCTTCTCGGCGGCCCTGGGGTTCACCGGTTCTGCTCCTGGGTGTGGACATGGCACCGCTTGGCAAAAACCATGCTGTGGTAGGCGTCCCACGTATAAAGCAGAGGAAGATGGGCATGGATGTTAGCTCAGGGCCAGTCTTCCTCAGCAAAAAGAGGAGGATTGGCAGTTGTTAGCTCAGGGCTAATCTTCCTCAAAAAAAAAAAAAGATATATTAAGTTGCTTTATAATTAAATTATTTCCTGAGGTAACTATTGTCCTTAAACATTAGGCCACTGGTTAAGAAATAGCATTTGACTTTTTAGTAGTATTATCTGCACCTTTCAGAATGAATACACCAAATTTTAAATCTTATTGCTGTACTCTAAAAGAATAGTTCTATGATGTACAAAAAAGCACATATTGAGAACTGCCAGAGCAGCTGATACCATGTGCCATCTAAGCCAGTGAGCTCCCGTGCTTTGGACTTGTATCGGGGAGCCCACTTATTTAGGAGGTTTCCTGAAGAAGTGCCCTCAGTTGCAGGACTCTATAGTTGTCCAACAGCTCCAGTCTCTTCCAGCACACTTAACATCCTGCCGAAGCAAATGTAACTTGCAGATTTGGGCAAAAAACAGAAAACAAAGAGCACAATGAGGATTATTAGCACAGCCAGTTTAAAATGATGAGGTGTTAACCACATTTGTATAAATAACAGTTTCTCTAACCCCTGAATCATTATCCTGTATTTTTAATGCAATCGGTTCATAAACATCAAAGCAAGAACACCAAATTCGTATGGGGTCAGGACCAACTGGGGCTCTGAATGGGAAGACAGCTGAGAGCTGTGTCCTTATGCGTGGGTGGCCTCGCAGCTGTTGATTCACCCTTAGGCTACTAGACAGTTGCCTCTGTGCTTGCAGAACCAGACTTCAGTCTTAGGTAAAAATGTATCCCCTCCCATGGAATGGCCATAAACAATGGATTGACATCAGCTCTCAAAACATCAGCGAGGCAGCCAGACACAGCAGTTCCCCTGAAATACTGAGTAGTACCAAGCATAACATCAGGGCTGTTTCTACATAATATTTGTCTTTGTACGCTAACACTGGGTCTCTTAAGTGTACTATAAAAGCTCATAGTCCGAAAGGTTCAAGGTGATATTATCTTTCTCCACAAATGGTAAGAGCGCTAGGAATAACTAGCTTGCATGACGCACAACTGCCATATTTTGGTCCTTACAAGGACTCCCAAATATACTTCTTAATGACAAGTGAAATTATATTTACATCGAACATTTTTAGAAAAATCAGTATTCGTTGTGAGATGATAGAAGGCATAATTTTGGAATCAAAACTGAGTTCAGAGTTCATTTGGACTCTTATTAGCTAAGTGTCCTTGCACAAATTTCTTAAACTTTTGAGACTTAAAATCAGGCATGGGGATACGTTTGTTCATATTCTAAGGATTTGAATAGTGTATGTACAGTGTGTATCTAGCACAGTGCCTGATACATAGTAGGGTCTCAAGAAATGTTCCCTGTTACGCATTTGGAGGATCAGGTGCTGTGCGTGTAGATGTGTCATTCATTTTTGACCTATGTAATAGTAAATGTTCCTCTCCTAGGTAATGAGTTCCCCCACAAAAGGTTAAAGTCTGGCAAATAGTAGATACTTACTGAGACCCACTAATTCTGCTTCTAGAAACCCTACTCAGGAAAAGATCTTGATTACAAAAACTGCTGTGTGAATAGTATTAGAGTATTGTTTTTAATAGCAAGAAATTTGAGATTATGAGTTCAGTGATGTGAAACCATTTATGTAAACTATAGCGTTTCCATTTTGCTGCTCCCATTTAAAATGGTGGTTGTGAAGACTGGTAAAAACACACATGTCAATAGTATGTTCACTGGAAATGTAAGATTTAAAACATGGATAGTGTGAGTAAATTTTTTAAATGCCAAAAATTCATTAGATGAATATAAGAATATAATAATACATTCTTTTTTTAAGAAAATAATTTTTGAGAGTCTGAAAAGACAAGTCTCACACTGAGTTTTAAAAAAGATCCTGACATTTAATGAGATATTAAAACATAATTTGTGCCTATTTATACTGTTCCAGAAGCCAAACTCTAAATACTGTCTTACTAGGACCCTCTAAGAGTCTATAGAGAGCTGCAATAAATGACTGTAGGGAGAGTCCTTTTTGCTAGAATCCTAGTTTTTCTCTTACATTTTAGTAATTACCCTGCTTTGAACATTGAACATAAAAAAATCTGACTTTTCCTCTCTCATGTATCTCTTCTGTTTCTCACTGTCTCTGAATTAATAAAAATTTACTATAGTTTGCAATGAGAACCTCTATTTTTTTTATTTATTTTAAAAATATTGTTGCCATTTCACTTTCGACCATCTTATTTTGATAGTCCCATCAATTATTCACGTGTAAGTTGGGACAGAACAGTAATAACAACCAACATTTATACAGTAATTATATGCCAGATAATATTTCAGGGTTTTATAAGGCCCTTAACTCACACAGTCAGTCTTCCTCTAAGCCTGTGAAGTAGGTGCGGTTATCGTTCCCAATCTGTAGCTGAGGAGACAGGCGATAAGTCAGATAGCTTGCCCAAGGTCACACAGCTCGAGTCACAGAGCTGCTATACACAACACTGCTTCTTCACATTTCAGATGATACTAATGTCTTAGAGAAAATCAGATTCTAGAAAATAATGTCTTAGAGAAAATCAGATTCTAGAAAATAATGTCATATAGAAAAATCAGATTCTAGAAATTGAACTTTGCTCTGGAACAGTAATTGGGCATGTTGCTGTTTTCAGTCTCCTTTACTTACGGCTTGAAGCTATGGCCAGTGGAAGGTAGAAGCAGACATGTATGAAAGGGTGAAAATTTTCCTGGCAGTGGCACTTTAGAGTTTAAAGGAGCATACACTTCAAGCTTCAGTTTGGTTGCTACTGTCAGTTTATTATATAACGTACTATTGGAGAAGTTACTAGAGGTCTTGTTTGAGTATGATAATTAAAGTTTTGCTGCAGGATGCTGCAGAAAGGGAACTACTGTAACTACTGGGGCGTCCAATAGTTTCGTCTGTTGGAACATGACTGTTGCTCCTTTTATACTAAGATACAATATATTGCCCATATGCTGCTGTTTGTTACTTAATGACATTAGATGACTTATAAAAGTATAAGTGCTCACATTTTTGCTATTAAGAATTTAGATATTGAAATATTAGCTAAGAGATAACAAGTAACTGAAACTTTAAAATTAAGGAAGTTCCATTGTTACTGATCTAGAATCTGTTCTAAAAATGCATGTTTCCCAATCTTTATGTGAAATTGTAGTTTTCATTTTATGTGCAATAATTTTATATAGTGCCTTTCCTCTGGAAAAAAAAACCCAGCCTATCAATGGAAAATATTCTTGAGGTGAAACTGTTAATTACAGTGTTAAAAAATGTTTTACAATAAAATGACATTGTGTAATTGTTTAATAAGCCAGTGATGAAAATACCCAGAGAAAACTGGGCATGTTCTTCTCCAAATAGGAAATTGTAAGACATACCACTGCTCTCCTCTAGGTGGCAGGATTTAGGCTATCATTGAATTAACTGATTGATAGAATTTTTTTTCCCACAGCCTGACAAGTGGCTAGTTTCTGAACAATCAGTACAACTGTAGCATTGATTAGATTTAATTGTTACAACTGGTCGAATAAGCAGATTGACCTTGTAATAGTCTGTTGTTTAATGACCTTAGTTAACATTGAAAGACAAAGACCTCTTAAACAAAAAACAACTTCTCTCTCATAACCAGGCAGCCAAAATCATTTCTGTGTATTGCTGAAATCTCTTAGAGTCATATCTCACACACATTTTTGGATTTATTTCTTTGGTATATGGTAAATAGCTTGCCATTTGATAGGAACTATGAAGATACTGCCATTGTACTTAAAAGGACACATAGATAGAACTGAAATAATAAAAATTTGCAAGTTAACAGGACATACAGCCCTTTCAATTAGGTAAGGTTAACTTCCCAGGTATCCTTGGTTTTGTGCAAACTCTACTGTTTTATTAAACAGGAAAGGTCAAGATGCAAAAAGTCAGTATTTGGTGACCCGTGAGCACCACATGACAAAAATGAAACGTTCTCTTCTTTTTTCTGTACATTAAAATGGGAAGGAGACAGAATTCATTTTTACTTCTTGGATTCTTTAGCTATTGTTCATTTTCCAAAATGTAAAAATGAGTTTGGCTGTACACGGAATACATGAAATGCTTGGTAATCCCTAATCACTATTATCTTTATCCTCTTCTTCCTTTCCATGTGGGAGACTGGCTTTCCTGAAGCTCAAAAGAATCTTGACCAAGCACCTCTCAGGGACCTCAGTTTCTGGATGGTGCATGTTTATAGAACTGCTAAAATTATATGAGTATTTTCAAATTATAGCTGATACTATTAGAATCTGTAGCACAGGCAAAGAAAAAAAGGCTTGGAAATATGCAAAATATATCACTATTGTAACCAAGAAGAGGGAAAAGTCTAACTGGTGTGTTTTACAGATTCAGATGTAAAGTGGCTTCATTTTAAATCGGGTGACTGTGTAGCCATCCTGGTTTACCTCTCCTAATGTATTGATGAATAGCATCCTCTTCGCTCTTGAAAGTGTTCGGGAGTGTGTGATAAATTATATGGTCACCCTAGTTACAAGAACTTTCTTTTCTAAGACTTGAAACAAACATCAAGAAAAGTTTGTGGCCATTAATATCCAGTTTTACAAATTATAACTACCCATCCAGCTTTGCTTTTTAAAATGTTTATTAAAGTATACTTACACTTTGCTTTTTAAAATACTTATTTACTAGTTTTTCCTTCTAACTTAAAAAAAAAACTATATCCAGGTTATGTACAATTACTATTGCCTGTTGGTTTTTATTTCATTCTCATTTTTTAATTGCAGGACAATTGAGACAGCAGAAAGGCAGGTTGTTTGAAATATAGGTTGGTAACTTCGCTAACGGAGATTTACACATTCAGAATCTAACAGAATCTGTGAAGCCCACAGAAATGATGACAAATTCATTTAAAGACCATGTATCTTAAAAAATAAAAATTCTACTTTGTTATCATACTCATTTTAATTATGAGAACATAATCATGTTTTTCTCTATCATTTGCCTTTTCTTTTTGTTCCTCATTTTTTATTTTTATTTTTATTTTCCCTTCGTTAATATTTCTCTTCCTTTACCCCCAGCAACCTAATTCCGGCTTCTTGCTCAGTGAAGCGTGTCTGTGGACTGCTGGGGCGGTGGGGTCAGTGAAGTAGTAGAGATTCTGGAAGGGCGAGTGTCAAACACTATCCTAAAAAGTATGGAGAACTATGCTGCTGGCTTCTTTTTATCAATATTAGCATTTTATTAAGCTCGTATCCATACTATACTGTATGACGACTGTCCCCATATGTTCATTTATTTATATCACTCCCTAAATGCTGTTTATTTATATCAGCCACTAAATGCTATTTTAGTGGATAAATTTCACCAGGGGCAAGAAACCAGAGCTGCAACTGACTTCAGTAGACCCAGGGGATGACAAAGCCCAGGCCACTAAGATACTGCCTGCCAAAGAAAGACTTCCCTCCTGCTGGACCTCTCACAGAGCTGAAAATGTACAGATAGACGGGCCCAAAAGCAACAAGCAATAATCCATCCGCTAATCATAATTCCAAAGGGTAAGATAAATGTTCCAGTGAGCGTATCAGTAAAGGGTGAGGAGTTTATCTCTCTCAAACCTCACAGCCTACTGATAGGCTCTGCTTTTTCTAGTCCCTGTCTCTGGAGTTTATCTCTTTATCTTGTACCACCTCTGAACTTCTCTTTAGGCCCTTCTCCTCCCTACCCATTGTTCCCTCCTTTCTCTGTATCACCTCTTTCTTAGATTAACCTCAAGATACAAAACGGAAATGATGACTGTATTACTTTTCATGGGGAAACCGCTAACCTTTCCATTTCCTTATTCTGAGAGCAGACACTTGTTTATCCATAGAAATGCACACAGAACATGAGACAAAAATTGCTATAGACCAAACATTGCTTTTGAATTGCAGCATCAAAGGAAAAAACTGTTAAGAACTCAAAAGGCTTTTTAACGTATTATCACATTCAAGGGTTATTTTGCATTTATCAGGTGTCACTATTAGAGTAAAATGTAATCAATAACAGTAGTTCCATATCTTTCTTTTCTCCACCTCCTGGTTTTTAATGCTTGAAACCATAGTGGAAAGCTTTCAAAATTGTTACAAATGAAGTTATTCTTTCATCAGAGTTAGGAAGGACCTATTAGATCATAAACTCTTGCCTGTGACCCGTAGGGGTAAGACTCCTGGACAGAGATGAGTAGTTGTCTTGGTATCAAACATTTGTTTCGCCTCTTGCAGGAATTCCACATTAATTAAGTGAATAGACCTATTAATGAGCAGAGGAGGGCTAGTGGTCAGAACAGCTGCACCCTCTACCTCTCTGATCTGGAAAACAAAGAATTCTATTTTAGGATGTTAAATAATGAGCGACTTTCATCTTGAATTTGGGCTTAACTGGACTTTGATAGTCATTTAGAGTCGTAGTCACCAAAAGTGTATTATCTCGTCCTTTCTTCCTACAATTACCAGGGGCAAGATACCATACTATGTAAAGTAACTTAATGAGCATGTCCTTCTAGAAACTGCTAGGAGACATAAACCATGAAGCAATTCTCATTAGCGTCTTCCCTGGCTGTTTCTTTCTATTTATATCTGAGAAAGAGTGGAAGCCACACGTGTGTTATCGTACATTCTCCGACAAAATGAAGAAGTCAGAGGATAAGAACATGGTAGGTAGCATTTACTAAGCACAAACTGAATGCCAGGTTGCGTTAGAAGTGCTTTCTGTGCCTTGTAGAATTTAATCCGCACAATAATCTTATGTTGTTGGTATGATATGTTAACCCCATTTTGCAGATGAAGAAACTAACCCAAAATGTCTGAGTAACTTGGCCAGGATCACAAAGCTGGAAAGTGACAGAAATTTGAACCCGAGAAAACTTGACCTTGGAGCCTGCCGTTTTAAGCACTGTGCCCTCCTGCCTCCTTGAGGTAATCATGACGATCTGTATGGGTTCAATACCCTGTTACCCTGTATAAAGTCCTTAGCACATAAGATCTCAATACATTTGGTGAATGTTTACATCTTGAATATAAAAGTGAAAAGACTCCAGAGAGTTATTTAGTAGAAGAAAGGATCCATTTATGGTTACCAGGGAGACAGCTCTTACAGTCTTACCTGTTACATCTTCAAAGGATTGCTCACCTGAGAGGTAGAAAGGGGGTCCTCCTCTGGTGCTCAAGCTATTATACTCACCCATTCCAGAAGATTTCACCAACCCCTGCCCTGTCCTACCTTCCTGGGCAGTGGGAAAATTAAAAGTAGCTTAAGGAGTTGTTAAGTTAGCAATAAGTGTCCCACCAAGTATTGTGGACAAAAGTGTGGGTTTATGTTGGGAAGGGAGATGGTTGTCAGAAGAATTTATGGCTTAGTTGTTTTCCTAGAAGTGATGTAGGTGGGCTTTTGCTGCTCTCTTCACACTAATCTGAATCCGCTCACCATCAGGGGCCTTTGTGTCTATACCAAGAAGGTGGTCTCCCTGGTTTGAGGGGAGGTGGAACTGACGTCCCCAGCGGAGGATGGGGACCGAGGTAACCAGCCATATTCCAAGCGACATCTTCACTGGGTGGCTCTAGGTCGCCACTCCTTGTCTGTGTTCTCTAATTACCCCAGGTGTGAGGATATTCTCGTTTTCCCCTTTGTGCATAGCTAGATTCCTGCAGTTCTCAACCTGAACTCACAGGGCTGACAGCCTGATGAAACGGCTGGCCCCACATTAGCTGCTCTTGACTATATTTTGCTTTGGCTGTTGGAATGGTAGCTGGTTATCTAACTCCCTTCCAGTTGCTTCCATGTGAAACTGGCCTCAAAGAAAGGAGTCTGCTAATGCTGATGTATACATAATTTTCAGAATTATTCAGAAGTGAGTTGGAACAATTCTTTTATTCCAGAATTTTCTGATGTGTATTAATACGGAAAAAATTCCATGTTCAAGGGAGTTCAGAATATGCTGTGTTAAAAAGAGCTGAACAGTTTTCTTTTCTGCAAGATTCTCAGAGCCTTGAACATGATGGTGGGAACTGTGAATCTACAAGAAGGCAAATACAGTACCCAGTATCTCCCAAACTTACTTCACCACAGCATCCGTTTGAAAGACATATTCTGGGTACCAGTGTTTCTTAGGAGTACCTAGGGGGTAAGAACACAGACAAGGATCCTGACTACAAATCCAGCCCCACCACTTAATGTGGTCCTGAGCAAGGTGCTTAACCTCTGTACCTCGGTTCCTCATCTGCAAAGTAGAGATGATAATACCTATTGTATAGGTACAGGTTGTGAAGATTAAATGACCATCTATATACATCTATATATGTATCTCACATTACTAAGTGTAATATGTGTTAGCTATTGTTATAGCTATTTATTCAGCACTCTATTTACTAATGATATAGGCCCCATGCGCATGTCAAGTATAAACTCCAAAAGTTAGAGGAACTTCCTTGTGACCTTTCTACAATAAAAGGAACATCTGAACTAGGGAATAATATAGAGGCTTTGAGTTTGGGGGGACACTCAACAGAGTTTCCAGTTTAAATCATCTGTCTAGTCAGTATGGCCACAGTCATGATGAAATGAAAATGTTGACTTTGAGTAACTCAAGGTAAAATAAAAGAAAAAGGGGAAAGTGAACAGTGGCAAGAATTATTTTTATATTCATCTAATTTGGACTTGGTTGAAATAGAAAATGTCAAGTTGTGTGTAGTGTGTAACAGTAGACACCAAACACTTAAAATGGCAGTTTCCTGGATGGATGCTACAGAAAGAATGAAGTTGGTGGCTAATGTCTAGCTGGGGAAGAGGGTGAAAAGAAAGCCATATCAAGAAGTGGCTTAGGCAGCAAATGAGGAAGATAGCCAGTCATTCACTCAAACAGTGAAACAAATAAATGTACTTCATTCTCCAGGTAAAAAAAAAGATGGAGCTCTCTTTTTTCAGCAGTCCACAGTCAAATGGAGGACTACACTGTAAACAACAAACCATAATGAAATAAACTTAGAATAGAGGTACTAGCACAGTGTTCTGGCATCTCAGAAAAGGATTCCACTAAAAACACAGGAGGTGAATTTTAAATTGGAAGCCATGTCTCAGGGCTGGCCTGGCCCTGAGTGAACTGTTTGATGCCCTTTCACGTGTGTGTCTCTGTGTGTGTACAGTACAGGGGGGAAGACTTCCATTCTACAGCAAGTGATTCAATTTGGGAGGCTGTGGGTGAGCCACACCAAGTGAAAACGGGAGGCTTGATAGCTTGTCCTTCAACAGACCGGTCCAAAATGACTATATAAAGTAAATACCGTAAATCACTGTTGTCAGGGCGCACACTCCACCTCCTCCCGCCCTCGCCCACAGCCATCCTCATTTCCACACCCCCTCAACGGTTCGGGGAGAGCCCGTGGTCTAAGTAAACGAGAGGACTTCTGACTGTAATCCTAGCACGTCACTTTGTTGAAGGCAAACACGTGGTTCAGAGGGAACTTATAAATCTCTCCTCCCAGGCAAGATCGTGATGTTATCTGCTGGCAGCAGAAGGTTGCTCCGAGGGGAGCTTCAGAAGCTTCCGACGAGAGAGAAGAGAGAGGGAGGGAGGGCGGGAGGGCGGAGCAGGCAGACAGATACAGAGAGACCCAGAGAAAGGCAGAGAGAGCGAAGAGCGAGAGCGCAAGTGGAGGGGCATGGGGAAAGGGATGGAGAACACAGTGTAACGGTCTAGGGAGCCATTTGGGAACAAACGGGCTGCCTGGCTGCAGACAGGAGAAAGCAGAAGAGGGTCTATTTCAGGGTGCCAAGTGCCTGCCTACCTACCCGAAGCGAGAAAGTCCAAGTGGGAGAGACAGGAGAGGGTGGGACTCCAAGGGAACCCCTTCGCATCCCCTTAGGAATAAAACCCCCCGGTCCGCGATCTCCGGGGCTGCCGTTGCGGTCCGCAGGGGGTGAGAGCCACGGCGGCGGCAGCTGCTCGTCTGTTGCCGGGTTGGCGTTTGGAGCGCGAGAAGAAGGAGGAGCAGAAGCAGGAGGGAGCTGGAGGCTGGACGCGTTTGCGAGCGGCGGCGGCGGCAACGTGGAGTAACCGAGAGGCTCGGCGTGCGCCCGCCCGGGGGTAGGCCCCGGCGCGCCGCTCCGGGAGCAGGATCCTCGCCGCCTCGGCAGCCCTTGCGGCCGCTGCACGACCCGACCGAGTGCCCAGCGCCGTGCGAAGCGCACCCGCCTCCCGGCGGCGCGCCGGGCTCGCCCGCAGCGCGCGCGCACGCCAGCGCGCGCGCACACACACTCACACACACACACACACTCACACACGTGTGCGCTCCTCCGCTCCGGAGCTGCTGCTGCTGCTGCTGCGCTCAGCGCCGCAGTGGAAGGCAGGGCTGAACCGCTCCTTCTTTAAATATATAAATTACAGCCTGGGCCAGCCTCGGCGGCCCCCCTTCCAGCGCTCCCGGCGCCCCTCCCGTCAGTTCGCCAGCTGCCAGCCCCGGGACCTTTTCATCTCTTCCCTTTTGGCTGGAGGAGCCGAGTTCAGATCCGCCACTCCGCACCCGAAACTGACACACTGAACTCCGTTTCTTCCTCTTAAATTTATTTCTGCCTAATAGCCACTCGTCTCTTTTTTCCCCCCCATCTCGTCGCTCCAAGAAAACTTTTTCTTACTCCCCAAAGTTAGGGTTCCCCCTGGCCATCGTGTATTAATATTTCCCCTTTTGGAACGACTTGTATTTTCTTTTTAAAGGAATTCAAGCAAGATAGCTTTTCTATTGGACATTGACTCTCGACTGTTTGCAAAAGTTTCGCATTAAAAAAAAAAAAAACCTACCTGATCTGAACTTTGAGAGTTATTGGTTTCCTTTTTTCCTACTTTTTAAATTTTTTTTGTTTTTTTTTAACTTTTTCCACCTTTAAAAAAAATGCACTACTGTGTGCTGAGCGCTTTTCTGCTCCTGCATTTGGTCGCGGTGGCGCTCAGCCTGTCTACCTGCAGCACGCTCGATATGGACCAGTTCATGCGCAAGAGGATCGAGGCCATCCGCGGGCAGATCCTGAGCAAGCTGAAGCTCACCAGCCCCCCAGAAGACTATCCCGAACCGGAGGAAGTCCCCCCGGAGGTGATTTCCATCTACAACAGCACCAGGGACTTGCTCCAGGAGAAGGCGAGCCGGAGGGCGGCCGCCTGCGAGCGCGAGAGGAGCGACGAGGAGTACTACGCCAAGGAGGTTTACAAAATAGACATGCCGCCCTTCTTCCCCTCGGAAAGTAAGTACTGTTTTTCGCTTCCACTCCCAGAGGTTTAAGCGCTGCGCGGAGCTCTCAAAAGCGCAACAACTCCAGGGATCGCCCTTCCCTCTCTGGGTCCCCGCTCGCTCTTTTCCCCTTCTGCTGTACTTCGTCCCACCCACCCCCTTTCCAGTTCTCTGCTTGAGAAAGGTAGGCTTTAAAATCTTGACTTTCTACTTTATTTTCTCCATTTCTCCCTGCCCCCAACGCCTCAGTCCTTTCTAAGGCGTTATTCTCTTTGACTCTTCCCCGAAATTCTTTACCAGGCCACCAGCTAGGAGTCAGCCTCCTCTGTCAAACTGGAGGCGCTCCCTGGGGCAGAGTTAAACTGGGAAATCCTGGTAGGTTTGTTTTCTTTGCTCCGATTGGCGTGGAGCCCGGCGAACCGGTGCACGAAGGGTTAAAAAAAGTGGCTCAAAACTAGCCTCTCCGGAAGGCGCCCCTTTCCTGCCGACCTATCAGCTGGTTCCCCAAGCCTCCTCTATTGTCTGTAACTCCCCGAAAAATGTCAGCATCGCCAAGACAAAACCTGATTTGGAGACTCCTCGGGAAACCTACCCCAAAACCTCAACTCTTGAACCGATTGCCATAGCTAGGTGTTTACATTCCCCGAAGGCGAGGTCCTGTAACCAAGTCCCCTTTTGATTTCACCTGGAGGGGTGGAAAGAAAAACTTCGTTTCTGACTATATTTAAAAGGTGTTTCATCATGTTAATTTTATAATTCGCCCAAATCTGCCTTCTTAAGATAGCAGATCACTTTTCTGACGCGTTTGTCGTTTATCTTTCTCACCCTTGAGCCCCTTGCTCCCTGCCCTTTCATAGGCTTCCTGCAGTTACTTCGATGCATTCCTGAATCTCAGAGTAGAAGACAGCCGATTTTTTTTTTTTTTTTTTTTACTGACTTCTCTGAGGGCAGTGTCCTCAAAACCAGCTGGCATACAGTAGCAATGGGAGTGAAATGATTTATTGTGGAGTTCCTTGGGAGGAAGGGAAGAGGACAGTTAGATTAGAATTTTTCCCAAGTTCTTAAAAAAAGAAAGAAAAGAAGAAGCATCCAGTGATACCTGAGAGGGTTAAATACCAGGAAGAAGAAGAAAAAGAAAAAAAAAATCCGCTTCGACATTTGCGTATTCCAAATCCCAAGTCGTAAACTTTTCATTGGCCGTCCATTTCTCTCCTCCCCTTTCCATGTCCTATATACTCACTGGCTGCCTTCACAAAGTCTCTGTGTCTTGCCTAAATAGATAATATGGCCATCTTGGTAATTTCATCCTAGAGGTTCTAATTGCAGGGTGGTGCTTTTCTTTTTTAATATTTATTTTTAGTTTGACAAGTCCTAGCTGTGTGACTTGCCATGTCTTGTACTTGATGGTCTCAGAATGTCAGCGGATGGATCTAACCCCTGTCTTCCTGGCAACCTTTCCTCTGCTGCAGCTTCTCCTGTGCTTTTTCAAGAGCAGAGCAGATGCAGGAGATCCTGGCAAGCAGGATGATTTTATTGTTGTAATTATGGCACCATCCACAACAGTGGTGATAAATCCGCTCCACCCTGCTTATTCCCCTCGGGAAGTAAAGCTTTCTACCTGGGGCGGAGCCAAGGAGATATTAGGCAAGAAAGTTCATTGTAATTAGTCCAAAACCATTGAGACCGAACAGAGGGTTGAGTCAGTTTGCTTTCTCTTCCACGTGCATCAGTTCTACTGGTGTTTGGGCAGACAGGCAAGTACAGAACCTGACCCAGTCATCGCTTCAATGTTTACCTGCAAAAGCTCTAATGAACAGCCAGCACTTTTATAACAGAGGAGGTCTGATCGCATCATTAGATAGGTGTGTGGAAAGAGCAAGAGCAAGTGGAGAGAGGATGTTCATTCTTTGTTCTTTCAAACACACTTCAATCCAAAGAGCTGACATGATCCAACCCAGAATCATGGTATCACCAAATTAGAAAAGTTCTCAGGTTATTAGGATTTCAAAGGATGGCATCAAAGATCAGTGTGTAGATTCTCTTCTCCATCCTACCCCCAGCCACCAAATAAATTAAACGTCTGATAAGTTCAGTATGAAAAATATACTCCTTAAAAGCCTCCTTAAAGCCTGTATTCTCTGTATGAAAGTTTAGGAGCAGAAAGCCATATTAATAGCAGGTTTGATACTACTGTGCGAGGACTGTGCATAATTTTATAGAAAGTAGGTTAACTGATTTTCCAGCACTTTCTAGGTATACTGGAATATAGTGAACCCTTCCAAAAGAAAGGAAGAAAAGAAGAAATCACTCCACCGTATTTTTAAAGAGCAAACTGAAAGTACAGCATTGGCTTCTATACCAACTTTGCCTCTTTAAGATTTTTCCGCCTGATTTTTAACTGGGCCGGCACTGAAGTGGCTGTGAGGAGGGAGTGTGCCTGTCATTTCTTGCAGTGAATCGGCGAGGGTCATAAGCCCCAGAGATGAAGGCATGGGAAAGATCACTGGTTCATTTTTTACCACCAACTTATTAGCGTTCAGGGAGTGACTTCAGCTCAAATATTACAAATATGCTCTAATTATACTCAATGAGCTGTATATCATTACAGATTGCTGATAGCCCTTTGTGGGACATTTTATATAGTTCAGACTAAATATTTTTAGCAATGTTGAGACTTAAAAGTAAAAATATAAAAGATATTGTATATGCCCTCAGGCATATTTTGTCTTAAATATTATCCTTGGCCCAGGATACTATATAAATACAGTAAATATGAATAGAACTGGCCAGGTGCCAATCTCCTAGGATGAATTTTAGTCAAGAAGGTATTTATGGGATATAAATAATACTGTGTCAACATTTAAAGAAGGAGTCTGATTAGTTTTGAATTTATTCATATTGATCTTTTCATAGGCTGTTAGTTTAAGGCTCAATGTGTAGTTATGCTAAGGTTTACCGATCGTTTACCCAGTGGGAGTTAGTGGACGTCTAGTCCTTTGACAATCCATTTGAAGTTCAAGGCACATCTATTCAAAAGACTGTGCACAAGGCTTTAGAAATTTACTAAAGGTGACTCCATTAACTAGAGTAAGGATCCAAATGATTGATGATTCAAATCTGTAGAGGCTTGGACAATCAAAAAAAGGAAGAGACAAACGTTTCATTTTCTTTCTTTCCTTTTCCTTTTTCATTGTAACAATTCAGGCACACGGTGTGGTTTTAATGTGGTGATTTTGCCCCCCTCCCACACCCTCAGGGAACATTTGACCATGTCCAGAGACATTTTTCATTGTCAAGACTGGGAGTAAAGGGCTGCTCCTGGCATTTAGTGGGTGGAGGCCAAGGATGTTGCTGACCATCCTAGAATGCACAGGACAGGTTTCCCCCATTCCCCTAACACATCAAAGAATTATCCAGCCCGAGAGTCAATAATGCCCATGTTAAGCAGCCCTGGTAATCCAGGTATTTGTTTGGGGTTACTTGAATTCTGCTAGTAGTACCTTTTTAAAAGTAGTAACCTAAAAATAAAATATCTTTATGATCAAAAGGACATTAAAATGAAAGCATTGACTAGAAAGAGAAACAAAAAGTTATCTTAATTAAATGGGAATATGAATTGGACCATTTTTTATGGCATATACTTTATTATGAAGATCTGGAAGCTCCTAACTTAGAGACATCAAAATTTCCCATTCATTTAACCTAAGTAATGGTGTTGCCCCACCCAGCAGTAACTTCAGTCAGCGCCAATGTGATGTTAGTCAGAGCAGAGAAAAAAGAAATGAGGAATTACCTCGGGGGTTCCTTGCAAGGAAAATAAGCAATTCATGTTGATGGAGAGTAGAATCTTCAAGGTAGGCAACCGAAGACAGTAAATAATCATGTTGGTTTATTCTATCATGTTGAATTAGATAAACTAAGATATACAGCCTGAAACATCACAATAGGTTTCCTTTGTAATTGTTTCACGAGCATGTTAAACATTTAGTACCAAACAATCTCCTTTTCTATTTCCCCTGTAGTTTTCCAAGTGAAATCCTGGAATGTAGAGTGAATACCAATAGCACTATGGCTGGGGGGAATGCAACTGAGGATTCTGGTCATGGATATGTCTTTCTGTATACGAACTGCTGGACTCTTGACCAATTGCCCAATGAAGGAAAATATCAGCAACTGCTAGAACATAGTGATATTTTTGTTTTCTGTTCAGGGATTTTACTTTTTAAGATTCTCTGTGTGAGAAAAAGAGAGACAGAAAGAGAGAGAGAGAGAGAAGGAGAGAGAGAGATCAAAGGAAGGCAGACAGACTTGAACCTCTTGACTTCTACAATGACTGAGTTATTAATACACAGCAGACCAAACTTTATTCCTGCATTTTTATTGCATCATTGCTTGTACTAACTCTAGTGCCTAATTGTGGTTACATTTCACTTAGGCCACATTCTCTTTCAGGATTTCCTCTTTTCTTTCTTTTTCTTTTCATAGACTAGGAAAAACCCTCGAAGAAATATACTGTTTATAACCGAAGCAGTTGGGCAGTCTTTGTTGCCAAGTGAGGCCAGCCAGCTTCAAGCCTCTCCTGAGGAGTCTCCATCCCAGAGGGGCTGGGCTTTGCAAAGCTGGAGGGGCAGGTGGGAACCGCTTGACCTGGCAGAGGGACCTAGAGCCCTCTTTGTCTCCACAGCGACCCCTGGGGGCTCCTCCAGGAACTGCACTTTTGAATTAGGACGTGTCTCTGGTGAAAAGATGCTGATGTAACCTCGTCACAGCATCTTTCATATAAAGATATGAAAGAATGACAGATCATTTTTCCTAGAGAAAACTGAGATGTGAAAAAAGGGCTAATGACTCACTGCTGATCCCACATCAAATCTGGGTTAGAACTGAGGAGGTCACCAACTCCTAGGCCTTCGTCCAGAGATTACAACACACTTCAGGCTGCATTTTTAAAGATTGGGGAAAATAGAGTGGAGCAGCCTGGCCCTGGGAGAGATGTGCAGGCCGACCACCCACCACTGAGGGTTTGACTGTGGTCTGACTCCTCCCTCCCCTGGCACCACTGCCACCTGCTTTATAGGTTCAATAGTAAGGTGAGCAGCAAGCAAGGAGACTGCATGGAAGTGCTCTGGACCAGCCCTTTCAGCTATCCCCATGTAGCATTTCCGGTACTGAGGGATCCTGGACAGAGAATTTGGTTTGGCCAGATGTTCTTGCTCTGCTCAGGCAGAAGGGTGTATTCCACTTTGCAGATTCTGAACAGCTTGATGAAATGTGCCTCTGGCCGAGATAAACAAATGTTTCCATTGTCATTTTGAAACCAGATGGTGTGCTTTTGTTTCTTAATATTCTTTAAACAAAGATGGTTTTTAACCTAGGGATTCAACTTTCTCCAGGTATTTTAAATTTAATAACATGCTAGGGATTCTTCCTGGTGGGTTTGTTTAGACTGAAAAGCTTGCTTCCGTCATTTGTTTAGGAGAAATTCGCATCATGCCGCCACCAGAAGTGGATTTGGGGTGTTGTCCCTCTTTTTGTTTCTTCTCTAACCTCTATCTGAAAGTGGGTGTTGAAGTGCGCTGCACTGTGACCACCCCCTCACTTCCGGGGGTGGCTTGGGCATAAAACTCCCCTTGACCTCTTCCCCACAATGTCTGAATTGTCTTCCTGTTCTGCACTATACTGGAATATCTGCATGTATGGAGGTTAACTTCACTTAACCAGGCCTCAGTTTCTTCACTTAGAAGGATGAAGAAGGACTGAGGAGGACGTCTGTAAAGAAGCACCTAGCTCTGCTTCTGGCACTTAGTAGGACTTCTTTGCATGGCAGCTATTAATCACTGAATCTCAAATCCTTAGTTTTCAGATGCACCATTATTTTATGTACCACTAAGACAGAAGTATTACTGACAACTGTAACGTGCCATTGCTTACAAGAGATATGAAAAAAGAGATATTTTAGAGATATTAAAATTTGATTGAAAGTGATGCCCTGGGAGCCACTTCCACTAGCCTGAGGTGTCTTGGAACTTCCCTCTCATTCTCTTCTTTGTAACTTTCACTCAATGGATCTATTTCCCTTGCTCCCTGGGATTATTCCTTCCATGACCTTTACCACTTAAGGGGCTGGGAACAGAGACTGTCAGGGCTGGTAAGCTACCATGTCTAGCACTGTCTATTCCTCGTATATGAAGGCCTTGAAGGTTTAGGCTTCTTAGGTAAGATTTCAGATTTCTTAGATAACAGCCAAGAGCTTTCAGGATCTGGCCCCTCCTCCTTGCTCGGCCCCACCTCTCTTTAAATACCTGCATGAAAACTACACTCCAGCTACATTATCCTCTTTGCCTTTACCCAAATGAGCCATTTATTTTCGTGCCTCTGGGCCTTTGTTTTTGCTATTTCTTCCACTGGGAGATCCATCTTTTAACTCCTTTAAACATCCTTCGAGTTTTACTCAGTTGCTGCCTCCTTTTGAAACCGTCTTTGATTTTCCTAGTCATATTTAATTAGCTCTTCCCTTGCCCTCTCACAATCCTGATATTCATCTCTAACTCGACTTCTGTTCTTTCGCTGTAGGTAAAATCTGGCTGTGTTCTGACCTGTCTTCTTCATTGGTTCATAAACTGCCTCAGAACAGAAACTGACTCTGACTTATCTCTGTTCTTACAGAAACTGGCACATTGTATTTGCTCAATGAATGCTTCATAAATGAATGAGCATTTCCCTTTAGAGAATTAGATTGAACCACCGGAAGAAGGATGTATGAGTTCAAAGCATTAGGATCAGGAAATGTGGAGAGATGAAATCTACTCACCTTTGTTTTCAGGGAAAATGTGCCTGATGCATCACATCACTTTGCTAAAGGTGATAGAGGCTTCTCATAACCATACATTTCCTGTTTCCAGTTTCACAGATAATAATGAAAATGATGGTGATAATGATGATGATGAAAGCTAACTTTCACTGGGTACATACTGTGTGCCAAGCATAGTTTTAAATATTTTACACATATATACTTATTTAATCCTTACGAGCAACCCTATAAGGTCCTTAGGAGTATTTTCCCTGTGACTTATGAGGACATGGACACAGCTATTTCTATCAGTGATGTCTTATTGGAAGTAAGGCTTTTAGTTACCACAAATCATAGAGACCAGGACATGAAGAGCATGACTTTTCTGGCCCTCTTGCAAAATGATGTAACATAACCGTGAGAGAGTGGTGGCTTTCCTTCTCCTACCGGAAATCACATTCATAGGCTCTGGATTTTTTCCCTAAAAAAGGAAATAGACCTGTGAAGACTTGCATACAACCCTGGATCTTCTTTCTTGCCTCTCACACATTCAGCTCATTCAGCTTTTGTCTCTGCACTTGGTTGACATAAAAATTGTGATTTATCAAGTCTCTTGGTCTTGGTCTTTAACTGCAACCATTTTCTCCCCAAAAGTTTTGGTAAATTTGATTGATAGGGCATTCATCTTATCTCTTTCAGAGAATTCATTTATTTGGGAAGGCAGGATAGTGTCATACAATGAGCATGGACTTTGGAGCCAGACCGACCCAATAAGTAAAAGAAGGAGCATAAATAGCAGGGAATTGCACAGTAGGAAGCTCAGAGGCTGAAAAGGGGAGGTGGCATCAAAGACAAGGAGTCCTACTCCAGGCCTGTGGCAGTTGTTATAATGTGGTCTTGTTCGGTTGGCAACTTGGCTGTCTCAGTGTAATTTAGTAAAACTGCCTCATTGACATTTAAGTTGCTTCCTGCTGAATTCAGATCTGCCCTTAGTGGCTTTTTGGCCAGGTTGAAACCCCTTCACTTAACCTGACCTCAGTTTCTTCACTTGTAAAGATAAAGAAGGTATTACCTTCTCCCTGGGGTTGTAAAGGATGGACAATGGCATGTACAAAGAAACACCCAGTACAGCTGCTTCAGGCTGCTTAGTAAGCCAGCTTTGCACAGCAGCTATTCATTCACTGAGCCTCATCGAATCTCCAACCCCATTAATTTTAAGATGCACCATTATTTTATGTGCCACTAAGAGAGAAGTATCATTGCCAATTAATTATAACATACCATTGACTATAGGAGAGAACAGGGATTTTAGAGGTATTAAAATATGAAAAATAGGTGAAATCCCGTAAATGTTTGTGGAATGAAAGAGTAGCAGCAATCCATGTGCACAGAGCACAGAGTGCTATACTAGAAGCACATAGAAAATAAAACTAAGTGTAGGTGTGATATCTGCCCTCAGAAAACTTTCCTTTGTAGTAAACTTTAAGAGTCGCCAACTCATAATATCCTCCTCTGGAATCAAGAGCACGAGGCCCACGTATGTGTTCCTCCCAGCCAGCATGTCTTCCTATGCATGCTCAGTGTATTAATTTTCAGTTCTGATTTTTTTGACATCTCAAAATGTTTCCAGTTGTTTCGAAGGGTATATCAATTTTTAGGGAGAAATGTTTAAATTATTTTAACAGATCTCTCTGAATAGGCATATGAGTCACATAGCACTCACCTCTTTATCTTTCTGGGCCATAAAGTCTGAAATCCAACAAAAGACGAAGGGAATGCTGTTCCTAAAAGGCTAACATGCAGAGGGGGCTTCTGTATAATGTGTTTCTGGGCCTGGTTTGGCTCCTCCTCGCAGGTCCCCTGTCTCTCATCACCTCCCCTGGTGAGAGTCTCTGCTGAGAAAGAAGCCAGGACATTTGGAGTCAAGGCTTAGCCGGGTCAGGCAGCTGCAGTTGGACTCCGGTAGACCTCATTCCACCTCCATAAGCCAGCACCAGCCACAGAAGTTTCTTAGCTGTCAGGTGATTCATTTAAAAAAGGACATTAGCAACGAAATGACATTAGGGAGTAGAAGTCGCAAGAAGATGGATGAGAGGAGAGGAGAGGGTGGTTAGGAGTCACTGCAAAGAGGCTAGGAAGAAATGAAAACTTGGGAGGTGATATCAGAAAGGAAAGGCCACATGTGGCCTTGGGTCGTTGTTAACAGAGCAAGATGTTCTGTGCGTGAGGTAGCATCCTGGCTTTCCCCGGGGCAACCGAGTAAATCCACTTCAGGGATGAGAGAAACCAGTGCTGTCCAAGAGGAGTTGAGTTTACTGGGTTCAGCATCTGTTAGAAGGAAGGAAAGCCTCATGGTGCTGAGAAAGCTATCTTTGTGGACCAGGACCATCCTTTCATCCTCTCAAATGAGCACTTGGATTTGTTGCTGCCTGATAAGTCAGAAATGTGGGGCTTAGGTGTTCCTTCCACCACAACAACTTGAAGAACTTCAGGCAAATGGAAAACGCTTTCTGGATGTTGGGAAGCCCAGACATCTGAAAGTAGTTCAAATGCATTTCTAACTTCCCCGGCCAGCTGTTTGCTCTCACATGAGCGTGTTCCACATGTCTCTGTTCGCGGACACAGTGTCACTCTTCCTCTGGGCCTTCCTAGCTGCCTACACATTGATAATGATGAAGCAGGCTAGCCCTGAAGAAGAGACATTGTGTTTCTGAAAGAAGAGTCATGGAGTAGCTATTTGAAAATAAGACTGCTTTTTTGGAGATGTTTGTTTCTGGAAATACTGTAGCATCTTTCCAGTCTCATGAAAGCAAAACAAAAATGTTGTGACTTAGACCTTGGCTCTGTTCGCTTGGCTTTTCCTATGTGACCCACACTACACTGACAAATACCACATCTGTCTTGACAGGCTAGTTCGTAAGTAACGACTCATTCATAACTTCAGGCTGCTGTAAGAATCGTTATTTGTAACTGCATCTTGTGAACGAGAAGGCACAGTTTGGCTTTGAGGAAGATACTGAAATGACCACAAGTCCACTGGTCTTTGCAAACCTATGAGGAAGCACTATCTAAAGAGAATACAGTTATTTTTTTAATGCATTTGAAGAGCACTAAAATATTTATTGTTGCCAAAACAGAAATGGGAATTTTCTAGGAAATATGACTTAATTTTTTAATTTTTGGATTCATTTCAGTGTGGGTAATTTGATGTTTCTTAGACCAAAGTCATCAGGGATTATTCTCTCTATACCATACATAGCAGTAAATTTTCCATTTCTTCTATTTGGAGACTTTATTCTTATTTTGTCATTTATTTCCCTATCCTTTGACTTAATCTCATTGTCACTTCTGCTTCGATGTGTTAATGACAGTACCATTGAAGTTGTTTCTACTTGCTTTGTAATAAACTCTTATAATTAAGTTGCTAAATTAAGACCAAAAAAGGTAGATGACTTATTCTGATTCTGCTTTAGAAGGAGAAAAAAAATATCACAGACTCAGGACATTTCTTTGCAGAAGATGGATGATTTGGTAAAGGAACTGTCCCCTTGGAGGTCTGTCAGGGGTTTCCGTGGGGAAACGTTTCCACATGCAAGCTCATACCTTGGCATTTGGGGCTCTGGAAGTTCAGGAGAGGGAAACAGGGAGGCGGGTACCAGACTCCTGGCTTTTACCCTGAAGTAGCCAGGCAGAACCCAAGCTAAATTATGGATTTCACCTCTGGTTCTGAAGCAGCAGTTCCTGTCCTTAAATATGTCTGTTAAAAATCATGTTGATTTGAATAGTGATTTAGCATTCATCTGTACCTCCTCATACTGTTAAGCCTTAGGTTGTTGGATGTTAATGGAAGTTACTGGTCAGATCTGTGAACTAAGTCCTGAACAGCCACTGTTTCACCTACTAAACTCGTACTTTTCTCCTCCAAGAAATGAGGTGACTAGGGTACTAGTTTGTCTTGGAGAGAGCTATCTTTCAGAAGAATTCCACTGTCGGAAAATATCACCATCAATAACGAAACTATGTGTACAGAGTCATGTCTTATTTCATTAATTTTTTGGCACTAGTACCTGAATCCTAGAAAGAGGGTCTTGAGCCAAGCTGACCCCAAGTCATTATACATTTGGGATCAGCAGTTTGCCCTTTCGCAGTAACATTTGTGGGAATTCTTTAAGTAGAGTAGAAAAACTCATAGCATAGTGTCGGGGGGAAATGATAGCACCCGCTTATGGAATTGTACCATCACGAGAGAGATGTCCGTGTGGCAGTCTTGGGAGGAATTGAGGCAGGGGCTAATTTGACACAAAGTTTGCCTGAGCATTTTTAATAACATTTAATCCTGCTTAAGATATCAATGCAGGAAGAATGGCTTTATCTTTATCTCTCTTATAGACACTTTAACACTACACAAAACCACTACTTACTCAGAACAAACAGCTCTTATGAGGGGATAATTTTTTCTTGATCCACCTGGTTGGGTTGTTTTCAGGTCAAATGAGATTTTGGAAAAGGCCTTTCTAACCTATAAGTCACAAAGGCCTACACCAGTGGTTCTCGAATTTTCCCGTGCAAAAGAATCACCTGCAGTGCTTATTATAAACGCAAATTTCCAAACCTCTGTCCCCTACCCTCCATCCAGATTATTTATCAGTAGTTTTAAGGTCGGCTCCAGAATCCTGCACCTTGACAAGAAGGCCAGCTGATTCTCAGGCAGGTAGTTCAAAAATACTCTGGAAACACTGCGTATTTTTTGTTTTGCTGGTTTATTTCTTAGCTGTGTCATCACAGGCAAAAATGAAGCCCAACACTTTTATGGTTAACTTCATCTTCTCTTAGTTATTTTAATTTAAATGCAAAATTTTAATTCCGGGACTGTTTCTATCTTGTGACTTCTATGAGCCATGGTCTCCCATTATCAATTAGTGAGTGTCCAAGTACTTCTAAAAACTTTATTTCTCTAAGACTGTTAATGTCTCAGATTTTTCATAGGATTTCACATTTTACAAAGCATTTCTCATTTACCCAAAGCCTCATTGCTCTGAAAAAGTGTATCCGTACCACAGTGCCACATCAATCATATAGATTGCTGAAAATTGTTTTTTTGAAAACTAAGAATTGCTTTCTTTGGCCTAAATAATCACTATTAGCATCACTTATATCTCCATCCAATTCATGGTCCTAATTTCTGAGGCACCAGAGCGCCCTGTTGACCCTGCTTAAAGACAAGCAATTAAATAAAAAACAAACAAACAAAAACAACCAAAAAAAGAAAAAAAAAGGAAAGAAAAGATTTTCATACTGCAGCTGTACAGCAGAGTGAAAGTAAGCCAATGGTGCATACTTGAGACCTGCTTGTTGGAAATTGCAAATAAAACTAGTAACCTTGCCTTGTCCCCACCCAGAGCTCCTTCGACCTGGGTGACCTGGGGCAATCTCAGGGATCAGGATTCAATTAATAGAATTGTCCCTCTTCTGCATCACAACATCCACTGGCCTGAAGAAGGTGCTGTTTCCCAGGAAAAGGAGTTAAATCCCCCCAAGAAACGCAGAGGGCCATAGTTTGAAGAAAAAGTGTTGCTCACCAAACGACTTATGCTCTGCCTTTCTCGGATTATACGCTTTGAGATTTTTATTTAAGATAACTTTCAGCATCTCCTTTTAGAGGTCAGATGTGAATGAGAAGAATTTGTTTGACTTGCTAATCTTGTGACAAACAGTTTATCCCCAGTGTAGCTTCCTGTCTTTGCTGACTGGTTATTTGAGGGCATTTTCTCCCTGTAAGACTGTGAAGAAGGCTCTAAAAATAAACAACATGGTTGCTTATTGGTGAGAACATATGTGAGCAGATGTCAGCTGGTAACAGCATATGGTGGCAACATGATAGCAGCATGTTGCAGAAACCTGAGTGGTGGGCCTTCATCTTTCATGCAGGCCATTCAGAGTCCCGCATCTCAGTTAAAAAGGGTTTTGACTAGAGGGTGTAATCCACACAAGGGTGAAAATATATCACTGGGATCTTGTTAGTGGGCTGGATGTTGGAGACGGTAAGTTACAGGGGATGGGAAAAGTCTTATCTATTTGAAAATTGAGAGATAAAAGGCACAAATCTGGCAAAAAAAAAAAAAAAAAGAGGGAAAGAGAGGAATCCACAAGGCCTTTGTCTTTTGTCAAAAGAAATTTACAAGTCAGGTCTGAATAGTGGCAATGCTACTTCTAAAAGACAGGCTTTGGGTGAATGGAAGGTGTGTGGATTTTAAATCTGTGTAAGGAGCTAGGGGAGAAGTATATTCCTGCCAGGCATACAAGGCAATCAGAGCTTCATCTATCAAATAAATTAGATCACTAATAATGTTACATCCCTTGATCACCGTTTATTTGTCAGTCTCTTTGAAATATGTCATCTCATTTCAATCTTCTAAAAACCCTCACGGGTGGCATTATGTCTACTTCATCTTATAGAAACAGAGGCTTGGGAAAATCAAGGGATTTGTCCAAAGATTCACGGGAAACCTCTGACAGAGCAGGGCTTTCAACCTACATCTTCTCGTGCAAAAATCCTATATTTATTATTGACTCCACCACAGATAGGATAGCCTTTGAATGCTCAGCAATGTTTTCTCTTCAACTGGAGGTATTTTGAGGGGTATTTTCTTTTATAAGACTATAGTGGGCAATATACCAGATCTGGTTGCTGTGAATTTCAAGAAAGAGAAGTTCAAAATTTCAGGATGTAGTAACCATCACGGAAGACATGTTTAATCCATTCCAAGGAGCCCTAGATTTTAAAACTGTAGCTAAGCAGCCCCAAACCAAGATCCATTTGTATTTTTGACTCATTGGAGAAGGACTTTTCATGGGCGGGTTAGAAATGATGACAGGTGGTTTTAAGAAAACTGAAATCTAGGCCAACCAAATGAAAAACAGAGTTTTATGCTTAATAGGTAGGCTGTCTTTTGTCAAAGGAGGTCAAGGCCTTTCTTATTCATCTTTATTATAAGTAAAGGTATTTATTTTACCATTTCAGTATATAAATTGTACATTGTTATTTTAACACTAGAGCATGTTAAAGGGAAAACTGAATTCAGGAGCCTGACCGCTGGTTAAGGGATGCCAAAAGATCTGGGACTAGAATCCAGAAACCCCTGTAGATGCTTAGTGTCTAATCTTCTGGCCCTGAGTAGCAGGGACCTTGTATTTCTGGGGGAATGATAAGTACATTCAGCGAGTCCCTCTCCTACTTTGAGTCTTTGTATAGCTCTGTGCAAGGCATCTCCTCAGTAAAATAGCTAATGACTGTGCTTTTTAAAACTCCTAGCTGTCTGCCCAGTTGTTACAACACCTTCTGGCTCAGTGGGCAGCTTGTGCTCCAGACAGTCCCAGGTGCTCTGTGGGTACCTTGGTGAGTACACTTGTCTGCTTTATACCTCATTTGACATAGTGATAGCAAGCCCATCTTGAGTGTTTGTCTCCTGCGGGGAACTTGTCAGAGGCAAAATAGAATTCTGAAATGCAGCTTTGGAGCTGAACCATCACAAAGGTGCCCCCAATATTTTAGTCAGTGTATATGAGAAAAAAAACCTATGAATAGCTTTGAAGTAATATGATGACTTGATAGCAATATGTGAAAGAGTGGATTGTGGGTGTATGAGATATGTGTTCCAGGGGTTCCAAATAGATTTGAAACATTGATCACCTGACCCTAATGGAAGACACTTTCTGGAGGGTTGAACAGAGTGGCCAGAATGTCCAGGGTCCTTTTTGTGTATCATATTTGTATCTGTTCTTATTCCTGACACTTAAAAGTCGCTCAATTAATGTTTCTTTACTGAACTGAAGGGGAAGAAGGAGATTTTCTCTCCTTTGACATTCTAGAGGGAGGCCTGAGGAAGAGTTATGCTGAAGCCATTATTTGTGACCTTCATATTGTCATTCCTGGGTTGCATGAGAAAATGGACTTCCATGGGTCAAGCCTTCTGCTGACTGGACCTGGCAGCTTGCCACTTGCTCCTGACCCTCCAAACAAGTACAGACTCCTCAGAGCCAGTGCCATGAGTTAGTCTGGGGGACACCAAAGCCAGAGGTCTCACCCTTTTCTGATTTGGAACATTAATCAATTCAACCAGGTTTTATTGAGCGCCTACTGCATGATGGGCAGTGAGACCACAGCAAAGATGTCTCAGATGATCCTGGCACTCAGGAACTCAGTGGCCCAAGTTGTCTCTGATCCATTCTCAGGAAGAGAGGAAATGGACTCACAATCCTGGCGTGGGTTCACTCTGCATTTTTGAGGCCCTGAGAAGATTTGGATTATTTTGATTCTAAGTGGGTAGAGGTCCTGGATAGGAACAAAATAAATGTTTTTATTACCCTGGTAGATGTCTGATTCACTGGTATATCCTAGTCTGCCATTTATCATGCTTAACCTTGCTTGTTAGGAATAAAAGAATAAAATAGTTTATTTACAGTGGCCTAAGCTAGGGTTTCCTCAAAAAGAACTGATCTATTGAGAATATGCATGTTTTTCAGTACAGAAAGCCTCACAGTGGCTAGAAGCTGCCATGTGAATGAAAAGAGGGAAAGGTTTGAATAAAAGGAGTGAAAGGCTTGATCCATGTTTTTAAAGTTCCCTTTCATAAGACAGATTATATTGTTTTTAATCTCTAAATTTGTGTTTTATTTCACTATCTAAACCAAGGAGTTAATTGTCTGACTTTTTTTTTCCCCCATTAGCTTTTTGGGAAAGAAAGGGAAGGAGAGAAGGAAAATATTTGTTGAATACCCCCCAGCTCTCTGGTACTTAGTTCACACCATCCTGGTCCTCCCCATGTTGGTCAGTTGGGCAGGGCCAGGATGACGATCCCCATTTTTCAGGAAGCTGTGCTTGGAGCAGTAAATCCCTTGTCCTCGGTCAAAGCACTCGCTACTGGCAGAGCCAAAATCTGAACTCAGGTCTGGCCTGATGCTCTCCACCTGTCCGCAGAGACCCCAAACTTTTTTGCCTTCCTTTTGCTTTACCTTTGGAATCCTGTCCCGTTAATTTTATAATTTTCTTACCTACTACTTTAAATTAATTTCCTTTTCATCTTTTCCTCCCATAGTAAGCCAGTTGAGCAGCCTACCCTGGTTCTTTGCATGGTTTTCCTTCTCGGACACTCCTCTCACTTGGGGTTACTTTTGGTCATAGAATTGCGTCAAGCTTCCCTCTTTCTTTGGTGAAAAAACATTGGAAACCCACCCTGCTCCTCAGCAAGTCTGGGAAAATCAGGAGTGTCTCCGAGGGCGTGGAGAGGAGATAGGCGCAGGCTCCAGTAGATTCCCATACAGTGGGAGGTGCCTCCACCCCACCCGGCTTCCAGGCCTCCAGGAAAGCCCTGCGGACCCCTTTCCGATCTTCCATGCAAGGCTGCTGAGCAGTGGGGCTCTGCATTTTTTTTTTTTGTCTCTGTTCTTAGAAATAGTAATTGAGTAAAAATGTAAGTGAGCGGATGCCAGGGGGCAGGCGTCCAGGGTCAGGGTGAATTTCTCCATGCTGAGTGTGATTCTGAACACTCGTTAAGTGAAGGCCGGCCTGTGCCAAGCAGCTCGAGGGCCATCCCTGTCACCTTGGGTGAACCGCTTCTCCATTCCAAGGAGATGCTGGGAGCGGCTGGAGGGAGCGCAGGGCCTGTGGCGCCTCCTGCTCTTCCACTCACTGTCTAACCTGGGTGTAGTTGATAACTCTGTGTTCTGACACTGAGGATTGGACTGGCAGCTCTGATGCTTCATCAGCTTTAAATAAAATCCCCTGGAGGACAGAATAGTCCTTGCTGTTCACAGCCCATGTGGCTCCTAAATCATTTTTCTCTTTTTAAATTCATCATCCCTAAAAATATTGGTTAAGATGAGGTTATCCTGCCCCAAAGTTTTCCCAATAAGATAAAAGAACCCAGAAGATAAGCAATAGAGACGGTCTCTTTTTGAACAAATGGATTAAAAGTCATGAAGGCGAATTCATTTTTTATTTTCATGTATTTACTGAGCAAGAGGCTTTTAAGTAGCTTGGTTAAGATTTAAAGATGGTGCTGCCAAAGTGTAGCCTGTGTTTGTGTCTCCCGAGGTGACATAAAAAGGAGATTCCCTGGCCTATCTCAGACCTACCTGCAGAGTCAGAATTGCTGGGGTTGGGGGACCCGAGGAATCTGCACATTTAAAAGCACTGCAGGTGACTTGGACCTCGCTCGAGCAGGAGGCACTGGATGCTTGGATTATGCAGGTCTGTTTGCTCCCGTCCTCCAGCACAGAAGGATCAGATGCAGTGGAGCCTCTGTTTGATCAGCTGGTCCTGCAGTTCTGGGACCCTGAATGTACAACACGGCTGAGTTTTCACCCTGGACTCTCCATTTGCCCAAACACATACAGATACCAAGATAGCTCTGTGGTTAATCGCACATATCACACTTATCTCCAGCTCACCATTCACCACAGTGAGGGGGACAGTGAGTGGCAAGGAAGTCGTTTAACCACATTGAGGGGTGGATGCATAGTTTGGAAGTTATGGATGAGAGTGATTGCCTCCACTCAGGTGCCTTCAACTGGGCAACTGTGGAGTGGAAAGGGGATTTCAAAACTAATGTATACATGACATATATTGTATAATGTGTAAGTCAATGTCTAATGTTGAATTCCCGGAGGTCGCGTTTGGTCAAAGCACTGCCAGCCTCTTCACGGCCTGAATCCTGTTCTGAAACATTCCACGGGGTAAGGATCTAGCCAACAGTGGAATGTAAACTCCACTATCTCAGCCAAACTCAGCTTTGAGTAACTGCAATGTTCTCTTTCCGAATAGTGTTTTTCTCAACCAGAGCTATCAGAGCAGGTGAAAATCTGAGCCAGCTATTAAAAAGAAAAGTTAATGATAAATTACTTGTTATTGTCTTTGTGCAACCCTGTGCCTCTTGTTATTCTGATGTTATTTTGGAACCATTCAGCATTTTCTATCCACCCACACCAAATGGATAGTCTATAACTACTGTAGTGTTTTTGGCCATCAAACTAAGACAGAAATATCCAGTTCTCATATCTGGTCTTTATCACTAAACAGCCCACGTGGTCTGCATCACTGAAGTATGAAAAAAATGACTGATAGTATTAATTCTACTTCCCAACAAGCCTTCAATGGAAAATCTCTGCATTAACTACAAATATGGGTATGGCTTTAAGATCAATGTCAAATGCAAGCAGAGATCGTGGGAAGACTAAGGTAAAGACAAGACATTCTTAGGATGTATTGTTTATCAAGCATCCATGTGTTAGGCACCAATGTTGGCATTAGTGATACTATCAGTGAATAAAACAGCAAAAATTTTGCCCTTGGGGAGTTTTGCATTCTGGATGAGGAAGATAGGCAAGTAATTAAAAAGATTACATAAGAATGGTAGAATTTGATAAATGTTGTAGGGGAGAGAAGTAGAACAGGGTTGAGGGATGAGGAGGCGAGTTGCAATTTTAGATGAGCTGGGCGTGTAAGGGCTCATTGAGAGGGTGGCATTTAAGCAGAAACTTGAGGGAGGTCAGAGAATAGCCTGGGGCTATCTGGGGAAGAGCATTTCTGGCAGAGGGAACAGCTGCTGCTGTTCCTGACATGTTTAGGGACTATCAGAAGTGTCCTAGAAGACGAGATTAGAGAGATAATGATGGACAGGTCATGCAGGGCCTTGTAGGCCATTGTAAAGTCTGAAGCTTTTCCTCTGACTAAAATGGGGAGAAGAGTGGATTTAGCCAAGGGGTTCCCATGGCTGTTAAGTTGAGAATAGTGTCCAGAGAGACCAGGGTAGGAACAGGAAATCCAGTGAGGAGCTCTTTGTAATGCATTAGAAGGACTCTTTGCAGCTGCATTTCTAGGTGCAATTGCTCTATACCAAGAATTTCCCTTGTGCTGAGTTCTTTCTTTAGTAAATAACTTGATAGGCAGGCTACAATGGGTTCTGTATGTAGAATGTGTATTTTGGTTTTTTTCATTGTTTTTAATTAATACTCCTGAGTTATTGGCAACTCACCCCCTTCCTTTCTGGAAAGAAGCTATCTTTGCACCCTTCTATGTATGAAAATAACCCCTTGGACCTCCCATCTTGTGCTGCCAAGTGTGGAATGACAGCTGTTGAGGTTCATACTTGCTATTAACACCTACTCACAACCATCTCCCACTTGGTGTGCAGAGACAGTAGCACTAAACGCAGAGATGACCATGCATTGGCCTAGGAGAATGACCAACTCTCTTGCCCTGCGTGAAGTAGAAAGTCAGGCTTAGAAGGATCTCTGGATCTTTCCAGCTGTGCCTAGTGCATTTGCCTAAACTTTGAAATGAGGTCATGAGCCAGGGAATTTATAAAACTATGTCTCTTATCAGTCAAAAAGCGTTTCTGTTGGACTAGAGTTTGCTTTCTAATTTTTAAGTTTTGAACAGCGAGACTTTGCCCTGGGATGTTGACTATATTCCTTCATCCTTCTGTACAAGAACTATCTATTGAGTCTACCGTGTGCCAGGCGCAGTGCGAGGTCTGCCGGTAGATGGAGGAATATAGTGTAGACTCTGACTTCAGGGAGCCTACAACTTACTGAGGAAATGAAGCAGACCGAACCAACCAAACAAAGACAAGAAGCCAACATCATGTGGTTGATTATAAGGAAGGGCTCTGAGAGGTCAGAAGAAGAATTGCTTACCTTGGTCTAGAGAGGTGAAGGAAGTCTTCTTGGGGGAGGTGATGTTTACTGCTTGAAAGTTGACCTTTGGGATTATAATTTGGCAGTCATCAGGCAGTAATAGGAAGCTGCTTATGTTTTCTGGAAGGAGAAGATTTGCCCTTTCATGTTTTCTTCTTTTGTGAGCTGGCATGACTACCATCTTGATGAATCATGGAACAGCGGAAGTGCTTAGTGTGCTTTGAAAACATTGATGTGTTCCTACAGGAGACTCGCTTTGAAATACTAAGGCTAGAGAATAGGGCGGGATGGTTATATCAAGTATTAGTTATCCCAAGTTGATACATTCAGAAGACATAATTGCCCTATTGCATAAAAAATCCATGTAACAATGTGCTGTGGTATAATGGAACTCTGTGGAATAGGGCATTATTTTACAAACTCAAGATCACTAGAGCTTTCTTCTTCATCTCAATGGCATAACACAAAGATGGATCTCTCACTGATATTATATGGACTTGTGGGTTGGCTGTGGCTCTGCTCCATGACATCTTCTTTCTGGGACCCAAGCTGAGGGAGCAGCCTCTAACATGGGTGTGCTGACTTCATGGTGAGACCATGAGATGTGGCAGCTACGCCTACCTGTACTCCATTGGCCAAGCCTGATTTTAATAGGGTAGGAACAGGGCACAAGGGAGGGGCCATGTGAGGATGGGCCCAGGGGAGAGGGACAGACAACATTTTGAACAAATGATACACTGTACTACACTGTAGGTGGGGGAAGATGGGTTGGGGAAGAGAGAAAGATTTCACCCATGTTAAAAACTTTCCATATTGTGGGTATGACATGATTGGATCTGCACTGTTGCTTTATCTGTAGAATTATGAGGAGCTTTGTAATGGATATCTACTGACTAATTAGTAGGTTGACTTTATGAGACAGACATAAATGTCATCCTCTTCCCTTTTTATATATAATTTGCTCCTCCAACTGACACAAGTTTATCTGGTGTAAAAGGCACAGATGGAGTACCAGGTTTCTGAAGCAAGTCCTGATGTGTTATGTGAAGTGTAGGTATGTCAGGGAAGCTCTGAATCTCAGGCTTACCTCCAAAACATGTAGTGACATCCCTTAGCCTTAGGGTCTCAGGTTGCCACCATGGTCCTGACACACCCAACAATACTGGGTAGATGTTGTCCACTGTAAGGATCCAGGCTAAGTTTCCATGAGAGTGTCTGTAGAGGCTTAACTGTTTGCTAGAGGGAGCATAACTTTCCTATTTCTTATCTCTCTTGTATGAGTTCCATGCCAGTTTGACGATTTCTTAAACATTGTGTATGATGTGGTTCCCTAGAAGACTGTCTAACTTGAACCTTTATCTCCTGACAGTGACCTGTCAGATAGATTGGTCAACTCATGCTCCTTCTTACTGTGTCCAGTGAGCAAACTGGCGTGTAACCTTGCCTGGCCTGGGGCATCTTCTCTGTGACCCTCAACACAGTGGCAGCCATCCGTCCGCACTGACCTCCCCTGAGCATGCTATGTAGCTTGGTGCTTGCAAGTTTATGATCACCTCCACAGCCTATTCTTAGTAGCAGCAGATGCTGAGCTTTTCCATCCTGCTCTTGGGGTCAGTGGTGGGAAAGAGCAGAAAAAAATGAAAGCATTGTTTTGCACATGGCTGGACATCTGTATTTCTGAATTGCCCTGTTGTGTGTATGATGCAACTGCTGGAGCTGTTTTGCTGAATGTGAACTTTGTGCACCGACTGGAGTCTAAATTGGTTTTGGATCCTTCTGAAATCTTAATGGTCAGACCCTATTTTTCTAAGTGATTGGGTTGTATCTTTGCTCGGAAGTGGAGCTGCAAGTGGATTCTTGTCCGCAGCAGGGGTTGCTGTTCTGCTTTCCTGGTCTGTGTTCTTGTTTTCCCAAGGCTGCTCCTTACCTCTCCCATTGTCTGTATTCAGGAGGGCAGGCCGGCAGCTCCCTGTGGCTTCAAGGATTGTTTACCCAAGGCTTACTGGTAGGGAGAGAGCTGACTGTTTTTCAGAAACTAAACAGGTGAAGCACCAAGATCAGCTAACCTCCTAGGTGTGCGGGTACCATGGCAGAAACGTGGACTTGGGCCTCAGATGTCAAAATACTCAGGTCCTTTACTGGAAGCTTTGACTGTCAAGTCTGTGGTGTCTGTTTTGTAGCTCTAGTGCAGAGATTCTCGATTTCACTAAGCATCACAATCACCTGGGGAGCATTTAATACATCCTCATGCTGGGTCCCCCTCCTGAAATTCTGACTCACAAATTGATCTGGGGTGGGACCTGACATCTTTTGTTTTCGAAAGGTCCCCAGGTGATTCTGACCTGCAACTAGAGTTAAGAACCTCTGTTTTGGGAGTTTACATAGCTTTTGCTAAAACCGAGTTTTGATCTAGCTCTCTGTGTTATAATATGAGTGAATTTCTGCATGAGGAAAAGGCATCTATTTGGGTAGGGGTGTTGAATAGGTGAAGAGAGTTTAATAACAATAAAATGAATAATAATGATACTGATAGCCAGCAGTTACTGACTACTTCTATTAGGCACTGTGCTAACCTCCTTATTAGCCCTATAAGATAAGCAGTATTATTATTCTCAGCTTTATCCATGGGGAAACCAAGGCTTACAGACAACATGTGACTGCCCCACAGTCACACAGCTAATAAGCGGCAGAACCAGACCTTGAACTTGGCCTGTCTGATTCCAGAGTTCATCCTATCAGTTACTCCCATAAGGTGATAAACTTAAATAGAAATAAGGAGATTTTGGATGAACGAATGAGCTGTCAAAAAGGAGGATCCATTGAGTGAGAGTAATATGTATCTATGTATCAGGAAACCATTCTTTTCTGAAAAAGGAAAACAAGATATGTTTGGATATCTTTCTTTTTTTCTTCTAAATCCAGTATTTCTCTCCTAAAAACCTATGAAAGTTCAAGGCAGGCAGCAGGACTCAAGGGCTTGACTGCTGGTATTCAAATTAGGCAGTGGCTTCTGAGCTTAGTGCCTGTTTGTTCTCTGGGATCCCCATTTGAGGAATGGAAACGGTTTCTTCTTATATGAACATATACAAAGTATGGTGCATCCTTACAGATATCTCCTGTCCAGACTGGGCAATCACTGTAGTATGCAACATAAAATCCTGGTGTTTTACGTTTTGTTCCCTGGATAGGAACAACGTTTTTTTTTTGCAGGCTGGTAATCTGAATACTTGCTTAAACTACTGCATTAATCCTTTAATGCCTGTTAAAAGATCAGAATGGTACTAGGCCAGGGCCCTAGAAATTCCATCGCCAGTTCCTGGCAGTCCTCTCTATCCCCATACATATGAAGGAATGTTGCAGATTCAGGCACCCAATAAATATTTGTTAAATTAGGGAGTGAATGAATTTTGCAAATATGGACCATACTAGAAAGAGTGCCTTGCATGTTCTCAGGAAATGGGAGAGGGCTTAGACAATTGGTATGCTCCCAGTTTCTCCATGGGGCCACGTGGTCTGTTTGCCAACTCCCAATTGCCTAACTGAGAGACCTTTTTATATACTAAGCATAGAAAATATTAATAGGCCGTTTTTCTTTTAATCTTATCACCAGCTTCTACTCACATCTCTCAGCCTTGATGAAATGACACTGACTTTTTCTTTGCTCTCAGTAGTATTTTTCATATAATAAGTTAGAAAAAGTTCAGAGTCCCCGGGGCACAGAGGAGAGAAGGAGAGAAGCTCCTTGCCAGCCCACATGAAAGAGGAGAAGCCCAATTCTGCTGCATTCCTGCCACGGATAGTCCTGTGGGGACACCTGGATTAGACCCTACTCCCTCTGTGAGTTCAAACTGCTGTCACTGGAGTTATAAAGGGACAGTTAGGCCTGTGTTCTTGGGGCCTTAGCCAGACAACACAAGTATTTTTAGGGCTCTTCTTGTTTCAGTCTGATTTCTGCTTGAAACTTTAATACATGCAGGCTGCACCGACACGACGTTTGAACTACTCTCTGGGTAGCGAAGGAGGGATTAGATTAGTACTACAGCCTTTAAGCAGGGTTTTTTTTTTTTTTTTTTTTTATTGCTAAATATCCAACAGGCTGAATGGAGGAAATTCGAGTCTAACCCTGGAGGGACCCCTGTTTAGTCATCTGTCTAGACAGACGAGTTCATATAATGGGCCTCTCTGTTTCTTTTTGCTTTGTTATAACAGACGGTGGTCCCTTCCTTTAAACGTTGTGAAGATGTCAACCTTTGGTTTTTTGATCCCATCCTACTGTTGATAAGCCAAGAAAGTGACTCATGTGTGAGCCAAAGATGACTCTCGAGTGTGACAATTAGTCTGTGATGTAATAGAAAGAAAATACTCGCTTTGTGCAGAGCAGACCTGGGCAAATTCCCAGCTGTGTACTATGGGGCAAGTCAGTTACCCTCTCTGAACCACATTTTTCTCTTCTCTAAAATGAGAATTAATGTTTGGAAATCTACTCCTTCATGGTACTTCAGAAAAGGAAATTAACATATAAAAATGCCTTGCATGCGGTGGGGACTGAAAATATTGTCATCCATTCACTCATTCATTTCAAGGTGATCAGAGAAGCCTCGAACTTTCTTGTTTTTGTATTCTGAGAACTATAGGAAAACTAGAAATTCCAGCCCAGGTTTTTAATAGCAAGTTGCCGTACATGGAGAAAAGCAAGTGATATTTTTTTAAAAGTCTAGGAAAAAATAAAAAGTAGTACCAATTTCTGTAAGAGGAAAATCATATTGGGGAGATTGTTTAAAATTTGGTAGAAGTAATTAAGGCAGAAGGACATCCTTGTTCTTAGCAAGAGGGCTTGAAACTCAGAAATTGCCTAAAAGGACTATGTGTGTTGGTAACTGTTTCTTCAACAAAGTGGTACATCTCTCTCCTCTGTTATTTCACTTTAATTCCTACTTGGATTGTCCCTGAAAACAGTGATGTGGAATATTTTGTTTGATTTAATTCAGTAAATATTCACTGAGCGTATATTGCCTCATGGGTTTGGTGCCTGAATCATCCAGGTAGATAAAAAAATGAGATAAGGAGGGATGGCTCTCTCCCGGAACAGGGAGCACAGTCAGCCCAGAGCAAAGCACTGGGGTGACACAACCTAGGTGGCAGTGGAGGCACCACTCTTTCTAGTTACATGACATCAGATTGGGCACATTCCCTCTTTAAGCCTCATTTCTTGTTTTCCACCAACATGGGATAATGCCATTGAGTACATGATACATGGCATGGCCCTCAAAACTAGTAATGTGGCTTTTGCTATTGTCATTCTTACTCTTTTTTATAGTTATCATTATATTATCCCTGCCCTCAAGTAAATTATAGCCTATTTATGGAGACAGATTTGTAAACTAACTCCCCTACACAAAGCAGAATAATTAAAAAATGCTGAATGATCTTTACAAACAAAGAGCCATGGGAACACAATGGCAGGGGGTGGTTGGTTAATGAAAGCAACTTTTAAGAGAACTGATCCCTAACGTACATAAAACAATGTTTGTACCTAAGCAGTGAATAGCCACAGCCTCCAAGTAAAAGAGAAATAGGAAAATCAGCCTCTTCTTTAACTGTTAAAGGACAGAAGCAAATGGTGTCTATGTTGATAGCAAAGCTTTTCCCATTTCACAGTACGGTTCATGACATTCTCGTACATTGAAATCCCATTAGAACCCAGTGCTTTACGTGGCTTCGGATATGGTCTGTCTGAGTCACGTCTCTTTGAATACAACTGCAATCAATAAAAAAGCCCAGTAAAAGGTGGTTAACCACAGGGACATCCCTCCCCACCAACCCCACCCCCAAATCAGCACTGTGATTCATTCGATTTAGTGTGCCTCCCCCTAATATACTTCATATTGAGAGAGACTGATGCTTCTTCAAGTATAAAGAACAGACGTCCCACTCTTGTGCTGGTAGCCTGCCCCTGTGTTGTATAGCTTGCCCCCCTCTTGACACCTGGGAAGCCCAGTCCTGTCCTGTACCTTGGGTGACTGTGGCTGGGGAGAAACTCTGCTCAATGTCATGGGTACGCAGGACAGATGCTTCCAAAGGATGCAGTCTGAGGTCCCAGAAGGCCTTACTGAGTACAAAAATCTTGCCCTCTCTCTCACTCCTCTAACTCTGGCTTCTTCCTGTATCCTCTGTAAAATGAATCCCGAGATGGGGCTCCCCACTAGCCACCACCTCCTTATTTTTCATTCATTACATATGTTGTAGCACTTTTTCCTTCTTGTTCCTACACAGAAGGGACCTGAGGCGACAGCATGAGTTGGGAATGCACAGAGAGGAGTGGGGAAGGAGAGGAAAGGAGGGTAATAGAGAAAGAGGTGTGGAAAGGGCATAGAGTCTTCACCTGCTGGCTGGGTGGGCCCTCTTGAGCAGCACCTTCCCAGGCCGGTGAAGCCAGAAGGGCGTCCGCCAGCCAAACTCTACTTGTCATCCTAGTGGTCCTTGAAACATGACCTTCTGTCACCCACAGAGGAAATCTGGCCTCACTCTTACCTTTAATTGTAAAAGCAGACCAAGAGAATGTGCTATATTTTCTTTGTTCTTGGGGAAATTTAGCACCTTTCTTTGCTCCTCCCTGATGCTTTTGTATTTTTAATCAAAGTTGTCATTTGGGAGGAGGTTTTACTTAAAAGCTCTGAAGTTAGATATCTGAAGGATAAGATGAAGCCGGTTGAAAACAGTATCCTTTTTCTGTTCTTGTGACCAAGAGCAGTTCAGTCCTGACAACATCTGACTCAGTGAAAGCCAACATTTAAGTCACTGGCTGTGATAGAGTCTAATTTTACCACTTTACTTCCTTTTAGTTAACGGAGAAAGGTGGGCCTAAAGAAGTGCAATGTGTTTAACTTCTTTTACTTCCTTAAGCAAGAAGCTACCCTTCGCTAAGGACCTAGATCTAGTTTCTTTTTTTCACACTTGACATTTGGTCAATAATAACAATAACAACAACAGTAATAATAATATTTATTCCGTCTAATAATGTAGTGCTTCTTATATTCCAGGTAGTTTTCCAGGCATTTTAGAGATCTTGATTCATTCAATCTTGGCAATAATAGATAGGTTTTATTATTTTCTCCATTTCACACATGGGGAAACCAAGGCACAGAAAGAAATTGAATAACTTGCCCAAGAAAATAGCTATTAAGTGGTAGTACCAGGGTGCACACCCACCATAACTGCCGCTGTCACCATTACTCACTCCCATTAATTGGAAGCTCAAGTCAATCACAGATCATGTGACACTAAAGCCACAGGATGGTGTAATGGTTAAGGGCACAAAACTCTAGAATGGAGATTGCTTAGGTCTGTATGTTTGGAGAGAAGCAGTCCACTCTGGAAGTAAAGTTCACCTGGCCTAAAATAGAGAAATCATTGATATATTAGAAACCTATGTGATACTCATGTAGGCGATGCTCCTTGGGGTCTAAATTGTAAAGAACAATCGGCATGCCAAGTTCTCTTCAGATAGGTTTTTTTTGAGCGAACCCCTTTGATTAGCAAACAGTACAAATGTTTATAGAGTTGGAGGATTTTTAATATCTTTATTTGAATTGCACAAAGCAGCCAAATGTAGTTTGGCCCTGGGCTGCAGCGTATACGCGTCTGGATGCCAAGAAGCAACTGTGCTCCGCCTGGGATGCCAAGCATTCCAGACCTGTTACCTTGTAAGTGTAATATTTACCAGATTTTTGCTTCATCTGGAGATGAGGAGCAGAGCTGAACAGAGTGGGGGTGGGTCAGGCTGCTGGGAAGGGAGCTCAGTGTTCAGAGGAATCCCTGAATGACTAGGTAGCTGGGAAGGGGAACAAAGATTGCCAGAAACAGCCCTTTTGCTGGGAACTTGGAATCTAGGAAAAAATAATAGAGGCTAACGCGTTAGGGTGCTTAGCATGTGCCAGGCACAGTGCTAAGTGTTTTTGCTTTCACGATTCTATTTTATCCTCACAGTTGTATGAGGTAGATGCTGTATTGTTCCCTTTTTATAGATGCGGAAAGGGTAGTTTCAAGAGTTAGGTGGATTGCCCAAGGTTCTGTTCCAAGATCTGTCTTTATTTTTACTTTAAAACTGGTCTAGAGCAAGAGATGAGAATGGCCAAGAGAGGCCAAACTGAGCGGAGGCAGTCCCTGTAACCTCTGCTGATTCCCCCTTCCTCCAACCTTCCCAACCTCCCTGCACCACAGGTGTTATTCACATCTTACAAATGAGGAAACTGAGGCCTAAAGAAGTTAAGAGGTTTACCCGAGGCCAGCTTTTCAGTGGCAAAGCTGGGAGTAGAATCTGGGTCTGCTGAATCCCAACCTTAAACCTCTTTGTGTTACAGCACGATGTCTTCCTTAGGCACCAGTGCCAAGATTGCAAACAAAACCAAACCCTAAAACTGGACAAGCCCAGCAATCTGTGATGTTCCTGAAAGAGAAGGGGCTTACGGCGGAGTTCCAGACAGTCTGTACTGAACCCGTATGTCAATAAACAGGGCTAGTAAATGAGATAATGTTATTAGGAGGGTGTGAGTGTGTGTGTGTGTACGTGTGCACGCAGTGGGGCAGTTGTAGGCTGGAGCGAGGGAGAATTATTTTCAAATTGCAGAGATCAGCAGTTACCAGAGAAGCACATGTATAATGTCCTTCATTTTACCTTCATTGTCACTTCATCTGATGAGTAAACAGTGACAAGATCGCCTAGGTCAATAAAAGGAGACAATTAAAGCTAGTTCTAGTTCTTTCAGCCCCTACCAAATGGAGGCTGCCATTAGGACTCTCAAGAGAGCTGTAATTTTTGGAGGGAGAGGAGTGTTTGTGTGAAGATTAAGCCATAGCATTGGAAACAGATGCCCATCCCCCACCTGGAAGCTCCCAGGGCCATCTTCCAATGAGGCTGGAAACAGAAACAGAAAATCCTTCTTGCTCCAAGCCCCTTGCAAGAACCTTTATTCTCTTACTGTGCCCTTTGGTTTGGGGGTTTATGCTTTGGTTGAATCTCACCCAAAAAGCAGTATTTTTAGCCAAAGCTGGAAAATTATAAAAGCAAAGGTGTGAAATGAAGCTCTTTGGTTAGTGTTGTCAGTGGAAGAGCCATCCCCCTAGCATGGAGAAAGTGTTCTCCAAGATACACATTCCGACCCGAGCAGGGCCCCTGATTCATCGAGGCGCCCGCGGAGGCGAGACTGATAAAGTGACTTGTCTTAAGCACTTGGTTTTGCTGCCAAATTAAAGTAGGTAGGCAGGTTTTTTCTCTGTGGAAATTCAAATTTTTTTCTCTACTGGCTTTGCAGCACCGCTGTGCCTGTTGGACATTTGGGCAGAGGAACTGAATCCAAAGAATGATTTTTCCGTCATTTCAAATCTTTTTTTTCTTTCTGTATATACTACTTACTTTAGTTATGCTACTATTTTGTTGAGTTGGTTTTGATTCGTGAGTGGCTTTGGTCTATAAATTCCCTCTTCTAATTTGGTTTTGGTATAAGGTTACACTAGCCTGCTAAAGTGAGTTGGGGAATATTTCCCCATTGCTTTCTCTGGAATTGTCTGCCTAGATTGGAATGATATATTTCCTAAAAGTCTAGTGAGATTCCTTTGTACAACTGCCTGGGACTAGTATTTCTTTGTAGAACATTTCATTATGATGTTATTTTAAAAATATTTATATGAGTATTCATCCTTCTAACTCCTTTTTTCCCCCATTCTTAACTGAAGTATGATTTACATACTAGGAAATACACAGATCTTAAGTGTGCAGCTTGGTGAGTTTTGACAAAAATATACCTATATCTTCAACAAAATCTTAAAGTAGAAGACAGTCGAGTACTTACTTGGAACAAAACAGCAGGTGTTTAGGGAAAAGGGTCAGGATTAGGAAAAGGAACTAAAGTTACCAACTCTTGCTCCCAACACGATGCTAAGACCATCTTCAAATGCCGCCTCTGCTGTCCTGAGGAGCTCCGATCTTTTTTTTTTTTGGTTAAAGATTTTATTTTTTCCTTTTTCTCCCCAAAGCCCCCCGGTACATAGTTGTATACTTTTAGTTGCGGGTCCTTCTAGTTGTGGCATGTGGGATGCTGCCTCAGCGTGGCTTGATGAGTGGTGCCCTGTCCGTGCCCAGGATTCAAACAGGCGAAACCCTGGGCCCCCACAGCGGAGCACGTGAACTTAACCACTCGGCCACGGGGCTGGCCCCCAGGAGCTCCCATCTTAAATGGGCATTCCTTCTCGAGCGCTGGTGGTATGAGGAGGTAGGATGTGCTGTTTCTGTTTTGGTCACTCATCTCGCTTTTTGAAAATAAATGTTTATGGGCATGAGGAGGTTGTTAATGGACACAAGCCTGCTGTGAATTGTTTTTACAGTCTTCTTGGGAATAATTAGGTTTGGGAATTAAACCCAAGATGATAAAGAAAGGTTTCTAGGAAGAATAAAAAGCGAAAGGAAAGACAGATCCCAACCAGGAGGAAAGAAAACTATGTGATAAAGCCTTAACTTTTGGATTCTGCCCTGGGATATTACAGCAAAGCTGTAGAGCTGAATTTATGATGTAAACAGATGTTTAACTGGCAGCCTAAGAGCATAAATGAAGTCAGGTTTACACAGGATCTGAAACCTGGTTTCGTCCATATATAATCCTCCTGGGATGTGTAAGTGATCCTTAGGAGGGTCCAAAATGCAAGGCAGGAAAGAGTGTGTCTTTTCTAAAGATGTAACATCTATTGTAAATATGAATCTACATTAAGAAATAGCAAGAACGTTTTGAAATGCAATGACAAGACTGCTAATTTGCCCTTCACAAATCCCTTTTCTTTTTGATGGGAAAGCAGGTGGCATGGGGGGAGGGGAGTCACAGGCCTTCAGTGTCACACAGGCTCCTGTTGACTTCATCCTTACTGAGAAGTGGCAATCCTTGTATAACCCATTCATCCCCTTGACAGTGATGTTTGGGAGTTTTTTACTGAAGAATGGAACACAGCTAACATGTCAGAGGACTTGCGAGATTTGGTATATGTCCCATGGGTCAGGTTTCAAGAAGTTAGAAGTTGCAACAAAATTAAGTACAAGCTTCTGAAGAACTTTCCCTGAAGGACATTTTTGAGTGAGAAATGTTGCCTTTGGATTTCCCTACCTAAAAAGGTAGATAGAGAGTAAACACATACTGACAAAAAAGTACCACCTTCTGGAGCCTCCCCCAAATTGTGAAATGGTCCAAGAATGCCTTCCCTCCACCATTCTCCTTCATTTCAGCATCACAGTTTGTCATGCATGGCAATTTTGTGGTGGTGTGACAGTTCTGTAGAAGTGAGATAGAGAGAAAGTTTTCTTAAATAATATGAAGTAATTCAGGTTTTTTTCCTGCTCCTATTCCAGAACATCTTGGTTTATTTTTTTAAAAAAGGGAGAAAAAAAGAATTAAGTAATGTAAGTGATTTGAGTGCATTGGGTGCTTGTCTTATTTTTAGTGCTGTATCTTGTCATTCATTATTTTATAGGATTAGAAGATATAATATTTTTCACGTAGGTAATTAAAATAGCTACGTATGTTGGAATAGAATTAGAATAACTTGAGATGGAAAAAGCATTGCAGGTCTGTGAGCTCTTTGAAAAACTGAGAAAAACCCATATGTTAAATGCTCTACCACGTGCTATAAACAAGATCATGTATAATAGGGGTCTATCCTACCTTTTGAAGTGAAGGACTAAAAGTAGTCCATTGTAAGTCCCTTCCACTCTGGCGCACCATGTTATTAGCTGTGTGACCAGAGAGAAATTATTTAATCTTCCTTAAGCCTTAGTCTCCTTGTCTGCAAATTGGAAATGAAAATAATATGTACCTCATAGAGCCCTTGCGAGGCTTGATAGAGACGATGCAGGTAAGGCTCTTAGCTGCTGTTTTTGTTATTGGCGCCTTACGTACTGGCAGCCTGACTTTCCAGACAGTGGATTTTCCATGCATTTGCCTCACCTCCTTCTTCCTTAAGCTCAGGGGGCATATCCAGTCCATTCATATCCCTAGAGTCTGGCCAACAAGGACAGAAGGTGAAACTCAAATCTGTTGAGAATGGGTGGTTAAAATGAAACTTGGAGGATAACCTGTAGGGGGCGTTCAGTGAAGCCAGGAGAACAAGTGAGAGTTGGCTGCAGGTGCTTCGGAGGCTGGCCAAGTGCACGCTGAGGCCCTGTGCAGGTATTATGCACAGGACCGATGACGCACTGATCTCACGTCACCACTCTGAGAGTGACTTGGGTTCTATGCGTTGAAATCTGAATGAACACTTCCCAAGTTTGAGGTGATGTAGTGAGCGGGAAGAACCCCTGCTGGGAGTCAGGATCTTGGTTTGATAATCGCTTACTGGTACTTTCTGGTTACAAGCTCTCAGTTTCCTTATCTGCAAAATGGGAGAGCTACCTCAAAAGTTGTTTCCAGAGGATTAGATGAGAAAATGTAAGCAACTGTTTGTTATCTTTGAATGTCCTCTGGGGATGTGTGGCTAGCATATTCTTCAGTGACAATTAAGAATGAGTTTAATACAGTCGTGCCACATTTCCTTGTTTATCACTTTGCATTTAACAAAGAACTTTCACATACATCATCATATTTGAGCCTGATTAGAGTCCTGTACAGGGGTCACCAGTTCACAAGGTATGGAGAGGTTACAGGGTCTTCCCCAATGCAACACAACTTCAGAGGCAAAGGAGAATTCTCACTAAAGAGTGGTAGTCCTTGGCATAAACTCTGCATCCCTTTAATCATGAGGTTTGGGAGTTTTTTTACTGAATAAGTTTAACATGACCACAAAGTCTCCTTACATAGCTGCAACAGACAGTATTGAGCCAGGAGTTAGAAAATCACACACAAGACATGTCCTTGGCTGGTGAGGAGCAGTAACATGGACCTCATGTTGGCGTCTTCAAAACCTAAATTAGGCTGTTCATAAGCTCAGTCCCTGAGCTCTCAGTGTTGTCTGGCTCCTTCCCCGTCATCCCCCTTTGAGGAAAATTGGAGATTCAAACTGCTAGAACCAGTCTTGCCTAAGAAGCCTCAGTACAGCATCACAGGTCATCAGGGCGGTTGCATTTTAAAGGTCATCTGGTTCATGTCTCCTTGAATCTTGCATAAGACCCCGGCTGCTCCAGGGAAGTCACTAGCTCCTTCTGTGGATAGCTCTGACCCTTAGAAGGCTCATCATTTACTGAGCTTGGGCGAGTCTTCTGGGACTTTCCAACCCAGGTCCTTGAAGTACTATAGAACAAACCTTTATTGGAAGGGGAGGGGACATGGAACCATGGAAAGAGTGTGGACATGGGGTCAGATAGACCTGGTTTGCAATTTCCAGACACTTCTTTGTTCTGGCTGTATGCACAAGTGACTTGCCTGCTCTAAACTTCACTCTCTTCATTTGTACACTGGGAATGATGGGGAGCGGGAATTATCTAGCACATAGTAGGCACTGTCAACAAGACAGCACTTATATAGATGTCACTAAGGTTAAAAATGAGATTATAGCCAAGAAAGCGCTTTGTAAATTGCATGTTAATGTGGGTACTTTTTACAGTAAAATCACTAGAAGTCTCCTTTTACACCTGCTTTATGTGCGAGTAATCCAGTGTGTCAATAAGTCTAGGTTTTCAGACACATGCCTGACTGAATCAGGCTCACGTGTGCCCACAGGTTCCTGATACTAATAGTTATAAACTGAGGAGCAGAGGCAGATCCAAGAACTGTGCTGGTTTGTTTGATTCTGTAAGGTAGAGAAAAGGATGGCTCCCATCCACAGGGATTCAGAAACTGCTATGGTCTCGACATATGTGACCTTTTCTTTATTCCTGGTGTTGACTTACAAGACAAATCCACCAGTTATTTTATCCTCGAAATGAGTTTATTTGGGAATAGCCAAAAGAATCACAATTTGGGGTGTGCATGCTATGGCAAACCATAGGCAAATCCGGAAAACAAAGTTGGGGAGCTGCCTTTATAGAGAAAAACGGGGAGTAGGGAGGGCCTGTTCTAGATGAAAGTCCATTGGGGGAAGGTAACAGTTCAGGGCGGCAATGGCTTCTCATTGGCTGAGCTGTGGTGTTTCTCCTTGCCGGGGCTATTTCTGGGTTGGCAGAGAAATCTTCCTTCACTAGGAAAGTAGTTTTACTCCCCTATCTGAGATGTAAGCATCCTTCTCTCCTGTTTGGTGTAATTGACAATGTGTGGTAGGGCATGAGACCTCCCAATACAGTCCTTCCCGACTCCAATTTAATTAAGGTTTCTTTTATTAATTTCCACTAGTTAGGAGAGTCTTGTTGGCATCAGACTGTGAGAGTAGATGCAGCCTTTCTCTTCTCTTCGCAGTGGTCTGTTAATTATTTAAGCTTACTTTTATTGAGTACTCACTATGTTCATATTCATTACCTATTTAACCCATAATAGCAATTCTTAGAGGCAAGAGTTAGTATTGTCACTTTTTTTTTTTTTGAGAAAGATTAGCTCTGAACTAACATCTGCTGCCAATCCTCCTCATTTTTTTTGCTGAGAAAGATTGGCTATGAGCTTACATCCATGCCCATCTTCCTCTATTTTATATGTTGGACACCTGCCACAGCATGGCTTGATAAGTGGTATGTAGGTCTGCGCCCGGGATCCAAACTGGCGAACCCTGGGCTGCTGAAGTGGAATGCACGAACTTAACAGCTGCACCACCAGGCTGGCCCCAGTATTGTCACATTTTAAAGTTGCAGAAGTGAGTCTGAGTCCTTGCTGCCATGCTGCTCACGTCTATCAGGTAAAAATCTAAAAAGGTAACTATAATACACAATATGATAAAGGTTGTTGGGGCACAGAGAAGGGAGAAATTGATTCTGCTCTGGAAGAGCTAGAAATTCTTCTGAAAAGAGGGACACTAGGCTAGACCTTCAAGGATGACTAGAATTTGTCAAATGTAAAGGGTTTCTAGGTGAAGGACATGGTGGTGTGTCAGGGCTTGGCAAGGTTGGAGATTGGAAGTAATATGGTGCACTTAGGGGGTGGGGCAGAGTCCCGTGTAGCAGGGACGGGTGGGAAAGGGAGGTGGCAGTGTGCCTATGAAGCTGGAAGGGTAGGTTGGAGTCACAGGGTACAAAGCAACACATGCCACGAAGTGGTCTCTTTGAGATATTTGGAAGTTTTCAAGACTTTTCACTGGTTAGAGGTTAAGAGAGAGGAAAGGCTGGCTGAGAATGGAGGTGGGCTTGTGTAATACCATGATGCCAATATTGGTGGAGAAGGTGCACCAAGCTATAGCAGTTAGTGCTTTCTAACCTTGAAACCTTTCTAACCTTGAAACCTTTCTAACCTTCCCCAGAAGCTCAAGGGTAGGCAGTGACCTCCCAACCTTAGATGGAAGAGTCTAGTCCAAGCCCGGCATTCTTTTAGACGTAAGGGAACTGAGGCCTGGAGAGGCTGCTGATGCCCCGTCCTGAGATCTACAGACAAATCGTACCTCACCATCCTCTTCATGCTCGCTTCTGAGAAGCCCTTCCCTATTGTGCAGTTTACATCCCTTCACAGCCTAAATGGCCACTGTCCAAGACCCATTCCCACTTGACCTTCTCACTTGCTTTTACTCACACTAGACTTGCCAGGAAAGATCATCGGATTGAAAGCTGGAGAAATAGGACTGATGCTGTGGTGACTGTCTTTATATATATATTAGACTCAGAAAGTGCTTTTAGGACTCTGGGATCCTTCTCTGAGATATTTTAAGGTGCTGAACATGCCATGAGGTTCTTGTCTCTGTGTCCACCAGCCTTATTACCCTCCCCATCAGTGTTATTCTTCACAGAAATGAATGCAGCCTGGAAGGTCCACCAATAGCGAAAGCTTGCATCTGTGTCCTTTGCAAGACTAGAAGCTGTAGGTAGAGGACCCTGTGCCCTCACAGAGCAATGGGCATGAGGTTAGATATAGTGCATAATTATAGTAGAACTTTGGTAAAGGCATATTTCCCTCTTTGAACCCTCCAGCTTCCTTCCTACAATAAAAAAGAGTAATGTACAGTCAGTTGGTTTCAAAAAAAGGAAGCAAAGGGATCAGCTGGAGTTTGTAAAAGTCCATCTGTGTTTGGGCTGCATCTATTGACTGTCCAAGGCATAATGGCCTCTGTGAGGCCATCATGGGGGAAGAGGGGTCACAGCTGGTTCCCCACTCCAGAGGGAAATTTTTAAAGTGCTAGAAACTCCTGGGCAATTGCAGACTCTCTTTGAACACCAAAAAATGATTTTGTCATTGAGGCTGATGGTCAGAAGCATCTCTGAGTCTTTGCTATGCCCACTGCTGCCACTGTCTATGGTCCAGTCTCCCCCCACCCACCAAGGGAGAGGGAGCAGATTGTTCCAAAGACGTCTTACCCCTCCTGCTGAACTGTGAAGAACCTGGCACTCTCCCTGCTTCTCTCTCTTATCTTTAAGTCATTCCCAAAGTACAGTTACAGAAAAGGTCACTGTAAGTCATGATCCCTGAGGTGGCTGCCTACACATAAATCACTTTCTCCATCCTTCCTGGTCCCTTGTAGGTACTGTCACCCTCAGGCTGCTGTGCATTTTAGGAAAATGCTTCTGTTCTTGGCACTAGAAATAGCTGTTCACAATAACAAGGAAGAGAAAACTGCTCTCACCAGAGCGTCAGAGCCAGTTGAAAGACAAGAGTGTTTATTTTAATGTTGCTGCATCTCTTCAAGTTGGAATGCCATGACGGTCTCAAAAGCCATCTCGGCCCACTTTGCCTTCACCTTAGAGTGCGCCCAATGGGGATTGTGCTGTTCCATGGCCGATTTATATCTTACAGGGGAGGTGATTCCTGAGCCTGACGTCAGAAGATGGGCCTTGGATTAGCCCTAAAAGCCCTGAGAATCACTGAAACAACACCATTTGGCCTGGGAATTGTGGTTTCCTCAACAGTGTAATGAGGATAGCAGTACCTAGTTTACCGGGTTATCATCAGGTTCAGATGAAATAATGTGTGAACGTGTGTTGTGAAGCATGAAGGCCTATGAAGGTGTAAGGACTGTGACTAAGATTCATCGTTATCATGTGACTTAGCTGTTGAGCAAAGCATTTATTTCCTTTTGTTTTGTGATATTTATTGGGCACCTATTATGTGCTAGGAGGCCCTGTCCTGGGTCTGGAGCCAGGACACAAGAGTGGGAAGATGACAGATTTAGCTGCTGTCCTTGTGAAACTTACAAAGCCTCCCCCATATAGAGCTGGCGCTCCCAGGGTCAGTGCTCCCAGTGCCAGTCCTCCCAGTGTCTGTGCTCCCAGTGCCAGTTCTCTCAGTGCCAATTGTCCCAATGCCAATCCTCCCAGTGCCAATCCTCGCAGTACAGATCCTTCCAGTGCCAGTGCCAGTGCTGTCAGAGTCAATGCTCCCAGTGCCGGTCCTCCCACTGCAGATTCTCCCAGTGCCAGTGCTCCCAGTGCTGGTCCAATGTGCAGTGTGGTTAGGAGAGTCTACAGGGGAGCTCGCCAATGAGGTGAAGTAGGTGTGAGCTGACGTCTTCCTGACCCTCAGCGATCCCTCATTCAGCGCTACAGCTGCGCAGTGACACAATCGCTCCTGCTAGAGTGAATCCTCGGGGTGTTGAGGGGCACTGGACAGAACTGAGAGGAGTCACCAAGTGTCCCTGGTCAGAGCTACTCTGACAGGAGTGTACCCAGACCACATCGTGAGGTGCTCTGTTGTACTATGTGTGTATCTTTCCATGGTGGCCTTTCATTCACTCACACACTCAAAAGTGAAATTAATTTACTCAGATGAGATTATGGAGCTGGCTATCTTCTCACTTTTCTGACACAGGGAAATCTTTCAGCTATGTTGTCTATCCTTTAAAAAGAGAGACGCTTGAAACTAATATTATATGTCAATTATATCTCAATGAAAATAATAGTCTAATGAAACCAATGTAATATGACAAGAAATGGATGTCTTCAATGACATAGTGCACAAGCCCTGACGTGGTAAAAGTTATTCCTCTGACTTTGGGATGATAGGTAAGGATGACCTGTGCCGGCTTTGAGTCAATTTCCATCTCTGTAGCATAGTTTTCTCCTTCTTTTATTCTGGTTAAGTGTGTGTATATGCCACTCTGGTGCCTGGGGATTCTATTTGCTCTAACCATCACACGTCTAAGAAGCCCTGGCTTTATTCAAAGAGCTCCTCTTTAAAGGGGATTTAGTAAATGCTTTTTAAGAAGTGGAAGAGTGAGGCTGGCCTGGTGGTGCAGCGGTTAAGTTCACATGGTCCGCTTTGATGGCCCAGGGTTCGCTGGTTCGGATCCCGGGTGCGGACCTGTGCACCGCTTGTCAAGCCATGCTGTGGCAGGCGTCCCACATATAAAGTAGAAGAAGATGGGCGTGAATGTTAGCTCAGGGCCAGTCTTCCTCAGCAAAAAGAGGAGGATTGGCAGCAGATGTTAGCTCAGGGCTAATCTTCCTCAAAAAAAAAAAAGCAAAAAGTGGAGGAAAGCTGTTGACTTGGGCGTAAATAAAGGCACTTGTTCCCTCCTATCCACACAACCATCTGTGAGAAAAGAGAGCAGGGAAAGCTTCAGAAACCACCTGAGTTTTGACCCCTGTCAGAAAGACTTCTGAATTCTTCTAAGGAAAATAGAGAAAGCTGTAAGAGAGCGTAAGCTTCCCTAAAGAGTAGGAACTCATTTTTCTTAGAATTTTCCTTCCATTCTCAAAATTACAGTGCCTTCCATCTTTGCTGGGCTATACAGTAAATTAGAACTGGTGGGAGTCACCCTTTGGATGTCCTAGCTGCTATTGGTTAGTCAGTTTTTGCTCCCAGTGTCCCTAAGAGCAGATTAAAATTTGTACATTTGCACATTTTATACTCTACACCAAAATCACAAGATTGAAGCAGAACTGTATGACTTGCTCTCAGATAATTAAATAAAAATAACACATACTCAAACATTTAAAAAAGTACTTAGCTGTGATCTAGTTCTGCAGTGGAGATTCTTACTTTAAAGACTGTTGGGTTTTTTCCTCTCACAAATGGAGGCCCAGTCTTGAACAGAAAGCTGCTTAGCACCCAAACACAATTTCTTAAAACAAGCATAACACCCGCGGCTCCATTCCAGAGCTCATTCATGCCATGGTTCATCTGGATTCCTATAATTCCTTTATGTTCCCATATCTTAATTGCCCATAGCTGTGTTGCCAGTACAAACAGGATGGGGAAGAGTACACGCCCTTAATAACTACATCTACCAACCCTAAGAAAGCACCATCCTTTGAAACTCGAATATTCTTTGTGAGGTACTGAATGGCCATCTACTGAAGTGCTCATAAGGATATCTGATAACTAAAAATTCCTTCCAAGCAGTTCTTACTCTCTACCATCTTTATATTCAAGATTCGGGGCTAGTGTTCACCACGAAGAAAAATTAGACCTTCCATTCAGCTCTTAAAGGAAGCATATTTGGAAACTAACCCTCAGAGTGTTGATTAATAGAGATTGAGCATTCTGAGGTGAGGTGAGGTGGGTTCTGGAATCTTCTTCAGCCCTGTCCCTTTGGCCATTTTTCTTGGTGATTCTCAATAGGAAACAGTAGCGTGCTGGCCCACCTTGAAGAAGATGTGCCACTGGGCAAACAGAAACCTCATTGTGGCAGTAGTGTGTGAGTGTCCAGCTCCAGGGGCCCCCTTCCTGTAGTCTTGGCTGTGCCCCCCTGGAGACCAGCAGCACAGTGGTGGTGCCTGGTGTAGTGAAGGCACCTCAGAAGGAAGAAGTTCTAGTATGGATTCAGGTCTGTATTCACCTAAACAAATCATAGAAACTTTGTTCATGATCTGTAAATCTAAGGCATTGAATGAAATAGACACTAGGGATCTTTCTGACTTTGTCCTCTGCAATATCATTTATAAATGAATGCACAAGTTTACCAAATTGGAATTCAAATCCATCTCAGCATATTTGAAATGAGGAATTAAGTCAAATATGTACACATTGGATAAGGATATATTATAAAATTTATACAAAAAAAGCCTCAGGCTATAAAACATTGGATAATGATATCTTTAAAACAGTTTGTGTGGAAAAGACCGAAGACTTGTAATTTATTATGCATTCAAAACACATGGAAAATATGATATGATTGCAAAAGTTAAAAAAGAGAGGGAGAACAATTCCCTGTTGGGATATATTAATAAAAGTGTAAATTCCACAATAAGGAAAGTTACAGTTCTATTCTACTGCACCTTGGGAATTATGTTCAGATCGAAGAGTCCGATTTTGAGATTGGAGCAAAGAGGAGAACATCCACAAAATCTAAATTGCTTTCATGAAAAATAATGAAAGGAACTAGGAATGTTTGCTTAGAAAAGAGAAGAGCTGGGGGTGGGGGACATGAGAACTGGCTCAAATTTTTCTAAGTAGGGTCAAGTGGAAAGGGAACAAATCATCTTGTGTGGCCTAACTGGACCCATTGGATAGATAAGCAGATCTGAGTCCAAGATAGGGACAAACTCTTGTCCAGTTGGAACTGTCAGGGAGTGGAGTGGGCCATCTACTTAAGCTCTGAGTTCCCTGTCACTGAGAGACTTCTGGGAGAGACTGTCCTGTCTTGTCTTGTTGCAGAGAGAACTTCAGTAAAAGGAATTAAATACGAATAACACTGAGAGAGCACCTAATAGGTACCAGGCAATCCCTGTCTGGGATCTCATTTCTAAGTGCAATGAAGAGTTTCATTGACTGTATGTGCATTCCTTCTCTCAAACTGGATAATCCAGACCATGTATTCCTTTTCATATCTACTCACTCTCAAGTCATGAATTTAATAACGTTAGTAATAATAGCCCATGCCACTTGGTTAAGTTGGTAAGTAGCTTGCAATCCCAGCAGGGTGTGCCCTGCTGCTTATTAGCTTAGCTTTATGGCAGAGCAATAACTCAGCACAGTGCCTTCAAGTAATTAGGCGATTGCCTTGCAAAGAAATTAGGCCACAAGCAAGAAGCTTACAAAAACTATAGAGAAAAGCTCGCAATACAAGACACGCATTGGCCGTTGTATGCATCACTGCTATAATTTTAGAAAGATTAGAGAAAGATTTTCAGGCTAGTAAGGAGCCACTCCACCCATTAAGCATGTCACAAGTCCACCCCGATCGTTACAGAGCTGCAGGGCAAATGCAGTAGTTTCTGGAAAGGAGAATGCTGAGGTTTGTTTGTTCTGGGATAAGAGTGCTCTCTTTGCAGGGATGAGCAAGAATGTCCAAGGTTGTGCATTTTAATCCTTATTTTGGCAATGTTTGGTGTAATCCTGGAAAGATTTTACTCCTCAGTTTCTCAATCTGTAAAGAGACACTAAAAATAAAGTGTGCTTCCAATCCGTTAAGAGATTAAGGATGAGATCCTAAATTTCCAAGTTTAATTCGTTAATGGAATCAATGCATACTGCCTTCTTTCTGTTGACCTTGTTGGGAGCCATTGCTGAATTCTAGAATAATTGTATGGATATCAGTGTCGTGGGATCATTGACCTCTTTAAACATCATTAGTGGACCAAAATCATAACTACTTTGCCCCCTGGATATTATAGAGAAAAAAAGCACAGATTGAAGTGAAAAAAGAAAAAGAGGAGAGAAAGAAAATGGAGAAAAAGGAGAGAGGATAAGAAGGGAGAAAGAAAAAGAAAAAAAAATCAAGAGAGTTTTATGTGCTTTAAAGAATGAGATGATGGCAGAGAAGAGAGCTTCAATTGTCTGTTCCAACCATGAAGATAGCCTGCCACTGTGAGACTGTTCAAAGGGATATGTCACATTCGTTGTCCACTTGCCCATGAAAGTGGGTCCAGGCGCTCTCCTCCATGCTTGTTGTCTCTGACCCTCCTCTAGGTTAGCCATTGGCCTCTTAGCAGCAATAGTCGGCCTGCCTCTTTCTGCAAACAAAGATTTTACTGCTAAAATCCAGTACACCCTACACAATTCTCCTGCACAGTCCAGAGCATGGTGAGAAACGTAGCGGAATTGAAATGAAATAGGTATCTCCCTGTAGGTGGGGTTTTATGAGCGTGATGGAAACTTTGGAGTAGAAACTAGAAATCTCGTGTGTCACAGTTCAAGAAAACCAACCACCTTGGGCCAGCACCACTGTTATTTTACTTTTTTTTGCCCTGTGTAAGAAGAGGCCCAAACACTCATGCTGACAGTATGCACAGTCTCAAATAGCAGTTAGACGAAGGCCAAGTCACATAAGCTGATGCTGACACAATTAGACTCACACTTGCCAACAGCATGTCAAGTTTGACACCATCCCCCTCTTGGAGACTCCCACTTAAAATTGCAGATGCTCTGGTGCTGGGTTACATTTAATAGAAGGGATGGCCGGAGAGAAAATCAGAACCCACTGCTGATGCGCTGTTTATTCCTCAGTCATTTTGTGTTAAATTGCTGTGACTTGAATGTCAGCAGTGTTTGGGATGTGGTAGTGAAATAAAATCCATATCCAGTGTGCCAAGACAAATTTCAGAAAACCCCAAAACACAATTGTCTTGGTTTCTTGCTGGCGGTATCTGCGCACACACAAATAGAAGCTAGTTGACTGCCCTCCAACCATTTGGTGGGTTACTTGTCTTGCTGCACACTGAGGGATGTCTAATGAACCCCAAACTACTTCCCTTAAAGCTGGGGATGTCAAGAATGAGGGACCACTGCTCTCATTAAGCCTGTCAAAAGTTCATGCCAGTTACTATAGAGCTACAGGAAATGTGCAGTCATTTTTGGAAGGGGGATGAAGAGTTTGTTCTGTTCATTCGAGGAGCTTGGGGATAAGAGCCAGTGGATGCCACTGGAGTTGGGGGCACTAGGTATGTCAGAAGGGGGTCCAAAGGATCCTGGGCAATATCGGTATTAGCAAGATGCCTCTTATGGGGGAACTTTCACACTGAGCAACCCCCCAGATTTCCAAATCAGGTCTGTTCTTTTAAGGAGCATCAGTGAAGATACTGGGCCTTGCGTTAACGTTCTTGAGCTTTATTGCAAGGTCAAGCAGATCTCCAGTTGAGGAACGGCCACTTCTTTGTGCCCATTTTTGCAACAATGCTCCAGGGTAGATGTTGGTTCTTCTGTCTGGAGTGGTGTTAATGCCTCTGATTCTGGGGGCTCCTGCAGAAGGCAGGACATTAGAGATAAGCCAGAGCTTTTGATTGCTGGGCCAGCCTCACCTTGACCTTAGCTAAAAACTATTTCACTTCCTTTGCTCTTAACTTCTTGATCTTTGAAAGGAGGATAAAAAACACTTTTGCAGAAAGGAAGTATAGAAAGTGCTTATAAAACGGGAGGGGTCATGAAGTAGAATTCTGAGTCTACAGTGAGACCAGGCTGTTCTTTTTGGGGTGGGCATGGTGGGATGGACATATTTTATATCATCCCTAGCTAGTTCATGACTCTGAGTAGTGGGAAGGGAAGCCTAGCCAAGGTTATTGTGGTTACACCCTAGTCTAGGGCAGAAGTGAGTAAACCTGAGTGTAAAACAGAATCTCCTGGGAAGTCGCCCAGTAGGTGTGGAATGGAGCCGGTTAATAAGAATATTAGTAAGTCCCCCAGGTGATTCTGATGTGGCTGGTGAGTGACAATCATCTAACCTAGGATTTAGGGGAGAAAAGCAATTTTGGGAGGCTCCATCCGTGGAGAGCATCAAAATGACATTGATGTAATGGCAGAGCTGCAAGTGATGTGAGTGGCCATCTAACTCAACCCGCCACCAGATTCAGGACACCCCGCTGCATCTTTTGGGACAAGGTGCATCTCCCAACTACATGAATTCTTCCAATGAGGTGACAACTCCCAACCCCCACCTTGAAGGACAGTGCATTCCTTCTTTTTTTTTAACTCTTCTAAATTATTGGAAAATTCTTTATATATTGAGCCAAAATATGACTCCCTGACTCTATGGAAAGTAAGGACTTTCCTTATGCAAGCCCCTGAAATATTTGGAATCTCTTAAGGGGGTTTGATGCCTCTAAGTTGTCTCTTCTTCAAGCTTTCTTTCCGTGAGGGGTTCTCCGTCCTGCCTGTGCATGAGAATCATCTGAGGAGCTTAGGAAAGTCCACCTCAGTCCAGTTAAACCGACTTGCAGGGGCTGGTTCCCAGGCATCAGTATTTTCAAAGTTTGTGAGTTTGAAATGTACAATCAAGGTAGATAATTAGTGCAAATCACAGAGGAATTTTATTTTTCCATTGTAAGAGCCTCAGAGCTCTCATGTTGCTGCGATTTCTTCATCTTACACTTTTTTCTGTGTGTAATGCCTGATCAAAAGTTTAGATGCTTCTCTTTTTTTTATTAATTATTCAAAAATATTTATTGAGCTGCTACTATGTTTGTGTCCTTTCCTAGATCCTTTGGATACTTTATTGAACAAGACAGACATAGATCCCTTTATGGAGTTGACATTCTAGCAGTAAAAGACAGATAATAATAAACAGTAGACTAAGTAAATAAGTCAGTTGTATAGTATGTTATAAGGTGACGAGTGCTTTCAAAAAATGAAAAAGTCTGGGGCCGGCCTGGTGGCATAGTGGTTAATTTCACGTGCTCTGCTTGGGCAACCCAGGGTTGTGGCTTTGGATCCTGGGCGCGGACCTATGCACCACTTATCAACTGTGCTCTGGTGGCATCCCATATACAAAGTGGAGGAAGATGGGCACAGATGCTAGCTCAGGTCTGATTTTCCTCAGCAAAAAAAGAGGAAGATTGGCAACAGATATTAGCTCGGGGCTGATTGTCATCACCAATAAATAAATAAATAAAAATTAATTAATTAATTAAAAAGTCTATCATAGATGCTCTTTGTCTTTCCATCCTTGCGGATTTCTTTTCTTCCATGGTTTATGTCAGTGGTTCTAAAACTTGGGGCACATAAGACTCACCCAAGGAGAGTTTGTTAAAATGCAGACCATGGGGCCCTACCCCATGCCCACCCTTTGAGAAACCCTGCTGTATAGGATCCATACATCCGTGCTCATCTATGGGAGTCTGGACTGCCCTGTGAGCCTCTTGCAACTTTTCCCCTAGAAGGGAGACTAGCTTGGACTCAAAGTTCAGGTACAGGGTGAGTGCCTCACGCAGGAAGACAAACACAACCCCCTGGCCTCTAACCAGCCCTTTCCTACCCACACCTTCTGCCTTTCACTTTCAACTGCTGACCTGGCTTATCCTGGAAATCCCTCAAGAACACTGAGACCAGAGCCCGGTTTCCCTTGGTGGTTCTGGTCAGTGCTGCCTCCAAGAAAACTGCTGTTAGAAGCTAAGGTCTCTTTCTTCTTATTCCCTGGCTTCTGCTAATCTGCTTGTTCTGTTAAATAGAGCTAGTCTCACCAGCTAGGAGTCAACTAGTACCTTTTAGCACAGTGGTTCTCATCCTTCAATGCGGCATCAGCTTCCACTGGCTAGTTCGTGGCTGTCACAGGTTCCCAGGTGAGGCAGATGTTGTGGGTCTAGGACCACACCTTGAGAACCACTGCTTTAGCAAAGACAACAAATACCCGGAGATCCTTGACCCAAAATTCCAGTGTCGGTCCTGCACCATTTTTTCTGCCAGTTTTGCGGTGTAAGCAACCTGGGAGGGAATAAACAACAAGTAGATGGTCGGCGCATTGCCTTCCTAAAGGCTGAGCTCTGGACATCCTTGCAGGATTTCTTCCAGGCTCCAAGTCCACACTCTCTGTTAGGGCTCCTCTCATATTGGTGGTGTTATAAGACCTTTCCTTCGTTTTCGTTTTTTTTAAGTTGTCCTACTAGGAGCATCGTAGCGGAAGGTGGAATTGCTTGATGCAGAGATATTTGGTGGGAAGATAGGATTCTCTTATCGCCCTTTCTGGGGGCCAGAATTTAGTAAAACAGGTGTAATATTACAGGATGGTGGTGGGGAGTCTGTGAGAACGTTGGTGACTGTAATTCCTCTCTGCAGGGGGAGGAATCCAAGTATATAGAGTCCTTTATAAACTGCCCCAGTACACTTAGCTGTTCCTGCACCTTTTCCTCTCCTCTTCTAATTAAGTTAGGCAATAAGAGAGTTCTCTCTCCCTGGGGACACTCGAGGAGGGTCCAAGGACCACTTGGCAGCATTGTTGCAGGATGGGAAGGGAGACAAGGAAGGGACCTTTCTCAGGGGAAATTTGTGCTGGACCCAGTGCTCGAGCTTTCCGTCTGCTTGCGTATGTAGTCCTGACAACACAATTCAATACATATGAGGTAGGAAATTATTAACCTCATTGTATAGATGAAGAAACAACCTCAGAAGACCATAATAATGTTCCTCTTGCCACATAGCTAGGACTGGTTGATTTGGGATTAAAATTCAGATAGCCTTAAAATCCTATAGCTGTATGTGAATGCTAACTACAGAATTTGTGGGACCCTTTTCCAAAATGAAAATGTGGGGCTTCTTGTTCAAAAAGCAAGAAAAATGTACTGTTGAAGATTCTAAAATATAAAGCTTTTCCCTTTGTTCCGTGGTTTCTGTCTCTCTCTCGACCTGTCATGCTGTTTTTGATGTGCTCTTTGATGTCGCGTTCCTCTGGGTATGGGGATACTCCCAGAGTAGGAGCAGACTCTCACAGACGTCTAGGGCCCTGCCCTATAACTTGAAGTGTGCAGTCCACTAGGTCCTGGGTTCCCCCTGCCACCAGCGACTGGACTGATGTCATGTTGAACCTGGCATCTCTCTTCCCATAGGACCGTCACTCCAACCCATAGGATTGCACCCTCTGCACTAGGATGTGCCTGGTACCTGGATCAAGAGTGGGTGAGAGGCATGCTCCTACTGAGTTGCCCTCTGAATGCACTGTGGCACTGCCAGCTGCAGGTGGGAACAGCTATGCCCTGCCCTGAGATGGTTCAGGTGTGTGTGTCTGATCTGACTCTGCCAGGTGAGGCTGGGGGCACCAGAGGGCAAGGGGCAGGGCGTGAGAACCAATCCTAGGGAGGCCAATAGCTCATGGAAATAGGACAGCACATGCCCCAAATCTCCACGCCCCCTGGGCATGCTCCATTGTCTCATCAGACTTCACTTACAGAGCCTACATTCAAAAATGAAATGATTAAGGATTTCAAAATGGTGATGGTAGAGCATGAAACTCAAGTGTAAGGCTTATCTGAGCATGGGGACCCTGTGCATCTGCACTGGTCACAGGCCCGTGAAGCCAGCCCTGGGCTGCGGAGAACTACACAACTGTAAGTAAAGATTCCTGAGCTCAAGGTATTTACAGAGGGAGAAGACAATAGGCAATGAGCTAATAAATTATTTGGAACAGATACCAAGTCAACATATAATGCTAATAAAATAGCTTGTGAGTAAGTGCTGTAACTAGGCTTTCTGTACACTGTTACTTGGTAAATTAAAAACTAGTTAGATTTCCTCATTTTTTTCCATCTGTCCATTCCCCAAAGTTTGATTCAGCAGGGACATGTGGCCACGGTTGAAGTGAGAGGAATAGCACTCACTTGATGTTCTGGAATCTCCTGTGTGCAGCATTTTGCCTGAGAGGAAGGCACATGAGAGAGCATGGGAGGAGGAGCAGAACCGGCCTGGTAGTCAGATGTCCAAAGGGTTCAGGGAAAATCGATCGGGTTGAACCAAAAAAACTGGGTCAGAAATGGAGAGGAAGGAGCCAGCCAGGGTGTGAGTGTGGGTAAGTTGGCAAAGGTCAAGCACAAGAACCTGACCACCTGGCGATGGGATAGGAACTGGGGTTGGAATTACAGAGGACTTTAGAGAGAACTCCCATTCCAAAGGGGAAAACGGGTTCTTGGAGAGGGCAGAGGAAAAAGCTCCATCCCTCCAAAGCTAAGTGGGTGGATCAGTACTGCACAAGCCATTAAAGACCTACCCTGGCTCCCTGGTACCCTGAGCCCAGGGCGCCAGCCCGCCGTGTCCAGCTGGGTATAGATGGGCCACTCTCAGATCTTCCTACATGGTTCATCCAAAAGCTTTTATGAGGTAAGGGCAGGATCACAGACTAGGCCAGAGCAATTTGCTGTGATTTTTTTTTTCCCAAATGCAGAAACATTTGGCAAGTTGCTCAAGTTCCTCAGCCAGGCAGGGGGCTGGTGACCCATAGCAGATGACAGCAGAGGACAGCTGGGACCAACCCTTGGAAGTTGTAGTCAGTTCTTGGTCAATGGTCTTTATGGAGCAAGCTCCCGCTGCTGTGGGCTGGAGCAGGGGGTTGGGGAAGGCTGCTGTTCCTCCTGGCCTGGCCACTTCACTGTGGTTAGAAGACCAAAGCAGAGCTGCTGATGGGGGCTGCTCATGCATTAACTGCTTCTACTTATAAAACAAGAACCAAAAATGTGGATTTGTGTTATCAGACAGTTGAAATATAAACAGCTGAAATGGTTATAATGGCCAGAGGGGAGGAGGGCTGTTTGCCAACGTATAGGGAGCAGAGCAGAACTGCACTTAACTATCGAGCTACTCCTGTAAATATTTGCAAGCGCCCCTTCAAAGCTCGAAAGCCTAGGACAGGATCATTGGACGATTTGCTTAGAAGAAGTGGAAACAAAATTGACCTCGTGGTCCGAAGCGGCCATAAAAAGAAAGAGTGTGTATGGGCAGAAGACCAGAAAGGGAAAAAAATTGTTCTAAGTTTAATAAACACAAAAGAGAATAAAAATAAATCTCAAGAGCACTTATTTACAAACTTGATGGAACGATAAGATTGGGGCGGGTGGGTGTGAAAGATGGGTGTTTGTGGATGTAGAACAGGCCTATGGCGGTTCCACTGGAGGGGAAGGGGAAAATCAACGAGATGTTTACTCTTCCTAATGACAGGAAACACACTGAATTAGCTTTGCCCTCTCAGGATGCTCTTTCAAAGCGTGTTTGAAGCTTCTGCTGTCTGAGGGGGAGGCCATGCAAAGATGAATGCAGCCACTAGGCCTGTGGAAGGTTCTGGCCAAACTAGAGGGTTCAGAGCCAGAGAGTCTGGCCCCAGCTTTGCCCAGGCTTCTCCGCCTGGGCATCCAGCCTGATTTCAGCTGAGCTGATCAGGCTAGTACCAGCCCGTCCAGTCACCTGGGGTGGGCATGTTCCGGAGGAGAGAAAGATCGATTTTTTTCTCAGCAGCTACGGTTTTAAATTGCCGTGCTAGGGGGCTCCAAAAACCTTTCTGCTTGTATGAAGGTTGGCCCGCCTGAAAACTGTCCACCAGCTCCTTCAAGTAGCCACGGAGCGGGCCATCACCGTATCTGCATAAATACTTTCTTTTCTCTGAACCCTGGATGCTTTAGATTTTTGGGGGTTTTTTGTTTGTTTGTTTGTTTGTTTCTGAGGCTTCTGGGTCACGAGCTACAAGGCCTCAATTCATAACGGTGGTTTATGAGCGGTCATGGGGCAGAGCGTGGCTTGGAATTCACCGTGTCCCCATGAGCTGCTTTCAGAGAGTCACAGGACGTGGAAAAAGGGACCGGGGAACGTCCTTATGGGGGATGAAAGTGCAGAACTCTGATGATGAGGAAATCTTGGTGTGTTCCTAGCCTTTTTTTCAGTGCAATCGTCAGGGCGTGGATTTCCCAAGAAATCATGAAAGGTATTTATTTCTATTTTAAGATCGGCAAGATGGCTCATTTATTTAATAAGTTAGTCTTGCCAATAGCCAGATGCCTGAGTCTTTCAAGACTCCCATTGATGACCAGCTATGCAAACAGTGGATATTTGGTGAACTCCATGTGCGCAGAGCCCTGTCCTAGGGATGTGGGGAAAAAGAAAGACCTGGCAAGTATGGTCTCCACCCTCAAAAATCTTAAAATTTCCTGGGGGCAAACAAAATAAACAAACATAATTCAGAAGTAATAAAAACATTTGCAAAGAGCCATAAACAATGATTATGTGGTAATGAAGCTACATAATTGAGGAGAGGGTAGAAAGTAATGGTGCCACCAGGGTTGGAGGGAGCATTCTGGAATTATGAAAGTAAGCTTGCAGGAGACTGTGGAAGAGAATTGTAGAAATATACCTGTAACAAGTGGCCTGCCGGGTGTAGGTGCTCAATAAATGGGGGTTGTATATGAAGCCCGGGGGTAGAATTAGGACCTGCTTTGGTTTTGGTGTAGAATAAATTGCATATTGAAAGGCAATGGCAGATTATAAACTCTAACAACCCGTGAGCGTGAAATTGTTGTGTACTGTCTGCATCTCTGCATTTTACATGGCTCAGAACTGAAGGAATTTGGGCTGATTCTTTCTCTTCATTAGCCAGGATTTCCTCCTACCAACGGACATTATCCTGAATAGAATCTTAAGACTGGACCTGGTGTAGTTTGTATGTGGCTATAGTTTTTTTTATTCAAATCCCCTCACCCTAACTTGATTACAGGGTGTGTTTGGTCATATGTGTGTGTGTGAAAATCCAAAATGTCAAGGCCAAAAAAGCTGCAATACACGAACCTGGATAGAGTAGAGTATTTGGATGCCAACGTTTCAAGGAAAAAAAATCATGGGCACACTGCTTGCCATTAGGAGCTGTTTTCTTGGCACATCTGATTAAAGTGTGTGCAAGCCCATCAGCTCTCTTCAGCCATCGATCCTCATGAGCTTGTTCCAATTCATAACCATCTAGAGTTTTCCACCCCCCTGTCAACTTTTCAAAGGATAGAGTTAACTGCTTGCCCTCAAATGGAGTTGGAAGGGGTTTGTTAATCTCTCTTAATCTGCTACCTCTGTAACCAAATGCACATGTTTGTTTCTTTTTCTGGTTAAATTGATAATGGTGTTAAATTGGGCATTGGAAATGAAATCATTCTGTAGACATTTCCCTTATGGTTTCTTGAGACTATCTCATGCTGCATGGTCTTTTTTGAGAGAACAATGGATTTTATCATTTTCAATGATTGCCCTAACTTTTTACAGATGCCATCCCGCCTACTTTCTACAGACCCTACTTCAGAATTGTCCGATTTGACGTCTCAGCGATGGAGAAGAATGCTTCCAATTTGGTGAAAGCAGAGTTCAGAGTCTTTCGTTTACAGAACCCCAAAGCCAGAGTGCCCGAACAACGGATTGAATTGTATCAGGTAACTTTTGTTTGGGTTGTTTTAACAGGAAATCAGTTTGAAATCTTAGGATAAAAGACTTTCTACTGTCTTAGATTTCCTAAACTGATAGAAAGCATTCTGTATGTTCATGATCATGATATAGGCCCTCATTTGTTATTACTCCTACAATGACCACTCATTTCTCACTCACTCAGGAAGGAAGGAAGAACCTTTAGAATGAAATTGTGAAGCTCTGAGCACACTTCTTAAGTGGCATCAATGGCTGGAGCACACACCCTTGGGAGGGCTTTAGTCCTGAAATCCACCCCCGATTCTGGAAAGTCAGATGATGTAGGCCCAATTCCATGCTAAGAAGAGAAGTCAGCTGACCTTGCTTTTCTCATCTTGTGGCCCACCTTTTCTCCTTTTCTTTCTTCCTATTGTATTCTCTCCCTTTCACTGTTTTTTCTTTCTCTATTTGCTACCTCCCGCCTCTTCACGAACCTGTCTTCTTTTCCTGTCTGAGTCTACCTGCTCTCTCCAGGCCACATCCCTTACTTCACACACACACCCACATCCTCTGTCCACCTCTGTCCTCCATTATTTCAGGCAGCACTGACATCTCTCTCATCATCCTAAGTACAGTTGCTGGGCTGCCGTGTGAATGGTGATGATGATGATGAAGTCCCAAGTTATTGAGATTTCAAAGATGTTCTTAAAAGCCTGTTACTGAAGTGGAGTCTAAGGGCAGTAGCATCAGCATCACCTAAGAGCTGTGAGAAATGCAGAATCTTAGGCCCCATCCCAGACGCATCAGGTGTCTCCATCAGACGATCTCCAGGTGATTCTTATGCGCCTTCAAGATCTCCAGGATCTTCATGCGTCTTTGAACGTCTTATGTGGAACGCGATCTCTAGTGATTCTTACGCACAGTCAAGTACTGCTCTAAAAGCCCTGAGTGTGGGGAGGGAGGCGGACCTGTACATGCATTGTAGTGTCGTATGAACAGTGTGTGCAAGCATAGAGGGCAGAGCTGGAAAGATTTCCCTAAAGGGTTGACATTTGAATGGGGCCTTGAGAAGTGTCTGTTAAAGCAGGATGAGGGATGGTCACTCTTGGCAGAAGGAGCAGCCTATGCAAAGACAGAGTATTGAAGGGGCCTGTTGAGGGCACCAGATGGATGGCGCTCAGTGCCTGGAGGTGAGGAGAGATTGAGGAGAAGGTTGGCCCCTGGGGAGAGTGTGTAGAGGGAGACAAAAGAAGATTAAGAACAGACCCCAAGAGCCACAGTGTTAAGTAGGTGTGTATGACAATACAACTAAAGAGTGGACTTACTGGAGGGAAAGAAGTCAATTAACCTCTGTATACAGGAACCTCTTATTATGAAAATGGAGAATTACTATACAAATAACTGTTGTATGTGAGAGCTCAGAGAATACGTTTAACGTTTTTAAAACAATTTTCAAAGACTAGTTTATATGTGTATTTGTGAAAAATAATTCTTACTTATTAAAATGAGTCCTCAATGACCTCTCCTGAGGGACCTTCAAATCTTAAAGTGCGTTTTGGGAGCACCCTGAGGGCAGTGCAGAGGCTGACAGGCTGGCCATTGCTCTCCGTCATCCAGGAGAGCGTCAGACAGTTGGCTTCCTGTGTGGAGACCTTCTGTTCAGCACTTCCTAAGCATTATTTCAGTTAATACTCACAGCTGTATTGTGAAGTTTGTATGCTGAGGTATCCTTTTCTTCCTCATATTTATTGAGATATAATTGGCACATAACATTGTATTAGTTTAAGATGTACAATATAAAGATTTGATGTATATTTATATTGTGAAATGATTACCACAAGTTTAATTAACATCCATCACCTCACATAGTTACACTTGTTTTTTTAAAGATATGTTTTTTTTAGCGAGGAAGATTGGCCTTGAGCTAACATCTGTTGCCAATCTTCCTCTTTTTTTTTTTTTCTCCCCAAAGCCCTAGTACAGAGTTGTCTATCCTAGTTGTAAGTCCTTCTAGTTCTTCTATGTGGGATGCTGCCACGGCATATCTTGATGAGTGGTGTGCAGGTCTGCGCCCGGGATCCTAACCAGTGAATCCCTGGCCGCTGAAGCGGAGCATACAAACTTAAGCACTATGCACTGGACTGGCCCCTACAGTTTTTTTTCTTGTGATGAGAACTTTTAAGATCTACTCTCCCAGCAGCTTTCAAATCTACAATACACTGTTGTTAACTATAGTCACGATGCTGTACATGACATCCCTAGGGCTTATTCACCGTACAACTGGCAGTTTATACCTTTGGACCACTGTCACCGATTTGAAATATTCTTTCCACTACTGTATTCTTTCTCCATTTTGCAGAGAAAGATGCTGAATCATACAGAAATTAAGGCACTTGGCCAGGGTCACACAGCTAGGAGGTGGCAGGGCTGGAACACCACTCCAGCTCTCACTCCCAAGCACCCTTTCCTCATCATGTACCATGCTGTTCATAGCCAATCAATCTCTTGCTCTTTGCCTCAGTATCAGCCAGAATCGAAGAAAAATAAGAGAAACTAGGCCGTCCAGAGGGTGGAGTGTTACTTGGAGGGAAAGCAAAGACTGGTTTCTTTGAAAAAGAAGTTGGATTGAAGGTAACCAGATAGATTGCAAGATGATTTTAAAAAAGCAAAAGCAAAAACATGATTACATCTCCCCTCTTTACTTCTTTTTCAATTAAATCACTCTTACATGTCTCTCTGTACAGATGACAGCATCACTGATTGTCCTTCTTGGCCCTGTTTCAATTCTATGACTTCAGCACACGGAAGGCAAAGTCTCTTAGTTTTTGTTGCCTGTAATGTCAGCCACCACATCACTGTTGTTCTTTGGCCTGACCTTATGCTCTGAGGAGTGGCCTCTGATAGTAGGACTACTGATGACTTGCCTTCTCCCAGAGGCTGTGTCATTTCTGGGGGAAGGATGTGTTCCTGAAGGCTGGTAATTTAGAGGACCGTAGTGAGTTCTTAGTGGGTGTGTCCCTTCTCCGAGGTTACTGCAGCGCCAGCTGCCCCATGACAGGAGAAACAAGATCTACACAGATTAGAGTCCTCACGTTGGAAAAGACACTGCCCAAGATAGAAGCTTAAAGTATGAAGAAAATGAGCTTGGGCTTGTTCACTGTCACTGAACACAGGAATCCGGAAGGAGGCAGTTTTAGAGGGAAAATAAGGAAGACTAACAGCTCCTTATCTATCTGGAGCTCAGCTAGGCAGCAATCTAACCTCCTGAAACCCAGCCAAGGCCCAGGAAGTAAGTCAAAGAGATCCCTCACCACCCTAACAGAACACACAACACACACACACAGCTGACTTACCAGAAAGGCAGCCTTTGGCCCTTTATCCACTTCTGACTAGCTTGATTATCTCCAGGGCCACAAGAAATTAGAAGCACTGAATTGGAAGAGGAGGGTTGGAGGAAGACAGTCTGAGAGCAGCAGATGGCCTGTTAGACTTGAGATTTTGGCCCCTGCACCACAGTGGTGCTAGCCCCGAAAACCAAGTCACAGAATGCAATGCGTATTAGGGACCATTCTCCTAAATCTTAGCCTGTTTATAGTCAAGTCACTCTTTTTCTCCTTACTACCCTTCTGACATCTGCTTGTGGCCTCTTTATTTGGAGTCCCATGTTGACTTGTGGTTCCCCAACTTTCCACTTGCCTTCAGCTGCCATTTGTAGGTCTTTGTAGTCTTCAGTAATAAACTCCCTCTTCTAGCCTCAGTACAGAAATTGATGCTTGTGACAAGAGCCTTGAATTGTGAAGGTGAGGCTAAATTATATTTAGGAAGCTGAACCCATGCAATGAATTTTAGAAGTTTTATATGCAAAATTGCTGGGAAAAGAAAAAAGGCTTGGTACTTAAATGGGCAGCTCTTCAGCTATTTGGAAATCTCAGCTCTTCAGAAGAACACTGCCTCTGGAGTTTTGGATGCCCTTTTCTTTTTTTAAATTTTTAATTTGTTTTCATTTATTTATTTTTTCTCAGAAAGATTTGCTCTGAGCTAACATCTGTTGCCAATCTCCCTCTCTCTCTTTTTTTTTCCCCTCCCCAAAGCCCCAGTACATAATTTTATATTCTAGTTGTAAGTCCTTCTAGTCTTCTGTGTGAGCCGCCACCACAGCATGGCTACTCACAGATGAGTGCTATGGTTCTGCGCCCGGGAACCAAACCTGGGCCACTGAAGAGGAACACACTGAACTTTAACAGCTAGGCCATCAGGGGTGGCTCTGGATGCCGTTTGATTACTGTATTACTTGGCACACAGTTGACTTTCAACTCCCTGGAGGAGGTAGGATGACTATGACTAAGTTCTCAGGATGTTTAGGTGGTTGTATGGATGATTTATTAGGATTCCCCAGGTCATTGATTTTAAGTAGGGAGTGTGTGTATGTGTATGCAAGCTCACATGTGAGTGTAGACATTCCCTTAAGTATGAAAGGCCTGGGGGAGCTTTGACAAGCACTGACCATGGTCCCCTTCCTGGAGATTCTGATTCTCTCTGGAGAGGAAAAATACTGCCTCTGCACAGATGTGGTTTGAAAAAGTTCTCCTCATGATTCATATGTGATCATTCTCCATTCTTCATTGAGAATCACAGATTTAAGGCATCTGAGGCTTTTGGGGTCATTTTGTCCTTTAAAATGTATATAGATACTCTTTCTAGAGTCAGAATACCAGGCTATAAGGACCTAAGGTAGCATTTCTGTGAGTGAGTTCAAGTTTGTCTTGTCCAGGGCTGTGCATCTGTTGATTTTCCCTGCCTGGGAGAGTCAGGACACCCGAGCTTCTGTGGAAGTCGCGTTTAGCTTGGCAAGAGAACTCAGAGTTCTTGCTACCCTCCCCTTTCTACAGAATAGACTGTCAGAACTTTGATGAATGGTAGTAAAACAAAACCTTACTGCTCTCCTGCTATCTCTGACTTTTGTTATGTTAACAGACTCTGTATAGTGTATACTGGTGTGATCACAGTATGACTTCAAATGTACATCAATATTGGAGGAAATATGAGAGGGATAACGCCCTCTGATAGATGAAAGGAAAAAGGAGGAAAAAGAGATGAAACTTGAGCTTTTTCCAAATAGGAATGACCCTCACCATGTTTTTAATGCTTATGCCAAAGGCAGATTTTATGGAATCTGCTCAGACCAGCTCCAGGGCTCTGGAAGTGCCTCTGAACCTACAATATTTAGTGTAGCTCTCAGCCTATTTGCAAAGTTGAATACATCTTTCTTTGATTGATTTGCTCTTGTGTTTATGATTAAAATCATGCTCAGAGTTATCAGAGGGAGAAAAGAGGAAAGGAGAATCATCTTCAAACTAAATATCACCAACATGAGCAAGGACACCCACCGTCTTGGAGTGGGGTAAATCCTCAATTTTACAGTGAGGAAATGAAGCCCGAGAAATTAATAACTTATTAAGGGCACCCATGACCTCATGGCCCCATAGGACCACCAAAGAATACTTATGTTTAGAATGTGCTAACCTCAGAGGGCCTTGGAGCTCTCAGATATTTCTGACTTCCTCTTACCAGCTCACACCCTTTTCATACTTATTGCTCATTTGAAACTTTACCATCTCTAGGATAATAAGATTTGTACCTTTGTAACTGTTTCGATGATTGATTCACTGAATAACAACCTACTCCAAAGTTTTGTGGCCTTAAATAACCATTTTATTACATGTCATGATTTGGGGAATCAGAGACTTGGGCAGGGCTGGGTTGCTCTCCTACTCCATGTAGCTTTGACTGGGGTCACTTGGTGGTATTCAGGTGGCAACTGGGCTGGTCTGGAGGATCTTTGATGACTGCTCATCTGCCTGGGGCTTGGGTGGGATGAGTAGTAGGCTGGATTCATTGAGCTCCTTGTCCACTCCAGGGAGTCTCAGGGTGTTTCCCTGTGGTCTTCCCAGAAGAGTAGTCAAGCTTCTTACATAACACTCAGGGGCCAAGTGTCCAAGGCAGAGGCTGCCATTCCTCTTAAAGACTAAGCCCAGAACTGGCAGACTATCAGTTGCACCTTATTCTATTGATCAAATCAGCTGTAGGCTAGCCCAGATTCAAAGGGAAGGGAAGTAGACCCCATCTCTTGATGGGAGGAATGTTAAAGAAGTTGCAGCTGTTTTTAATCCACTACATTAAACCCTCTGTGTAGAGTAGAAGACAGCAAACTCTGAGTGAGCACCTCCTGGTGTCAGCACCATAATTAGTGCCAGCCAAACATATAAATCAGACTCAGCCTCCACCTTCTAGCTGCTCAGTGTCTGGTAGAGAAACAGACGTGTAAGTGGCATCTCAACAGAACAATCTTTCTACTCATAGAGATATATGCAAGGTACTCTTAGAGCGAAATCTGGAGAATCCAGAGAAACGCCCCAGAATTCATTCCTTCCAGAAAGGGAGTTGTGAGACTTTGGGGGCAGCCTGCCATCTTGATTGGACTCCTTGCATGGGCAGGCACATAATTCCAAGGGGTAGGGCTATCTACTTGAATCAAGAATCAAGAGATTTCTTTCAGGCCAACCTGGTGGTGTAGTGGTTAAGTTCATGTACTCTGCTTTGGCAGCCCAGCGTTCGTGGGTTTGGACCCCAGATGCAGACCAATACACCCCTCATCAAACCATGTTGTGGTGGCATCCCACATACGAAAAATAGAGGAAGATTGGCATGGCTGTTAGCTAAGGGACAATCTGCCTCAAGCAAAAAACAGGAAGATTGGCAGCAGATATTAGCTCAGGGCCAATCTTCCTCACCAAAAAAAAAACAAAAGAGAGAGAGAGAGATTCCTTTGAACCCAACAATATTTATGCAGGGATATCTGAATCCATCAGATTGAGATAGGAGCAAGTTTGGTTAATTAGTATGCACAAAGTTTTCTTTTATTTATGTTAGAACTACCTTCCTTGTGTTTCAGTGTGTGCACTAATATCCTGGGATTTGATGATGACATCTGTGTTCACAATTTTTATGAGACAGCATGGTGTAGTGTTCAGTGATGTGGGCATCGTGACCTACGTTTTCTTAATAATTCTGACTCACTTGGTGTTTATTATGAGGGTAAAATGAAACAACGTATGTAACTGACAGAAGGAGAATGGGCCATCAACATCTCGTAGTTCCCTTCCTTCCTTGTCATCTCTTAGTTTGACTTCTAAAGCCTTTGATTCCTCCAAAAGGAAGAGCCCAGTACTGAGTTACCTGAGAAAGCAGATGCCAGGTTACTTTTAAGATTAATTTATTAGCTTCAGACCACTAAGAAAATTATGCAAAAATAATTCACTGAGAGGCAGTGTGATGCACTCAGTTCATACATCATGAAGCATCAGGAGAAAGATGTGAAATTCTTACCTGGGGCTGGTGTGAGGCCACAAATGTTGGTACCAGGTAGCTTGGTAGAATACAGTCTGCCGATGGGTCCCTGTTGATCAGTAGAGGATGAATGTGCTGAGGTGAAATAAGCTCAGTGGATTTCAAAGGAACCTTTGATTTCCTGATTGTGGCCTTAAGAGGATCGATGGCACTATTCATTTTTGTAGAGAGAGCCTCTGGCTTCAGTTGAAGTCACCTCTGCCTTGACAAGGGAGCTCCCACCTCTAGAGAATACTCTCTCAGAACTTTGATGAAGGAGAGTAAAATAAAATCTGTCCTCCTGCTTTCTCTGACCTCTTTCTTTAATATTTGGGTTTGAACGCCTCATTGAATTTGCATTTAGACAACAACCAGTTTGTCAAAGGTGATGAAATCTCAGAGATCAGTTGCAAGGATATGCAAAACAGTGGCTAAATCCTAAGTCAGTGATATCCTTTTAGTTTTGGCTTCAAGCTGTATAGTAAATATTAAATGATTTTTTAGATTTTAGGATGAAAGGGTGAATTGATGCTTATGGAGAAAAATAAGTAAACTACGATTTTCGTAGGGAGGAGTGAATCACCAGCCACTTTTAATGGCCATTTTATATACATATATGAGCTCTGCAAAAGATTTTCAACTGTGCACACCCATAAGGCCTACAGTGAAAATTCAAGGTCGATGGCCGAGGCCTGCTTCTTAAGGGACAGTAATACTCAGAGTGAAGAGTGAGGTTCCCATCATTGTGGGGAGCACAGCACTAAGAGGGTTAATGAAATTGCCCCTTTTCCTAACCCCAAAACCTGCATGTGCCTGTGTGCACATGTACACACGCGCACACACACACACGGAGTTCAGCTTTCAATTCTCATGTTGCCCAAGGGTGTGTAAAATAAAGAGGTCAGCCAAAAAAACTGACTGTCTATTAAATTAGACTTGCAAAAAGTGCTACTGAAAAAAAAAGTTATACTGTGCCCCTGTTGTACAGAATTTTACAGCATACAATCCCCTTAATACTGATCCTAACTCTGGCGCCACGAAGGAGACACGCACAGTATAGTAACCCACTTTAGAAAAAAGCCGTGAGGTATAATAAACACTTTGTTTGCACAAGGCTATTAATATCTCAGGTTTTTTTCAAACTGATCGAATGACGTGCTCACCTCCTAAGGACATCGGATCATGATCATTTGCATCAGGCTCTGGCGTTCTCCAGAGTCTGTTAACTTTGTGAGCAGACGGGACCCCAAAAGCAGTGTGAACGGTAGTCCTTCCTCACTGTAGGCAAAGAATGTTAACAATCGTGCAATAGTAACTAAGAACTCTAGGTTCCTTTTTGCAACATGACTCAGTAACAGTGTTGATAATTATTGCTCACACAGATGGTGCTTACTGTGTGCTGGGCACCATTTGAAGTGCTTTAGATAGATTCATTTAATCCTTCTAATAACCCTATGAGGTAGATACTTTCATTATCTTTGTTATACCAATGAGGAAACTGAGGCACGGAGAAGTTAAGGAACTTGCGCAGGCCATGCAGCTAGCAAGAGGCAGAGCCAGGATTTGAACCCAGGCAGTCTACCCTCCGAGGCCCTGCTCTTGACCACTTGACGAGACTAGTAGGAGGAACGCAGGGTTTGGAGTTGGGCCAGTATGGGTTCAAGGTGTGGCTTTTCCCCTTTGGGGAGTCTGAAGAAGTCAGATCACTGAGACAATTTCTGCATCAGGAGAATGGGGATAAAAATACCTATTTGGCAAAGATTTTGTGAGGCGTAGAGAGGGTGCATGGAAATTCCTAGCACAATATTACTCTACTTGATGGTTGCTATTATTATTGTTACAGTTTCCAAAGGATTGAGTTTGAATTTTTATAAGAAACAGTCTCTTAAATTTAAGATCTGCTCAAAATCTCTTAAAAAATGAAAACTCACCCTAGCTCCTGTTGCTAGGGTCTGGGTTCTCAGAGGCCGTCCCAGGAGTTTGCTTTGGGGCCTCCTTAAGTAATAGTGTCAACTTACTCTGCTTGCGGTGGTCTCATTCAGTTGCTGATGAGCAGCTCAGAGCAGGAAAGAAGAGAAACTTTGCAGCCAGTTGGCCCTGGGTTCACCTTCCATCTTCTTTATTTATTAGCTTTCTGATCTCACAAATCACTCATCTTGCTGAGCCTCAGTTTTTCATGATAAAATGGAGATAACAGTTCTTGTCTAATGAGTTACTGTGAGGAGAACACATATGTAAAGTGTCTGGCACGTTGGATGCGTAAGGAGTGGATTATTATCAGGTTTCGCTTGTCATCTAGAACATGGTTTATATTTCCCCTAGAGTTGGCTTGTGATTATAAAACTACTCTGTGATGACGTCAGTCACCTCTGGTTGGACGAGGTCTCGTCTGACCCATTTCCTCTTATCAGTGGAGCAGAGCAGAGTGATGCGGAGCTGCTATGGTTTTAGCCTCTGTGTGTTTGCTTTATCAAAACTCGAAGGGTGGCCATGGCGGGCTGGGGACTGTGATGTGTCTCGCTTTTTCTGGAAGAATGATTATAGAGTGACTAACCCCAGTGAGGGTGTCTTTTTACCTCATTCTTTGCCCCATTGCTACCTCTCCCTGATTCACCACCACACAAACAGGCTTGATCCATGCTTCCTGGATTGACTTTAATAAAGTTTCATTTTTCTCATATTGTAACTATATGCTAACTTTTCTATAACTTCCACAGAGCGGAAATTGTTCCAAAGGAGGATATATGTTTATTTCCCGATAGCAGCAATGACCGGAATATTTTTTGGAGCTTCTGTTCTAGAGCTGTGCATAGAACCTATAAGTATATAGTTGCGAATTTCTTCAATTTGGACAAATCTGAATTTTTAAAAGGTAGTGTTGATTTTTGAAGTCTGCCAAAGTTCTTGGGAAGAGGAAGATGAAAAGTAATTAAGTTGATTTTCTATGTGATGGCAGTTTTTAAAAGATAAGTCTGAAAAATTCTGTTCAGATCCTCTGCCCATTTTTTAATTGGGTTGCTTGTTTTTTTCTTGTTGAGATATATGAGTTCTTTATATGTTTGGATATTAACCCCTGATCAGATATATGATCAGAAAATATCTTCTCCCAATTGGTAGGTTGTCTTTTCGTTTTGTTGTTGTTTTCCTTTGCTGTGCAGAAGCTTTTTAGTTTGATGTAGTCTCATTTGTTTATTTTCTCTTTTGTTTCCCTTGCCTGGGGAGACATTGAAAAAGATACTGCTAAGAGAGATGTGAAAGAGCGTACTGCCTATGTTTTCTTCTAGGACTTTTGTGGTTTCAGGTCTTCTTATATTCAAGTCTTAAATCCATTTTGAGTTAATTTTTGTGTATGGTGTAAAATAGTGGTCTACTTTCATTCTTTTGCATGTGGCTGTCCAGTTTTCCCAGCACCATTTATTGAAGAGACTTTCCTTTCTCCATTGTATGTTCTTGGCTCCCTTGTTGAAAATTAGCTTTCCGTAGATGTGTAGGTTTATTTCTGAGCTCTCAGTTCTGTTCAGTTGGATGTAGTCTATACAGAAAGTGAAATATAATGATGTACACCTGAAATTTATAAAATATTATAAATCAGTTATCTCCATTAAAAAAAAAAATAGATCCAAAATCCATCTTTTTCTCACATCTCAGCCACTACTATCCTTGTCCAGGCGGTTCTTGTCTCTTGCTTGGGCCTTTACAATCAATGGCCTCTGAGCTGGTCTCACTGTTTCTGCCCTGGCCCCGTTAGAGGTGTTTGCGACATAGCGGTTAGAGTGATCCCTGCTAAGACGTTGGTCAGATCAAAATGCCCTGTTCAGAGCCCTGCAGCGGCGTCTTACGTCACTCTGCGTAGGAGCCAAAGTCCTTATTGTGCATTATGAGGCTGTCCCTGAGCTGTTACTCACCCCCCTAGCTGTGACTTTCACTCACTTGTGGCTCCCCATACTGGCCTTTTGGCTGTTCCTCAAACGCTCCGCGCTTGCTCCCTCCCAAGGCCTTCTGGTAGCTATTCCCTCCATCTACAGCAGTCTTTCCCACTGTCCAGAAGGTTCACTCTGCCCTCTTGATTCGTTTAGGTCTTTCCCAGGATGTCATCTGCTCAGAGAGGTCTTCTTGGCCACTCTGTCTAATCCTCAGGTTTCCTCTTTCCAACACTTCCTACCCCCCTTCTCTGCTATATGTTTCTCCTCAGACTCTTCATCATTTGCTATACTTTATCCTCTACTCCATCTTGAACTTGGTTATGGTCTTATCTGCCCCTCTAGGGATAAATTCCTGGAACGGTGTCTGGTGCATAGAGGGTGCCCAAGAAATGTTTTCAAATGAATTTAAGAAAAATTTCAAAATAAGATTCCAGTGCAAGGAATGTTGTGGAAATAAATGTGTAATGTCACGAAGGGACTCTTTTGAGAAACATCATTCATTTATTTGGATTTGGAATTTCTGCTACATTTGTTTTAAAGATATCTATCTAACTATTTATGAAGAAAGAAACACACACATACTCATTTTCTATTATTTCTTCAGAGCAAATTCTGGATAATAACCAAGTGGGGAAAAAAAAGAAAATTAGTTAATAAATTAATGAAATAGATATTCTTGCATAACCCATAAACTCTGTATATTTGTAGAAAAACCAGGCCCATTATTTTTTTTTTTTAGACTCGTTACTTTATAGTCACACCCCCTAAATTAAAGTGCTCAGCTGAGACAAGCAGGGACTTAAATCATCGTGCAGACCACATGTATTATTGGTAGCCAGGAAGAAGGAAAAGGGTGTTGGAAGTGTGTTCCCCAAGTATGTGTGTTTTAGTGTCAGGTCAGAGTGGAACTGAAAGGGGAAGTCAAATAAGAAATCAGAAGATATGGCCCCAGAGAGCTCAAAGTTTTGTTGGGGAGACTCATTCCTCCCATGGCAAGAAAAACTGAATATTTATCAAAAGAAACAACTGGATAATTATCAAAATCCATGGTACTAGGCAGTGTGGTTCAGCCCCAAGGACTGACTTGCTTTTATGGTCTTGACTTAGTTTCCCTTCAGATTCTATCATCGAATGTTTTTTGTACATTTCTCTTTCCTTGCCTGTGCTGATGTGACCTTATTCCAATTCAGTCTTATCTCTGCTGGGTGATTTATATAGGATGGTCTCCTGAGTGCTGTTGAGTTGCAGCATCTCAGAGACTTTTCATTTACACAAAGGACTCCTTCATCCCTCATGCCTGTAGAAATGAATTTACTTGTTTATGTACATGTGCAGTCAGCACAAAGGCCCATCTGTAGAGAATATAAAAAAAGGAAGGAAACAATAGAGAGTTAGGTGTTTTCATCACAGAGGAGAGGCTTTCCTGTGTGTGTGTGTGTGTGTGTGTGTGTGTGTAGCTTGAAGATATATCTGGTGCCATTTCCATAAAGATCATTAAAGATCTATGTATGCCATATTTTATCATAATTGCACATGGATATGTGTAATATAGGAACATATCAATGTTCATTACTATGTACTATAAAGATAAAGAGTTAATATAGTGACATAATGCTGTAAATATCTAAGCTCCAAAGAGACTACTTTTATGTGAGTCTTTCTTTTGAAGCTGATGTGTATTCCATGGGAGTCTGCTCTATGGGCTCTCACAAACCCCTGGTGAGGTATACATTACTTACGACCTCTTAAAGGGGTGCAGTTACAAAGGACCCGGGGCAGTTACGGGACACGGTGATGGGAGAAACAAGACGAATGCTGGCTCTGTGAAGCCACTTCTGAAGGGTAATCATGCAGTGTGTCGGTTTGTTAAGCACCCCCAAAGTGACCCAGCATTGTTCAAGGAAGCTGCAGTTGAACAGGAACAGAGAGCCATGTTTACGCCTCAGTGGAAGAAAAGCCATTCACCCAGCTCTGATTCTCTATAAGGCCCCACTTTCTGTTACTTGGAAATTCACTTTATTGCTTTTTCTCCCTTATTTTCCTTCCCCTAATGAAATATATTAAGTAGAAAAGGTAAAATACAGTATAAAATTGCTTACTCTGTGTGATGATTCTTTCTGTCCTCCTTGACACATATATATGTATGTATGTGTGTGTGTGTGTATATATATATTTGTACATATATGTGTACACTTATCAGTTGCTTAATGACAGGGGCACACTCTGAGAAATGCATCGTTAGGCAGTTTCATTGTTGTGCAAACATCATAGAGTGCACTTACACAAACCTAAATGGTAGAGCCTACTACACACCTAGGCTGTATGGTACTAGACTTATGGGACCACCATTGTATACGCATTGACTGAGACATTGTTATGTGGCACCTGCCTGTATATATTAATATATGTCTGACTGTTCAGGGGCTTGTTGCATGATCATCTATGTCTTTCTAATGAAGCCTGCTAGTCAGTAAGAATTTACCAATGAGGGACTGTGAAAATTGCAGTGGAAAAGACTGTGGGAGAATAAGAAAGAGAATGTTCTTTGCTTTGAAAAACTTCACAGTCAGGTTGAGCGTGAGAACATATTCAATCCAGCTCAGTGTCTGAACACCTACTGCTATAGGTTGAATTCTCTCCCCTCAAAAAAGATATGCTGAAGGCCTAATCCCCAGCACCTCAGAATGTGACCTTATTTGGAAATAGGGTCATTGCCGATATAATTAGTTACGTTACAATGAGGTCATCTTGGAGTAGGGTAGGCCTCTAATCTTGTAGGATCAGTGTCCTTATAAGAAGATGGCCGTGTGAAGACACAGAGACACACAGGGAGAACACCAGGTGAAGACAAAGGCAGAGATTGAAGGTATGTGGCTGTAAACCAAGAAACGCCAAAGGTTGCCGGCAAACCATCAGATGCTAGAGAATGCAAGGACGGATCCTCTGGAGGCTTCAGGGAGCGAGAGCGTGGCCTGCCAACACCTTGAGTTTTGACTTCTGGCCTCCAGAACTGTGAGGGAGTACATTTCTGTGGTTTTAAGCCATCCCGTTTGTGGTGCTTTGTTAGGGCAGTGCTGGGAGTGCAAAATGCCTACGTAGCAAACTGTCCATCAGTTCAAGTGCACAGTGCATGGAAAGGACGAAAGGCCCTGAAAAGAAAGGAACATGCAATTATTCGTTCTCTTCTCTATGAGCCAGCACATCCCTATTACCTGGACTGTGTTCTCTTGGTACCCAGCATCCTTGCCAGTTTTTCAGATGTTGGGAGTTACCTTTTAATCCTCTCCTTGCTCTAGGAATCCTTCCCAGACCTCACTAGGCTATGGCAGATGCCCTGTCTCAGTGACCTCATTGTGCCCTATGGGCACATTCCTTTAATTTTTGTTGAGATGTCTGTATTCTCTCACTGTAGCGTGAACTCCTTTAAGCACAGGGATCATCTTGTGAGCATGGGATAAAAGTGTAACGGCTTGCTTATAGCCAGTGCTTAATACTTGTTGAACTAAACTGGAGAAAATGGACTATAAATAAATTCAAGCAAATGAATAAATAAGCACTCAGGCACATCTGAGATGCTCCCCACACAGGGTCAGTTCTTCAGCTCATGGCCAATCAGTGGCCTTCTCTGGGCAGAAAATGACTTAAGTTATATAGCTTAAGTGGGGCTTTTGGGCAGGACCATAGTAGTGAGAAGTCTGAGTCCGTTGAAGAGACAGAAGCCACACAGTGGGTGAAACAGAAATTATTCAATGAATGAATGAATCACTGGACAAATTTACTGATTATATTAAGTATTCTATTACAAGTAGATATCATCATTGTTTTTTGTCATGCAGGTCGAAAGGCTCCTCAGAGTATGAATGCTGAAGTGGTATGTTGGAGGATCATTTGTTCTTCCTGTGAATAAGCCAAGAAATTCCTTCATGAGTGTGTTCTGTTTGTCTGTCTGTGTGAGATTAAATGTTGATATATCGAGATTTCAACCCAGAGAGTCAGATTCCTGTAAAATTAAATCAGTGACTATATATTCCTTAAGCTGCTCTTGTCAGCAAACTAGAATAGAGCATTTGTGGAGATTTAAATAAATTTATTCCCACTATCTTTTAGGAGCTTGAGATCTCATTGGAAGAAATTGAAATGTACGCACATACAGGATTACCTTGGAAGTCACTGTGTGCAAGGGGCTAGTTGCTCACACACCCAGTAATTGCTTGGGGAGCAAGGAAAAGAAAACTGACTTTAGAGTGAATGTAACCATTTCATTGAAAAGCTGGACTAAAGAATAGAGGGGTTTTTTTGTTGTTTGCTTTGTTTTGTCTCTAGGTAAAAATCAGAGGCGGGGTAGGGCATTCCGGTAGGGATACTTGGCTGAACAGAGTTTGAGACGTGGAATATAGCTTTTAGGGGTCATGTTTAGGTTAGCTTCCAGGGATAAGCGGTGGGTCTAGGATAATAAACTTGGTGGCAAGTTGCATCTTAAATACTAACCTAAGGAATCTGGGCTTTATTCACTAGACAGTAGAAACCTCTGGAAGATTTTGACCAGGTAAGGAGTGTGATTATAATAATAATTCATATTTATTGAATACAGGGCAATATGGTAGGGGCTTTGCTTACTCTGTGTCATTTAATTCTCTCAACAAACATACAAGGTGGGTTTTATTGACCCCTCTCATAAGTAAGAAGATCACAGATCCAGTAAGTAACAGTTTATGTTTGTCTGACTTCAAAGCCTCTGACTCTTTTCACTCACTGGTGATTTCCAAAGGCCCTTGGCAAGCCCTATGGGTTCTTCAAAGAAACCTAAGGGGCCACAGAAGAAATGGAATGGATTGTCAGTTGGTGAAGATGGGCTGGACTCCTGGCCTAAACAGGGCCTCATGCCTCAATTAAACTAATGAAATTCTACTTTTTTCTGCTGTATACAATGTACCACAAAGTATTGATTAAAGAAACAAGGTCTTGCAGGAAAGTACCTGAGTACCCAGCAACAAGTTGTAGTTTTGGCCTTATGTAATTTCACAGTGTTGTCATCGACCTCATGAAGACATTGGATGCGCAGTTGCTGGTACTAGGTAGCTAGAATGGATAGGTTCTATGTTGAATAGCAAACTTAAGATTCAGAGAGCTTCCAAAAGGCTAAACACCAAGATCAAATAAGCTCACAATTAACAGAGACATATGAGTAACTTGCGTTTAGTTTAAAAAATGAATTGCATAGGTATAGACCAGAGTCGGGGTTCTCAGAGTGGACCGGCAGCTTGTGCATCTCCGAGGAACTTGTTAGAAATGCAAATTCAAGTTCACCTCTATTAAATCAGAAACTCTGGGGATTGGGTTCAGCAATCTGTGTTTTAATAAACCCTCCAGATGTTTCTAATGCAGGCTAAAGTTGGAGAACCACTGGGCTATAAAAACCAGCCTTCCCTCCCTCTTTGCCTTCCTTCTTTTCTATCTCTTTATTCCATGTCATTCTAGAAAGAATTTGAGGTGAAAACTCTGATTTAACAGTTTCTGTAAGAACAAAGGTTTTATTTTATAAAAAGTTTACTGTGATTTGATGGTAAATAGTAAATAGGTTGCATTAAAAATAATAACCAGAACAAGAGAAGTAATAGCCATTCCTTTCGCATTTGGCATATCCTGTATATTCTCCGTATTCTGCTAGACTGTATCTGGAGTTCGTTGAGGAACTGATTTTAAAAGGGACATTGAAAAGGGGCTTGACAAGGATGGTGAAGCACCTCAGACCTTGACCTGAAGGAAGCAGCTGACGGAAGTCACCTCTTGTGATTATGGCCTGACATAGAGAAGAAAGAGAATTTTACTTCTCGTTCTAGAGAACAAAATACAATATTGGAAAGCCCTCTCCCCTGGTATTAAGAGAGCAAGATCTTAGTGTAGGCTCTTCCAGCAGGACTTCAGTAACCCAGGTTAGTCCTTCAGGCTTCTTTTCCTTCAGCTGCAGAATATAGATAATGTAGGGTTATGATGTCTACCTCACAAGGTTTTTGTGAAAACTGAAAAACATGAAAATATTCAAATATTTGAAACACTTAAATGATTGTATAAATATGAGGCAATGGTACTACGATTCACAAAGACTGGTTGATGGAAATTTTAAGTCCAAGATAAAGAATTCTCAACATACAAATTGTCCAAAAGCAGGATGGCCTTTCTCAAAATGCAGTGAGTTTACTGTCATGAAAGGTCTTCAGCCAAAGAGATGTTAGAGAATGAATTGTAGTGGGTTGGAGCAAATGGCCTCAGAGTGCCTTTCTGGCGAGTATTTCATGAGACTGAAGTTAATGACTCGAGGTCGGACAGATCTGAGAGAGGGTGCTCATAGCCAGCAAGGTGAATGTTTAATTCAGCATTTATTAATCACTCTGCAATTCACTTAAAATAGTTAAATACATTTAAACATTAAAAGCTTGAAATGCATTTAAAAACAACAACAAGATGGGCCCATACTGGTTAACCTGGCATCAGTTTTTCTCTACAGCCCTGTTCTTAAATTTCCCCTTCCAATAGAAGTCTGGTTGAATTGGCCCCTTGGTTCTCCTATAGGTCCGTTGATGTCTGAATATGGGAAGAATTCCCTGAGCTTTCTTGTAACTCTGCCATGTCTCATAGGAGTGGAAGAGGTGTTGCCCTTGGTGTCTAAGCCAAATCCTGAGTTGAGTTACAGCATTATTCCTTTAAGACTTAGATTTCCTCTGGCTATAATTTTGCATCTAGACTTCTTTTCTTTCTTTTTGCTCCCAAACTGTTGGGTAACATCAGTGACTTTCACCTCTATCCACTCCCTGATTGGCTGCTTTCCAGTGGCAGAGAGATGAATGGATCCTTTTGTGTAGGGAGTTTGGTAATTCAGTGAAGAGCTTAGAGCGTTGCCAGAGGTGATATATGGGTATTTTGCACATATTATGGATAATGTGTATATATCAATAATGTAATGAAGATAGCATTCAAACATCACTGTGGGTGGTAGCCAAGCGAGAGACAGCTAAATCTCATTTTCAATATATTAGAAGCCGTCTTTTCTTGTTCAATCAGGAACAATTATTGGTCTGTTACTTAGAGAAAAAATGTCAGTTATAGCAGGGGATTATTCAAACACAAGAGAGAGATGCAAACCTTATATTTTAACTTAAAACGTATATATATGTACCCATGTATGTATAATGCACTCCCACACAAATACGTAATTTACATGCTGAGTTTTTTATAAAAGACCAAGGACTTTTCTTTGACTGTGGCTCCATTTATTGCCAATCTGTGTCTTATTTCTTGCATAAACCACATCCATAGTGCATCATCTATGATTTCTAGTTTTTAATTTCTTTGAAAAAGAAAGAGAAGTTTCAGGACAATTGCTGAGCAACCAGAGTACAGGATCCTTCCAGTTTTTTATTATCTTATTTCTTTCTTTCATAGCTGTCTCTCCCACATTTAAAATTATTAAAAAAAATTCATTGTGGTAAAATATACATGATGTAAAATTTACCTTTTAGCCATTTTTTAAGTACACAATTCAGTGGCATGAAGTACATACACAATGTTGTACAACCATCACCACAATCCATTTCCAGAACTTTTTCATCATCCTAAACAGAAATTCTGTACCCATGAAACAATACCTCCCCATTCCCCCTCCCCCCAGTCTCTGGTAATGTCTGTTCTACTTTCTATCTCTATGAATTTGCCTATTCTAGGTACCTCACGTAAGTGAAATCATACAGTGTTTGTCCTTTTGTGTCTGGCTTATTTCACTTAGCATAATGTTTTTAAGATTCACCCATGTTGTAATATGTGTTAGAATTCCATTCTTTTTTACAGCTGAGTAATACTCTGTTGTATGGATACACTACATTTTGTTTATCCATGTATGTGTTGATGGACACTTGGGTTCTTTTCACCTTTCAGGTGTTGTGCATAGTGCTGCTCTGGACATTGGTGTGCAAGTATCTGTTTGAGTCCCTGCTTTCAATTCTTCTGGGTATATACCTAGGAGTGGAATTGCTAGATAATATGGTAGTTCTATGTTTACATTTTTGGGGAGCCACTAAACTGTTTTCCAAAGAAAAGCTTTTTTAAAACAACTTGTCTTTATGAAGACTTTGCAAGGCATTCAACCTGGTTTTCACAGAAGCAACAGTTCGCTTTACTTTTGGTCCTGTATTTCATCAGTTTCTAATTAACTTGAATAATTACAATATCGAGTTCAACTACCATGAACAGGTTTAGAACCATATACAAGTGATACTTGCTAAGCGTATAACTCAACTGGCAAAACCAGAAGTGTTTGGAACACACTAGAAAGTAGCTTTCCAGCAATGAGCCCCAGCATACTGTGGGTATCTGCCAATATATATCACAGAACAAATGGAGAATACTGGTTAATCTGGCTAGTTAAATGGAGGCCAGTTAAGAGAGCTTCTCTTATTCAACTAAATTATCTTTGTCACAATAAGATATACAAAGGAATTCAGGAGTGACCTTGGCTCCAGAAAAAAAACAACAGCTGCATATCCACGACTATTAACATTCAATACACTTGTTGTGGGGAGATTGGAGAAAGGCAGACAGCAAAGGCTAGAATAGAACGGAGAGTTGACCAAACTGGTCATTTTTGTATAAACTCTTAAATTGAAGAAAGTACTAATTGATAATTGCAACAGGTTGATTTTCTTCCTTCACAGTTGAATTTAGCGTGGGTGATAAATGGGAGATAAACAGGGAACAGGGAGGTTGTGCCTATTCTTGGAAAGAAGATACCTTTCCAGTTAAGACTCAAGACTTTGAGATGTGATTAGAGGGTTTTCTAGCCAGTTCTGAAACGAAATCACCGAGCTGTGGGAGGAGTACCTTTACAGAGCATCATTCACCCTTGTTAGCGACCCAAGTGATTAAAGGTTTGGGAAATTGCCCCTCTAAATATGGGCTCAAGGAACTCGGTTTATTTAGCTTAGAGAGCGAGCGCGAGCATGCTGAGGGGACTTAATAACAGTCTCCAGGAATATGAGGGATGTTCTATGAGTGATGGAAGGCAGCTGTTTCCTGTTTCCACTGAGGACTGAATAAGAAAGAATGGAGTTAAATTGCAACAAGTGGGTTTAAGAACTGCTTGGCCATACAGTTCGAGACGACAAACCCACAAGACCAAAGTCATGTCTCCGTTTCAGGATTACGTAGCTAACTAGCTGGCTTTCTTGACCTGTTCTTGAACTGGTAAAAAGATAATGGAGAACCTTTCACTTGCGGGAGAATTTGAAGCGGTCCATTGTCAGAACCTGCCAGTGTTCCAGGACTGAGCAAGCACATAACTTCCAAGGAGATTTAAAAAAGAAAAAAGTTTCAGAATCTCTTTTCTCCCCTTTAGTCTGATTTTAAATAAGATAATCTAGATTACTCCTTCTCTATGAGGTGAAGAATTTCTGTAGATTTGCCAGTATGTGTTTTTTTCTGCCCATTTGGTCAATGTGGTCATGATTTTTTAAAAAAAAATTCTGTCTTCACTTAATGTATATATATATGGGGTGTGTGTGTGTGTGTACCATATGGTGTCTTATACATATACACATATATCTCGTAGATAGATAACACAGACATTTGGTATATGATATATATATCTTGCATGTAATTAGTTCAACAATGAAAGCAATGTTTTGTTCTAGATAGTATGTCTAAGTGTTAGGGATATAAAGATGAATAAGATATACACTGTGCTAATCTAGAGCAAAGCAAATATACAAAGCCTTCTGAAATAGTGCATCATTATAGGAGGTCAACTAGGGGAAGAAATTTAAAGACAGAAAAATGAGTTCTGGGTATATTACTAGTTATTAAATTGCTATTACTATAGTCAATGAGGCAGATGGAAATGCTGAAAACTTCTCAACCATTGCTTTATCATTGTTATTCTATCTTAGGTTAATTATACCATTTATTCTGAATTGGCTAAGTGGCGTCTTATTTACCCAACTGGGGGTGTTTTCAAGGCAAAGTTTGATTTCCAGAGGACTGGCTGCTGTTAAGTTGTATCTTTAAAGTCATAGGTTTATGTCGGCATTAACTGTGCATACAGGCCACATGTTATATTTTCATCTTGCACCAACCTTTATTATAATCTTATTAAACATCTTTGCCTCTATCATTGAATGTTTTTTGTCATCTGGAAAGGGGGAAGGGTGAATCATGGTGCCACCCTGACTCCTACAACTCTGTTGGCCTTCAAAGCTGCAGCACTGAGGTGGGGAAATGACTTGGGATTGCTTTAAATCCTCTCCACGCTTGTTCACTGTGAGGCATTGGGTGAGTTACTTAACCTCCCTGAGTTTCAGTTTCCTAATCGACCTCATAGAAGTGTTTTGGGGATTAAATTAAATGGAATAATGTGTGCCCAGCCCTCAAGTTGTGTTAGTTTGCTTCCTTTAATTCACAAAGAGCTTTTCTTGCCCGTGATGGAATCATGGTTACCTCTAGATTCTCTTCACTTAGCGGGGTTTGTTGGACTTTAAGGAGAAGTCTGTAGAGTAGGGTTTGTCTAAAATTCGTGAGGGCACCCGAGTCCGGTGGTATGAATCTTTTTCTTTTTCTACACTTAAGTCAGAAAAAAGTCTATTCTAATGCCAAATATTCTAGGAAGCATTTGTGGCCAAATTACTTGAAACCAATCATATACGCACTTGGAAGGAAAGTCCATTTTAAAATCAGCAGGACGATTATGCATTTTTGATTTACAAGGTTTAAAGAGAGTAAATAAATCTTCTAGATATACAGATAGTCATTTAATGGTCATTGATTACATCCAGTACTATGCTTTGAAATGATATCACATTGAAGACATGATCCCTGCCCTGGGGAAGCTTATGAACTTACTGGAGAGATCAAACTCATATATAGGAAATGACCACAGAACAATTAGACTCAGTATCAGGAAGGGCAGCATAAAGCGATAGGGCTTCAGCCCCTGAGTACCGAGGAAGGCAGGATATAGGGCTTGGGGAGGAATTCACTATAGTTCTGGGAGTTTTAGGATCATCATGTGACTGGTTCACAGAACACTATCATTTAAAGACAGACAGAATTTTTTAAAAACCACTGAAATGCTCACTTCCTGTAGAAACTCAAGAACATAATGCACTTGCTCTTTATGTATTTGAGGTGAATACATGCTTCTAAAGTCTCATTGTTCAGGCTCATTTGCTTTCTGACTCTCACTACACCCTGTTGTACGAATGTACAACATAGTGTGTCTCACTACGTCCCGATACAGTCTTAGTCTGCAGGATATGGAATATCTTTATAAATCACAAAAAGTCTCATTGGGAGTAAAAGTGCCAGCCAGAGACTTACCTCAAAAGCTGAGGCATGCCACCTATTTTAATGTCGGTGGATTTAGGAACCAAGGTGAGGACGTTCAGAGGGTGAGCAAGGGTCCTCTGAAGTGGACCCCTCCTCCGGCCCCTCCCCGCATCCCAGCTCCCCAAACTAAATAAATAGGGAGGCTGAACAACAAAACCATTAACTTAATAGCATAGAATTTATGGCTGAAATCTTGCAAAGCTTATGTCAGCAAAGTAAAATAATTACTGTCACTTTCTTTTAGACACTTGGCTTTATGGTTCCTGTCACCTTTATCATAACACACAGCTGATTTAGTAGCTCTATTTTTCATGGCAAATGGCCTGGTGTTATGTTTTTATGCATGTGGCCATGCTGTTGAGATGACAATACATGGATATACTAGAGTGGAGCTAAATTTAGATAATGAATTGGAATACTGTTAATGGTTTTGGTTTAGTCATGCTGTCAGTATGCCAACTGAGTTTTTCCTCTTGCTCTTTTCTTCTCCAGATTCTCAAATCCAAAGATTTAACATCTCCAACCCAGCGCTACATCGACAGCAAAGTGGTGAAAACAAGAGCAGAAGGCGAATGGCTCTCCTTTGACGTCACTGACGCTGTTCATGAATGGCTCCACCATAAAGGTTACCACCACCCTCTCTTTTCCTCCCTAGATGTTCAGTGACCCTAAAGTATGGCAAGTTGCTTGCAGATTTAAGGGTGTAGACACACGTACAAATGACCTCCTTGACTTAATGTTTTCCAGACAGGAACCTGGGATTTAAAATAAGTTTACACTGTCCTTGCTGCACCTTTGTACCGTCTAATAATTACATCATCCCCAACAAAAGCGAAGAACTAGAAGCAAGATTCGCAGGTAACTGAAACTTGGTCCTATGAGGTGGGGGAGGGAAGGGCCTGTGTTGATAATCTCATGGGGATGAAGTCAGCTTGCATGTGAAAATGGGATTGTTTGGTGAGGCCTGGGGGGTTTCATTTGTTTGGGTAACGATATGGTTGGAGAAAGATAGATGAAGGCAGAAAGGATTAAAGAAAGGAATTGGTTCCCAGTTTACACTGCTTCATGCCCAGTGATGATTCGGTCAATACTAACTGACTGACTTATCAACCCTCCAAACTATTAAATAGTCAGTTGAGCCCTTTTTTCTTCATTTAAGCAAACCAACTTTCTATCCATGCTAATATTATAGAAGAAGAAGATAGCATGCATTCAAGGAAATCCATTGATAATGCCCCAAACCCGACGTCAGGAACCCACAACTGTATTTCACAGAAGAAGGGAGTCCTCTCACACTACGGCTTTTTCAACCTTACATGTATCAGAACACCCCACCTTTTGTAGCTCGTGCCTGATATTTCAAGTGGCTTCCTTGTCAGACTTTTATAACAGTTTATAAACACAAAACAAGTGATCTCATATTTTTGCTCACCTTATGGTGAATTAGCCAAAAGTCAGGGAGAATGAGGCGATGCCAAAGGTTTGAGTCACTTCATGTATTAGATATCAAGTCATTGATGATGAGAAGTGAGAGGGAGTCAGTACACGTGCTGGGGCAGCAACATCAGCGCCACACCACCAGGCCTGGGAACTAATGTCCCTTCCCTAATGAACACCACCCGGGACCTCCGTCCACTTGCAGAAGGCTACAGTGGCTCTTGCTCATGGAAAAATACTCCCAGAGGTCTAGAGATTTATTTCAGACTCTAGCATAGCCGTGATTCTCTAGAGTGTGGAGATTAAATGCTTAACTGGCAGTCTCTTGAGCATGCTTTGGGCAGCTCAAGTTTCTAAATCTCAGATGGAATCAGGAAAGTGTTGAGGATGCCATAAAATAAATGAAAAAGCTCTTTCTTCACAACGTCCCAAAATAGCATTAGGTAAAGGTGACTTCTGTTTCACTTGAACCTCATTCACTGCAATTTGGTGTAAGTCTCAGTTCATGTCCATTAAGCAAGTCTTTTGAGTTTGGTAGTCCTAGGAAGAGAGGGAGCCACTGGGTGACAAGGCATCTTCTATTGCTGTGGGTTTGGTTGTTGAGGGGTTGAACACAGCCTAAACTGAGCATTGACTAAAAGAAACTGCTGAGATCGCCCTTGGACTATAGGTCAAAGACTTCTTCTGTAGTGACTTTCGTAACTAGCAAGCCCTGTCTTGGACACTGAACTGTCCTCCTCCTCTGACAAGAGTCTCATTTAGAAGTGTTCATTGTCACGTGCAGCAGTCCTCTTGTGCCATATCTATATCCGTGGGGAATGACTATAGCCAGCTGCCGCTGCTGTTGTGGTCATCACTGCTATTTGTGACAATATGCAAAGAAAAAAAAATATGGCTGATTATATTTGATGAAAGTAAAGCTAAATGTTTATTACTCAAATGCATTTTTTCAAGGTATTGATGGCACCTCCACATATACCAGTGGTGATCAGAAAACTATAAAGTCCACTAGGAAAAAAAACAGTGGGAAGACCCCACATCTCCTGCTAATGTTGTTGCCCTCCTACAGACTTGAGTCACAACAGTCCAACCGGCGGAAGAAGCGTGCTCTGGACGCAGCCTATTGCTTTAGGTAAAGGAGATACAAATAAAACTAAGCAACTGTGTGTGTTACGTCTTGTGCTGCCTTTTCCCTCTCTTTCCATACAAGTTAACTTGAACTCCATTCCTTGCTGCAGGCCAGGTATAGTACAGTATAGCCATCGTATCTGGTAACATCATTCTTCCCAGAGGCTTAAAACAATTATTTCTGTGTTGTATTCATCAGCATTTTAGCAATGAACCAAGTGTGAAGGGATAAACTAGCCCCCTGAGTTTTTCCCCAAAATCCCTCTGAAGCACTCTGGGGCCGAAGAAGAAAATGAGCCCTCTGTTCCCCAGAGCAGATACATGTTTATTTCAAGTGCATGATGGTAGCTTCCTAATTAGGAAGACCCACCATCCGTATGAAGACTTCACCCTTGCTGCAGAATGCCCATGGTCATACCTCTTTCACAGTAACAGAGATGAGAGAGACTGGAGAAGAATGCTGTTTGTCATGTCTTTAGCTACAGAATGAGAGAAGTGAGGGCAACGCAAATTTATTTCCCATTCCCATGCGAGTTCATGGAGGCAGAGTGTGAATGTTCTTCTGTGGCTTCCTGTCAAGCCTGATAAGAGGAAGGCTGTTTCTTCATTTCAAGGGTTATGGGGCAGTGAGGGGTCCTCACTGATAAAGTGCCCAAAGTGTCTGAATTCATGAGTAAAGTGGCATGTTTTAGGTGCCGGAACCAGCAGTTGCACTAAGCGAGACTCCATGTTTCTTGATCTGTGGTTCATTCCTATATCAAGGAACGTGAAATGAAATAAAGAATTTATTCTCGAAGGAAAATGCCCAGGTGGTTCTTTGAAAATAGCTACTGTACTTCATCCATTTTGTATTTGAAAGGGCAGTGGAGGCTGGATGGCGTAACTGCTTAGTGCTGGTTAGAAAGGGCTTGGTCTCCATCTGCTGCCTCTCCGCTTATATCTAGTCTTTCAAGGAAAAGGTTTGGTTTTTGAGGTCACAGATAAGGGGGTCAGGGTATAGAACTCATAAGGGAAGGTAGTCCAGCGAATCGCCATAACATCCCATCATGAAAGTCAACTGAGATCACAGTAAAACCATTAAAACCTGGCCTGTGACATTTGCTCATAGATATTTGTTGAATAAATGAATGAGTTGTTTTTCTGGTTTGGGATGAGGGGCGGGGGGAGATCAGCTTTACGATCTCCATTGTTCTTTCTTTTAACAGAAATGTGCAGGATAATTGCTGCCTACGTCCACTTTACATTGATTTCAAGAGGGATCTTGGGTGGAAATGGATACATGAACCTAAAGGGTACAATGCCAACTTCTGTGCTGGAGCATGCCCATATTTATGGAGTTCAGACACTCAGCACAGTAGGGTAAATATTTGGCTAACTTGTCTCTTCTATTCTTGGGTTGCTAATGTGTACCTGCTGATAGTATTTCTAAATGAATTCTAATTAACCTGGTTCCTTTTCATCATCACACATAAATGGGCGCTGGAGAAATCCTTTTCAATGATGAGGAAGAGTGTAGGAGGTAGTGAACTCAGAAAGTAACACTGATCAGTTAGAACAGTAGGTCTTGCCTTCCCAATTAGATTATAAGCAACTCGAGGACAATTTTCTTTAATTTTTTCTTTGTTTTATGTTCTTAACAGCTGTAAGCATAAATAGATAGCGAGAAAAGAAACTGTTTGGGATGAATCTATCACATAGTGTCAAGTACAGCTGTGAAGGGACTCACGTCCCCATCTAAAGAAAGGATCTGTCACCCGTATCAGGGACTGTCATATTAGAAAGAACATTAGGACTTGAGCAGATGCTTTGGCATAGAGATTCACTAGTGTATGACAGGTAGAAAGTTGGTTAACTCCTCTGACCCTCAACTTATTATCAGTAAAAAGGAATGTCTACATTAAAAAAAATATGTTTAGGGGCTGGCCCCGAGGCCGAGTGGTTAAGTTTGCGCGCTCCTCTGCAGGCGGCCCAGTGTTTCGTTGGTTCGAATCCAGGGTGCGGACATGGCACCGCTCATCAAACCACGCTGAGGCAGCGGCCCACATGCCACAACTAGAAGGACCCACAACGAAAAATGTACAACTATGTACAGGGGGACTTTGGGGAGAAAAAGGAAAAAAAAAATAAAATCTTTAAAAAAAAATGTTTAAAATAATAATGCCAAACTTGAGAGTTGATAGGAACAAAAAGATGATATATGTGAAAACGATTTGAAAATTGGCATCTCTAAGTCTTTTTGAATATAACCCAAAGTAAACAAGAATCTGCATATTTTATCAAGTTACTTCAATGAGGATGGAAGGCTAATTCAGAAGACAGGTCCTAATTCAGAATCCATGGGTTCCCGGCCCAGATTTGCAAAGACGTTTTCTATGTAACAATGATATTTGTGCAAATACTTCTTCCTGGTGCCTCATCATGTAGGATTTTAGAGATGGCAAGGACTTCATAAGTTATCTTGTCCAAACCTTTCACTTTTCTAAAGAAATTGGAGTCTAGATCATGTAGATGACTTGCCCAAGATCAAATGGTTGGTAACAAACCGAAGCTTGGAACTCAGGCCTCCTTGTTTTAGAACCAGACCTCCGATTGCTCTGTCTGCCTGAGTTTAATTCCTGAAATGTGGCTACACATTGGGGTTGTGCCTCCGTAAATCACCTTATTAAAGAGGCATTCAAAAAATTGCCTTCACTGCAGGATAGGAAAATGAATCTGCTGCCAAGAAGATCACATAATGCGTTCAGCTGAATTTAAGAGTTTCAGGGTTATCAATTATTTTAGACAATCTGTATTATAAAGTTCCCTCTTTAATTCGTATGAAAAATCATGTGTTATTGGAACATGAAGTCTATTTATTTATAAATGCCTACATATGCTAGACTTTAAGTTGACAGATATAGCTCCCCTTCCTTCAGCTGTTTTCCCAGCTCCCCTGTAGATTTTGGCACCCTGGGCTGACCATGTGCTTGGCCATGTGAGCGAAGCTTGCTCATGCCTGTCCCTTTGTCTGAGCTCTCTGGCCAGGCTGCTTCATCTGGGCTGTGGCAACAGTAGCTGTAATGTGGGCAAGGCCCAGTTGCCAAGTAGAAACATAATTCTCCTCCCTGATACACAGAGGGAGTGTGTGAAGGCTGAGCCCATGCTTGTTTTTCAAGGAGAGAGGAAGAATAACTGTCATGGTCACAAATATGTGGTTTGGACAGTTACCCAAGAAGCCAGAGGTAGCTTAATAAAGTAGTCAGTGTTGCTGCGCTGAACAGATCTTCTGTCTTAGGCTGAAAAAATTGCAGTGAATCTCGAGGAAAAGGTCACTTGCTGTTTGACTAACACATTAATGGCATCTTTGGAAATGTCTCTTTATCATCACTGGGGAACCTACATACTTCCATTGGGGAACGTCACATACCCATTGATACAGAGTGGGGTGAAAGGAATGGGACTAGCTGTAGAACTTTCTCTTCATTTTGTTTTAGGGACAGCTATCCCCTCCTCCAGCTTAGCCACTACCATTTACCACATGGAAAGCTAAATGGAGTGACGATTATTATTATTATTTTTATTATTGTTTTAAGCAAAATGTAAGAAAGTGAATAGTTAAGAATATAGATTGCCTTTGATGTCATTCTTAGCATGATTGTATTTATGAAGCAATGATAAGTGAAGAGACTTTTATCTTTTAAATGAAAATTTAGGTGGCATTAAATTAGACTGAAAAGACACTTAGCATAGAACGATTTCACCTTGCAGACAAATGTCTTTTTCTCTATCTAAGGGTAGATTAAAGTTCTGTTGGGAATTTTAATTAAAAAATTTGTGTTTCTATGTATGCATGTATTCGTTTCTTCACCTAGCACGTGAGTCTTATTTTGTCCAGAGGACACTTACCAGGGCTGTGAAGTAAAAACAAAGTCTGCAGAATCCCTGGTCTTAAGGGGACTCATCTAGGTGGGAATTGAAAATACGTGCTTACGAAACAGCTTAAATTACAAAGAAGTGTAGAAAAAACACCTAATACTAAGAGGACCCAAATTTTTGAGGGCCGTATTCGTACGTGCAGCAAAGCAGCGATCAAAGTAAAGACATATTGGAAAATCTGGAAAATCTGTTGAGTGAGCAATTTTGTCCAGTCTGACTTTCACAGAATCATTTGTTTACCATGTACAGGAAAAGGATTCTATGGGAAAATGGGGGATGCGGCGATTGCTAGGGACACATACCAATTTGACCATAAGTGGGAGTTAAGAAAAGGAAATTGCAAGGCAAAACTAATTTAAATTGCCTACTCTGTGCTCTGACTGATAAGGTGACAAGTTGGAATGGTTCGTTAAAAAACAATTGCCCTTTTTCTTGTTTTTTTAGTCTTTTCCTATGTTGTCTTTCCTCTTCTGTGTCCTTTTAGGTTCTCAGCTTATATAATACCATAAACCCAGAAGCATCTGCTTCTCCTTGCTGTGTGTCGCAGGATTTAGAACCGCTGACCATTCTCTACTACATAGGCAAAACACCCAAGATCGAACAGCTTTCTAATATGATCGTCAAGTCTTGCAAATGCAGCTAAGATTCTTGGAAAAGTGGCCAGATGATAATCACACGGTGTTGATGATGATAACGACGACGACAATGACAATGTTTGTAACAAGAAAACATAAGAGAGCCTTGCTTCATCAGTGTTAAAAAAAAAAAATTTGAAAAAGCGGTACTAGTTCAAACACTTTGGAAGTTTGTGTTCCGTTTGTTAAAACTGGCATCTGAAACAAAAAAAGTTGAAGGCTTTATTCTACGTTTCACCTACTCTGTAAGTGAGAGAGACAAGAAGCAAAACCTTTTTTTTTTTAAGAAAAAAAAATAAACACTGGAAGAATTTGTTAGTGTTAATTATGTGAAAGAAAAAAAAAAAAAACAGGAAAATCCCATTAAGTGGAGTTGCTGTACATACTGTTTCTATCCCGTGCCTCACCTGATTTTTCTGTATTGCTATGCAATAGGCGCCCTTTCCAGTCTTACTCCTAGAGTTAACAGTGAGTTATTTATTGTGTGTTACTATATAATGAACATTTCATTGCCCTTGGAAAATAAAACAGGTGTATAAAGTGGAGACCAAATGCTTTGCCAGAAACTCATGGATGGCTTAAGGAACTTGAACTCAAATGAGCCAGAAAAAAAAAGGTCATATTCACGGGATGCAAACCCAAGTGAGTTATTATATGACCAAGCAAGTCTGCATTGAGATAAAGACCCTAAAAACACATGCTTTGTACCAGCTGCCTAAGGAAGCTTCTTGTAAGGTTCAAAACTGAAAAGCCTGTTAATAAAGAAAACTTTCAGTCAGAATAAGTCTGTAAGATTTTTTTTTTCTTTTTAATTGTAAATGGTTCTTTGTCAGCTTAGTAAACCAGTGAAACGTGGAAATGTTTTGATATGTACTGGTCAGACTTCGGACCTTAAAGTATTGCTGTATCTCTCTGCTATCGGGTTCTCCTTCGTTCTGGTATATGTAACCATACCTATGTTATTACCATAGTTGGGTAGAGAAGCCGGTGTAATTGGAAACACATCTGGAGATCTCTTTTGCAAACTATTAAATCAAAACATTAACTACTTTATGTGTAATGTGTAAATTTTTACCGTATTTTTAATGTTCTGTAATAATGTCAACTCTGATTTAGATTGGACTTCAAATTGGGCTCTTTTTAACGATCACTCAGAATTGTGTGTTTCCTGTAGCTGGCCAGTACTTTTGAGTAAAGACCCCGCATTTTGACTTGCACTACAGAGACATGTGTTATAGTATTTGCTCCACCTGTGCTTTGTGCCTACTTTATTATTAAGACATAAGCTACCTGAGTTCACTTGTCCTTTTGTTCCTTTTATAAAAAGGATAGATTTAAGTTCAGTAGTCTTCCTTCATCTTCGAAGCATCATTACTAATCAAATCAGACATTAAAAATCTTCGACTTTAGGAAAATTGGGGGGAATAGATACATAGATAATTGCGGTGAAATATTTTAGTTTTAGCGAGGGCTTAAGGATCTGCCTGAAACTCAGAATCTTGGTGACTGAGTGAAGAAAAGTTTCTCTAACTTGGTTAATGAGTATTTTCCCAGAATTCTCTTGTTATTAAAAAGCAGACAATTCATAGGGATCATTTTTTTCCTTTAATCTAGTTTTTAGTGTTCAAGGGGAGATGGAAAGATTCACATTTCAGTTGATTTTTTTTTAAGGGAGACGAAAACCCCAGGTCAGCATAAGTCATTAGTTTATTTCACTGAGGTTAAGATTTTTATAGATGTTCTTGGAAGGTTGAAAAGGCACAAGCCAAATTCTCCCATCATCAAAACATTCTTCCATTCCTCTGAATGAGAGTTAAAATCTGCATCTGAGGCCACAATTTACCTTGTGTTAATGAATTATTCCCACACCATTGCAGAGAAGGTAACCTTATGTCAGGGTTTGTAGAACATGTCAGTTTGTCAGTTGTCTCTTATTTCATTTTAACATAAAAATGAATAGGTAAAAATGGAATATTTGCAGTTTCACCTAAAGAGCAGCACAGTGAGGTGTGGATCCAAAGTGAAATTGTTTGATATTGACACTTCTTTTTTGGAATTTCCGGACCCTTAATTAAAATGGCGGATTGGGTTTGCAAGTTTGAAAACTGGAAAAGCAAGCGATGGGATGCCACCATAGCGAACAACCCTTGTGTTGGATGTAACCCAATCCCAGATTTGAGTGTGTTGATTCTTTTCTCTTCCACTTTTCTATTAATTCTATGTAAATCACTTTTATTTCTGCAGGTATTTTTTCCTCTCAGATAGAATGACATTTTGTTTGTATTATTTTGTCTTTCCTCATGAATGCACTGATAATATTTTAAATGCTCTATTTTAAGATCTCTTGAATCTTTTTTTTTTTTTAGTTTGGGGGTTCTATAAGGTCTTTATTTCCCATAAGTAAATATTGCCATGCGAGGGGAGGGGGAAGGGAGGGAGGTGGGGAGATGGTAGTATGCGGGTGGGGGTGGGGCAGCAGTTTTTATGTGTTAAGCAGCAGTACAATGTCATGGTTGGCAAGGTTTAAAAAAAATGGAATATAAGAATAGTTGTTTTGTATTTTGATGATTGATTACGCTGTATTTTAACACAATGTATGTCTGTTTTTGTGGTGCTCTAGTGGTAAATAAATTATTTCAATTATAAGTGGATGTGTTTTTTCCTATCATGGTGTCATCACTGAGGCCAGAAAACACCTCTGATGCAATGAGAATGTGATCAAGCTGGAAAAGTCACACCATCTTTAAGGTTGGACTTTTTTCTCAAGGGTATTCACTCCAGAAATGTCATGCTTTGTATCTCAGGAGCCAGGACATATCTATTGAGAAGAAAGCCCTGTTCAGTCTTTTTATTCTCTTGTCTATTGCTATTTGGTAATTGTTGGAAATTTAGTTTTCATTCAATTTGACTGTCTCCTAGAAAAAATGCAGAGAGATATTTGGACCATGCTTTGGCTTTCTGGTTCTATGTTCTGCCAACCCCAGGGCCAAAAGAACTGGTCTAGACAGTATCCCCTGTAGCCCCATAACTCGAATAGTTGCTGAGCCAGCCAGATATAACAAGAGCCACGTGCTCATTTGGGTTTGTCTTTGGGAGCAGCTACTCCTCTCTCCGTTTCACCAGTACCGCTGCACCAAAAAACCCCTATTTCTGCAAATTTCCTTGGCTGTTCCCTACAAGACCAGACTTAGCAAGTGAGTTGCCAGTCTCTTAATAAATAGAACTAATAAAAAAGTAGTTGTGGCTCAATCTGGTTGTCTTGCTTTATCTAATGAAAGAACTAGTTTGTGCTATCGTGTTGTCTAAATATCGCATATAAACCATCAATTTAAGTGTTTAGGTAGAATAGAAAATGGTTCCCTTTTTACAATCTGTTTCATCTTTTATACTCAACTCATAGATAGAGGAAATGTCTCACGTTAAAACAACTAGTTCATGCTTTTCTGCAAAGGGCTAGCATCAGACCTATCACCCCAGCCCACATCCCCTTGATGTGATGAGTGAGAACAGGAGGGTATCATAGGGTAATGAAGAATCACCCAACAGCTCTATCAACTTTGGCAATTTGTCAGCCACACCGAACCTCTGTTTTTTATCTTTAAAAGGAGGATGAGACTACCACTGCTTTACAGGGTTTTGCATGTTTGTTTTTTTGCCCCTGCTGTTGTTAAGTGAATGGACATATGAAGAGTACTTTGCTTGGTGTTTGGTCTACAGCTGATGATCAGTAAATGGTAGTCTTAACAATATCTCCCAACCTGTTCAGTTTTTGGCTTCTTGGCAATGCTATTGTAATAAGCTTTTTTATATTCAGACTGTAACCTAGGCCCATACTTCATCCTGCTCCTGAATGGATAAATGCTCCAGACTCTAGTCTCATAAATAGATCAAGCCATCAATTATTCCTGAGCATATTCTGTAATTCTATTTGTTAACCTTTTGGTTACATGACTGACCAGAAATTGTTTAAAATAGAGGAGAAATGTTCATGTTACGCTTTGCCTAAGTCCACCAACTAAAATTCAAAATAAAAGAGATAAAGTGGCCAGTTGATCCATTTGCTGAGATGATGGTAAGGAGGACCACAGTTGGCTGAGCACCTGCCAGGTACTGGTCTCTGTTAACCTTTTTAACTTCACGTTTCACCCTGTGATGTGGGTGTTTTGTTATAGAACTCCATTTTAGAGGGAGGTGAGAAGACTCAGAATAGTTAAATTACTTGTCCAAGATCATCTAATTCATAAGAGGGCAGTCTAGAATTTCATTATCCAATTCATTAGCTGCTAGCCATATGTGACTTTCAAGGAATCAAACTATGGCTAATTTGAATTAAGCTATGCCATAAGTAGAAAATACATATCAGATTCTGAAGACAGTACAAAAAAGAAAATAAGAATGTAAAATGCTCATCAATTTTTTATATTGATTATGTGTCTAAATAATACTATATTGGATATATGTGGTTAAATAAAGTATATTATTAAAATTACTATCACCTGTTTCTTTTTCACTTTTTTAATACAATTACTAGAAAATTTAAGATTACATATGTGGCTCACATTCATACCTTGCATTCTATTTCTCTACCATTTCTTTTTGGTTCTTTCTCAGGACTTCCTTCTCTCTGCTTACATTGCCCATCTGTTCTTACATGCTGTATACTTCATCCATTAGAGCCTTTAGCATATGAATCATAGTAGTTTTAAACTCCTGGTCTGATAATTCCAGCATCCCTGCCATATCTGATTCTGATGCTTGCTCTGTCTCTTCAAATGTGTTTTTTGCCTTTTGGTATGCCTCGTAATTTTTTCTTGATAGCCGGACATGATGTACTGGGTCAAAGGAACTGCTGTGATTAGGCCTTTAGTAATTGCTTCCCAAGGGGAAGCGATCTATAGTCTATGATTAGGTCTCAGTCTTTTAGTCAGCCTATGACTCTGGACCATGAATTTCACAAGAGTTTCTCAGTATTTTTCTCCCCTCTTACGTGGCACAGAATGGTTAGAATGGGCTGGAGTTGGCTATTTCCCTTCCCTGAGCCAGTTAGGCTCTGATAATAACCCTAGTAGGTTAGCCTCTGGCTAATTTTTTCCCCCCAGGGCAGACCTTGCTAATAAAGACAGAATGCAGTGGTGTATAGTAGTCCCCCCTTATCCGTGGGGGATATATTCCAAGCTCCCCAGTGGATGCCTGAAACCGTGGACAGTACCAAACCTTATATATAGTATATTTTTTCCTATACATATACACTTACGCTAAAGTTTAGTTTATAAATTATGCACAAGTAAGGGATTAACAACAATAACTAATACTAAAATAGAACAATTATAATAATATACTCTAATAAAAGTTACATGAACGTGGTCTCCCTCAAAATATGTTATTGTACCGTACTCACTCTTCTTGTGGTGATAGGAGATAATGCCCACATGGTGAGATGAAATGAGATGAATGACATAGGCATTGTGATGTAACATTAGTCTACTATTGACCTGCTGATACCTCAGAAAGAGGATCATTGAGTATGACGATGTTGACGGTTGGGTGTCAGAAGCAGAGGATGTTGATGGTTGGGGATCCAACAAAGGGATGATTCACATCCTGGGCGGGACAGAGTGGGACAACGTGAGATTTCATCACGATACTCAAAACAGTGTGCAATTTAAAACTTATGACTTTTGTATTTCTGGAATTTTCCATTTAATATTTTTGGACTGCGGTTGGCCGGGGGTAACTGAAACCACAGAAACCGCAGATAAGGGGAAACTACCGTATTTCAAAATGGTTCCTTTTCCCCTCCAGCTGCAGGAAGCACTAGGAGATTTTTCTGCAGTATTTACTATAGGAATCTGGTTGAGCTCCTAGAGGTAAATCTCATAATATTGTGGGGGCCCCCTTATGAGTGGGTCCACCTTAAAGCTTTTAACTCTCAGAGTTATCCACATTGAGCCTCCAGCGATTTGTCAATTATCATTCAGGTTTTCCTACCCCAGCACTGGTTCCCATGGTGGTTTCTGCTTTTGAGTCTCTGCTCTGGTAATTCCTGATAACCTGTATTTGCCCATCTGTCTCTCCAACCCTGGAGGCAGTGGTCTGCCCTGTGTCCTCCCCTCTCTTATGGATCCAAGAAGAGTTGTTGATTTTTCAGTCTGTTTAACTCTTTACTAGTTGTTAGAATGGAGTGGCGACTTCCAAGCTTGTTACATGTGGAGCCAGAAACCGGAAGTTCTATTTCTATTAGACATCTCTGGTGTAGAATCTTAGAGCAGCTCTGTTTAGAAACAAAGGCTAACCTGTTCCCATTAGCTATATTACCAGTTTTTGTTTTTGTAATTGACATAGAATTGAACAATATTAGGTCAAACCCTATGGACCTGTTTTTGTAGGTCATGATTTGACGAACGTTGCCAATCTTTTAGGGTTCAACCTAACGGTTGGCACAGATTGGCAAGTGTGGTAATGAAAACACAAATATTATACAAGCCCCACTGGTGAAGCTCTTGATAAAATTGATGTTTACATACCAGCAAAGGGCTCCTAAGGGGGACAGTACAACCTACTTCCAGGTAGTTGGACTACAGTATCAAATGCTTCCAGTCCATAGAAATCTTCATCAATGTACTTTGACATAATGACAACCTTTTTTCGCTGTCTTTAAGGGGGAAAAAAACCCCAAAACACTCATTGAGTCACTGGTCTTGAGACGACATTGCTTTTTCTATCTGGAAATAAGCTATGCTGCACTTTTTGCTAACAAGCCTTAGAAGGGTGGATCCAGGCTTTGTGTTCCGGAAGCTTATATAAGGAGGGAGGGGTGTTTGTTTTTTCTTTTTTAAAGAATCAAAATTACAAATACAAAATTAGTTTCAGAACCTTAGAAAGGGCCCATCAAAGTGAAAAGCCAGGACATTATAAACTTCAAGAGCTTCCCTACAAACCCGCCTTTGACCTTTAAGCTAACACATGCCTTTGTTTCTATCAAACACTGTTACCTTGTAATTCTAGCAAAATCTAGATCCCATTCTTTATTGCTAATCTACTCAATTGGTTGCTGTCTTCTCTGCCCTCCTCTTGTCTCTGCAACCACAGCTTAAGTGCTGATCACAGTAAAAAGAAAAAGACTGGTTTTACTAACATTCCAGGTCAAAGGCAATAGAGGAAATGTTATTTTTATACCTTTTTTGAAATATCATAGCTAGCTCCTATTAGATTGGAGAAATCATTAATATCAATACCAGGTAATTGAATCACTAGATATAAATAACTTTACCAGAAATTGCAAAAGGAATGATTTTCAATTACCTGTTTTAAATGAAAGAATTGCTCTAGGTTTTTCCCTGACTGTGTCTTTATTTCCCTGAAATACTTTGTAGTTGGTTTCTTTATTTCAGCAAGTAATGGCTGTTTGGAGAAGAGATGAGTGTGTTCCTGTAATTGGGCAGAGACCGAGTAAAAGGAACAGAATGTACTGAGGGAGACTGTGCTGTGTGATCAAAACTAGGAAAATCACTCAGCCTAAGAGAACAGACATAATTAAACAGCAAGGCAAAAAATTGGTGGTAAAGAAAGAGGCCCAATAGAATCTCTCGGGCTTTTCCCCCAAAGTGGGATTTTCTCTCCTATAGATGCCAATCCAAGTGAAAGAACACAGATGTGTTACTCAGGTGACATCATAAAGGTCTGGCCAGCCCTGGAGATGGAAACCCTTTCCTCAGGTCCAAATCTCCATTCTGAATCATATATAAAATTCCAAATCTCAGGATGTTGGGAGCAAACAAGCTAAGAAGTTATGTAATCGAATACTGTTCGAAAGGCGATGTGAAGTCATGCAGCTTGGCTTGTCCTCAAAAATGGGTGTAACACTAATTTCTTCATTTGAAACAAAATTAAATTAAACAGTACAGAAAACCAAGGAGAACTTTAAATCAAGTACTGGTTGTTCATTTATTGAAATAGCAAATTTCACATCAGCACCTGTGTACATCTTCCCGTTGCTCATATCCTGGTGTTCCAAGAAACCACTGGCTAATATTCAGATTCCTACAAAGGTGAAATATGGAGAGAAGCAGGTGTGGTGGGCCTGGAAACCCCCTGAACACTCTGCCTACTTGTTATAGGCTCTTATAGTCAGCTGTGGGGAGTTATTCCTGTAGGATTTTCCCCAAGGAGATACAGATATATATTTAATTTCAATATCCTCAGTGGTGTAGCACAGGAAACAATTCCAACCAAAGGTGCTAAGATTGATTTTGATTTATTTGCTCTTGATCCGGGATCTCTATAGTGAAACCAGTGAACACTTCAGGGCACAATGGAAGTGGAAGGGAGGAGGGGACACAGGGAAGTGGGCAGGAACAGAAGTTGGGGACACTGAACACCGACTTTATGTGCCCAGCACATTTAGTCAAGTTTGATATCTGTATATAACAGCAAAGCAACTAAACAAATTTAGTGAGAAGTACAGAACAAATTGGTCAACTGGGCTTAACTTTGAGTAAAAGACTCAAAGGAGGAATCCCACCGTGCCATTGACTTTCAATAGGAGTCTTTAAAAGCCAACGTGCTGGTTGCATAAATGATGTGACTGGAAGAAGTGGCTCTTTGTTCTCTGTCTCTGCCCTGCTGTGCTGGGCTTTGGGAATGGTCACATCCCACCCCCAGGGGTCTCCCTCAGAACGTGAGCCATCACGATCCTATGTTTCCTATTCTGGACTAGTCCTTATTTATCTTGTGTTCCTAGCACTTCATATACAGTTTATCTCATGGCAACTTAACCAATGTTTGCTAAGTTGAGGAGAGGCATGGGATGGGATTATAGCCCCAAGTCTGCCACTGACATATTATCTGGACCCCAGAGAAAGTGTCACCGACTAACTGCCCCAAGTAACTCAAAGGAGGTTTCAGAAGCACTTAACTGTCTCCAAATTGTTTTTTTAGCTATGTGAAGAGATGCAATCACCAACCACCCTGAACCAGTCCAAACCCCACCACAAGAGCAGCGCCTGCCAGATGGGTCGAGAAGTGCCCAAGAGATGACAATTACTTCATTTTAATGTTAGGATCTCCCTCCTAGGAGGAGCTTAGGCCTTATTACCATAACATGTGACATGTTCCATGTTCCATGGAAAACATGTTCCATGTATGTAGAAGCATGTTATCCAACTGAGCCTGCACAAATGAATACCCATCTCTCCCTTCTGAATATTTATTCCCCATCTGAAATGAAAGGCCTCTGCTTTTCCTTGCTCAGGGACCCATGGCTTTGGAAGAGATTCCCCGTGGTCTCCTTATTTGCTGCAAATAAATTTTAACTTATGTCACAACTACTTCTGGTGAATGCTTTAGTTTCAACTCACTAAGAAGCGGACCCACTTTGGTTCGGTAATAACATCACTTAAAGTTCTCAGTGTCTTCTTCAGTAAAACAAAAGCTTTGCATTAGGTGATCAATAAAGTCCTTTGTAATTGTTTTTCTGATTTGTAGGTTGTCTGCATGTATTTTTCTATGGTTGTACCAGCGAACAGGAAGCATCTATTCATTAATTCATCCATTCAACAAATAAGTATTGAGTAAGTCTCTGCCTCCAGTAGATTATGTTCGAGCGAGGATTTCACCCCAGTGAAAACATGAAAGAAGATGCTGTAATCTGCTCTCATGCTGTACCTTCTTTGTTGCAGGCACTGAGACTTGGTTTACCATCTCCAGTGGAGGCAGAATCCCAGCCTCTTCTTTGGCATGATTTTAGAAGTGTTGGAGAAGGAAGATCCTCTACTTCCCAAAATGCTTCTCCAATAGAGCCTATGCAAAGGCAAAGGCTTTCATTTGCCAATCAGAGAAGAGGCTGGAATATAAACCACTGTGTGAGAAAGAATCCAACTCTGCCAGTTTGTACAAAAGATTTGATAAACTGCTCTTCATAATGAAGGAATACTGGAACAATGTTGTCTCTGCAGATGGAGGATCAGCAAATAGGGCCTCTGATCTCATTCCACTACCTATAATCCTTCTTGACAATCAGTAATAACTAGTTGAGCACCCCAGGAGCTCATAGCTTAGAGCAAAAGAAGCAATGAAACAAATTATCATCATCATTAGTTTTGTTGCGAGCAACATCATCATCCACAAAATCGTTACTATAGCTTACTAAGTGTGTGTATCTTGATTTATATCCCATGACTAACTTGTTCCATCTAAACCAGTCATTCTGAACCAGGAGCAATTTTGCCCACCCATCCTCGCTTGCTCACTGGACATTTGGCAAGGTCTGGAGATATTTTTGGTTGTCACAACTCAGCAAGCGCTATTGGCATCTAGTGGACAGAGGCCAGGGATACTGCTAAACATCCTGCCACGCACAGGATAGCCTCCCTCGATAAAGAATTATCTGGCCCCAAAACATCAATATTGCTGAGATTGAGAAACTCTGATCTATACAAAAACTTCTTCAACATTTGGCGGTTATCAAATATTTCATGATGTAGTAAAGAATTATGAACACATTTGTAGAAATAGTGTGACTGTGATGAGTTTCTGAAATAACTCTCTAGTCACACAATACCAAAAGAGAGAATATTTCTAAAAGCATTTAGCTCAAACTGAGGGTCTCTTAAAGCAAGTTCTGCATTAATTTGTATCTATTATAAGGCTCCAATTACAATGCATACATCGGAATGTAATGTCAGTCCCAATGTGTTCAGAAGTCTTAGGTCTCTGGGGAAAGTAGGCTTCAAGGGCCATCTTTATTAATAGGAAAATTTATTGGAGGATATATAAAGCTGTCCTTCTCTATACTGGATACTGCTCAAAACTTTAAGGAAGGCCACTTCTGGATTCCTCAATTTATGCTGTTCTGAAAAGCCTCTTACCTTGTCCCTTCCAATACATTTTTCACAGTTCAGCAAGAGGATCTTTCTCAAGCAATAATCAAATATGTCAGTTCCTGCTTAAAACCTGTCAGTGCAATCCCATTGCCTATAGCGCCAATTAAAAACCCTTAGCATGGTAGATATGCATTTTAAGACTGTGCATTCAGATATGAAAAAAGGCATTTTATGTTTCTATGACCAGATCCACTTAACTTATGAGCCTCTCATTTTGTTTGGGTAACAGAACGTTTAATCCTGCCAAGCCAAGATAACTATGTCGCTTCAGTTTGAAAAGCGGTCTCTTTTGGCTAGCCACTCAGTCAATTTTGGATTTGCTCGGCCCACTCCTTTCCCTTCTCCTGTTCCCTGAGTAGCATATGAGTCCTAGGAGAGGCATCCTTACCCTATGGGGCCTACAAGGAAGTACATATTTGGTCTTCTCTCTTCACTGGTCTCTGGGATATGTCATAGCCCATCAGATCCTGGCCATTGCCTCCTGCATCAGAAAGGATCCAAACAGGAAAATAATATCCACTAGCGTTTGAAAGAGGAAGTTGATGTATGTAACTCATTACCCAGGTGATGGAAGAGCTGAGAAACCAAATAGGGGACTTTGAGGCAACCTGCAGATTAGCAACAACAGGAAGCTAGCACCACCCCTAAGCCAGAGGGACAAAAGAGGAAGCAGTGTTTTTAGAGCCTGGGGATCAGTGTCAGAATGGGCCTGTCTGTTGGGAGCTGGCATCTTGAAGCACAGGCAACCTTTGCTGGAAATCTTGTCTGAGGCAAAGAAGGATAGGAGAAATTCCCCAGCTTCTTTCTTCCTCTTGCCCTCCCATGTCATGTTATGTCTCCCCTGGTTAAACCCAGTAGGAAGCCAGGTGAGATGAGGGCCTAGGAAATGCAACATGCGGGGGTTAGCGTCCCTATGTTAGAGGATGGAGCAGAGGAACAGCGAGGAATGGATCTCATGGCAACCAGGCCCAGACCCAACACCCTATGTGATTGCTTCACGGGCTGTTAATGTCAGAGGACTCGCTGTAGCCTCCTCACTGTCAGGAAGATGAGCTTTACATTCTTCTCATCCCAATCCCCACGTCTCCTCTGGTTGACTGACCCTCTCATACCCCTGTGCCTTTTTCACAGCATTGGGTACTTTTGTCTGTTTTTCTTGATTCAGGCTGAGTTCATAAAACTCTCTGATGCTGCCTTGGATTCATCCTTTCAAACATCTCCTTTAGTCATTGTTTTCCCTGGCTCCGGTCCCATGAGTGACTGCCCAATGAGGCTTGCTATCTGGGAAAGTGGGGACATAGATGCTCCTCAAACCTGTCCAAGGTTGTGCGACCTTGGTCCCCTTCTTGTCTTCTAAACCTGATCAAGTTGCCTCCGATCTCCTTTTTCCTACTCACTTGTGAAACTGTTGTATCCTTTGGGGAAAGAAAACATTCTTCCTGTCCTATATTGGGCATGTGGGGGGCAACAACTTAGTTCATTTGTCTTCAGATTGAAAGAAACAGTACTCAGGGCAATGTACCTGAGGAATTTCACCTGAGCCTCGTCCATACCTGGATCTTATTTAGATTACAAGATACTGGACTTCAAGTTTCTGGCATGGGACGTGGAGGTCTTGAAGGAGGATTTAAGTGTTTGTGGCATTTCAAAGGGATGTGAATTATGGTAATCAGAGGATAGACTCTGGCAGATTATATTTTTCAAAGAGGGCTGCCACAATGTATCCCAGCCTACATGTCCATCTTACATCTAGAACACGGGATTATAGAGGAAGAGTCTGGCTCCCTTGGCAAGATTGCTTACACTGGGCAAACATAATTACACAGAAGAAAAGTTAGCTTTATTAGGAGGGTAGATGGAGGCTGGGCCACCAAATATTGACTAATGTTTATGTATTAGTTTGCTACAGCTACTGTAACAAAGTACCACAAGCTGGATGGCTGAACAACATAAATTGTCTCACAGTTCTAGAGGTGAGAAATTCAAACTAAGGTGTTGGCAGGGTTGGCTCCCTCTGACAGCTTTGAGGGGAGGATCTGCTCTAGGCCTCTCTCCTTGGTTTGGAGATGGTTGTCTCCTCCTTGTGTGTCTTCACATCATCTTCCCTCTGTGCATGTCTATCTCTGAGTCCAAATTTCCCTTTTAACAAGGACACGAGTCATATTGGATTAGGTTCCACCCTAATGACCTCATTTTAACTTAATTACTTCTGTGAAGACTCTGTCTCAAAATGAGGTCACATTCTGAGGTACTGGGAGTTAGGACTCCAACGTATCTTTTTGGGGGGAACACAATTCAACCCATAACAGGAGAAGGGATAATTATTGCAGGGAAGTTCAGGGAATAATGAACTGTATTCAAAATAGGCTTTACCAATCTGCTAATGGCTAGATATTTCTGCCAATAATAAAGATTTGTAGGGTGGAGAAAAACTCTCACATCCCCAGATGGATGGGCACTCCATGGGCCTCAGCAATCTCAAACCAGGGCACACAACAGAGTCACCTGGAGAGCTTTTAAAGTTACAGATTACTATGTCCATCCCAGACCTACCGAATGAGATCATTTTTGGATATGGGGAGGAGATTTTATAGCAAAAAAGAAAATCTCTTCTAGGTAAATCTGATGCAGTCCAACACCAGCATTTGTCAATTACTGTCTAAACCAATGGATATAAATTTATGAGAAAATGTTCATAAAAATGGGATCATTTCAATGAGAGATGGTTTCCAGACACTACGCATATTTGAAAGACTATCATTAGGAAGATGAATATCAATAATATCATGTGGAAACAGACTCACATTCACTTCTCTAGGGATCTCAGTTGTCTTGGCTCCATTCTCTGCTAGGAGAGGCTTGCATCTCTAACTCTCCAAAAGAAATGTTACCCGTCTCTAAAAAAAGAAACATCTTTATCTCCATTCCATTGCATGGTGAGGTAAGATTGGGTCTCTTGGGAAAATGTCAAATATCAAGCATGAAATGTTTAGAAGACCACAGTTTATTTCCCAAAAAAGTCGTATCCCAGGACAAAAAGGAGCCACCACGATGGTGGCTCCAGGAGGCTGAAATGGAAGTTTGGCAAGTGGAATGGTCTGTGATCCATCATCTCAACTAGACATTTCCTGTGGGGCTGAGTTATTCTATGGGAACTTTCTCGAGAGTGTCTCTGGTAGAGTCCTTCCCTGATGGCAACTCTTGATTGTCTCTCTCCAACTCATACAGAGTTCTGGCTTTGCTATTAGTCTCCAATCAACTCAATCTCTCATGATAACAAGAGTAACTCAATTTCGCTAATTTTTCCACAAATTAAATCAGTCAACTACTTGAGTAGTCTTAGGTAGCCAAAATAACTAGATTTTCTTTCTTTTTTTTTTTCCCCAACAATGCTTTGGTGTCTGCATAAGTTCCTCTGATGAGAAATGTTTCTGAGGCAAGAGGAAGATTAGCTGGGCTTATGACATATGAAATGAATGTTTTCCTGACTGTGTTTAGTGTTTGGTTCAAGCGTCTGTTTTCCTCCCCCAGCACCTGTCTGCCAGGTGCAGAGGGAAATGGAAGAAATAAGCAAAGACCTGAGTTGTCTATGAGGCACAGTATTTACTACTTAATTGGTTCACAGGAACCAGGTTGCCACAATTTATTTCTATAGGAAACAGACCATGCATGAGAATGTGAATGTTTGACCTTTAGAGTCCAGAGATAAAATTGATGAAAATGCCGACTCACAGTGCCTGGCACATGATAGGTGTCAAGATTTCGCTGTCCTTTCTCCATCTCCCTAATCACATTATATCCTTACCTCACGGCATCTTTCTTAGTGGTGAATCACCCCCTGAAGACAGCTTCCATGTTTTCTTCAAACCTGTTCCAAAGAGGCTTGCTTGACAGCTATTACTTACCCATCAAGCAACACTTGTGTAAGTTGCTCATCAATTAGGAGGCTCATCCCAAAGCGAGGCCAGGTCTTTGGATCCCTGCTCTGTCTTCACAGCTCTCCAATTACCCACTTCTTTTGGAAAGCTGTCCCAGCTACAACTGTGCCAGAGTACCCCTAGAGTGCAATTGGCCCTTGTCTGATGTCCTTGGAGGGAAGAGAAACTCTACTTCTTTCGGGGCTGGGGGAGGCAGCAGTGCCCCTCCACGTGCTGAAACTCCGGTATCCTGGGAATTTGCTCAGCTGGTTCTGTAAAGGTTGTCTGCCCCTTACCATGGCAGAACACAATTGCTTTTAAGGAATGTTTGGATAAAACATTTTCCAGGCCACATTTATCCCACTGCAGGACTATGTTATATGTGACAACATTCCAATTTTGAGGCATGACTTGTGCCAATCCACACAGGCAATTAGAGCTGACACATTCCACTGGCTATTGGTCAAGTCCTCAATAGACCAGAAAGAAAACCCACAAAGAAAAACTTTACCAATAAAGGGAACCAATTGCAGTCAGGCAAGCGCTAGGGCAGAAATTTCTTCCTCAACTTGTGCACTGGGCTTTTCTACCATCTCACCATTTTTCCTGTCTACATCCCCCCAAGGCTGGGTGTATTGGGTTCTGTGCAATGTGACAGATAGTGGTGGGCAATACATGGACATGGCCCACTTGAGGCTGAATGTGCCAAGCTCAGTGACCATTTCTGAAAGGTGGAGCAGGTTAAAACTAAGTCGGCTCCAATGCTGTCACAGTCAGCCTGAAAGCTGCCCTCATGCCACGGAAGTGCACTGCAGGTGGTATAAAAAGTATCACCTTGCTCCCACCTCCATGACCAGACAATCACCAAGACAAACCTTGGCCCTGCATAAATCACAGAGACAACCAAAAACACACTTGGAAAAGCTGTGACGTCATTTCCTAACTATGAATCCTGTTAACTCTTACTCAACAAGTCCCACATACAAAAAAATGCTATCTTGAGGTTTCTGTGATCTTTTGAAACATGAACCAGCTGTTCAAAAGGGAAGACTGTTCCGTGGATGGTTTTGGAAATTTCTATGGTTCTAGGGGCCTGGTTCTGATCACTGACCTCGTTTTAGCCTTTCAGTATCTACACAGCTTTAATTATAGGAAGGTATTAATTGAACCACTTGAATTCATAGAAAATCTAAATGTGAGATATCATTTCAAAATGCAACATTAATGTTTTCAAATATTCAAAGTGCAGTGACTTTAGGATAAAGAAAGATAATAGAGGCTTTGGGGAACAATACTAGGATGATACAAATAAGACACAGAAGAGCTATTTTTAATTGTTGTCAGTTTTTGGTATGTAAACAGTTTATGAAGAGCTTTAAATTATTCTCATGTATGTTTAATAAACTCAGTGCAATCTTGTCTTTCTCATTCATTTTTTTCAAGCCTTCTAAAAAATGACTTCTGATACCATGATCAACATACCATGTTGCCACTATTTTTTTAATTCATGTTCTTGTCTCAAAGGGAATGAATTCATGCATTGTCTCTCTTAAAGTAACCAGATTGGGGCCCAAGATAGACTCCCTCATGCTAAGTCCCATATTAGCAAACCAAAACAGAATTAAGTTTCTATACTCAATTCTCCCAGAAAAGGAAGTCTTAGGTCAACCAATCAGTGCCCGCCTGACCAGCACAAGTTACCTGTCAGGGCTCCAAGACTTTCCATATAAGGAAAGCAACCTTATAATAAACAGTCAGCTCTTACCCAGTATAACTTCCTCATTCCTGCTCACTTCGGTCTATAGAACCATCTCAAATTGTGTAACTCTTTGGAGCTCCTTTCTATTTGCTACGAGATTGAATGTTGCCGGATTCATGAGTCACTGAATAAAGCCAATGAGATCTTTAAAATTTGCTCAGTTGAATTTTGTTCCTTAACATCTCTATCAAGAAACAGTGTAAGTGGGAATTATATATCACAGTAACATAAAATACTGCATTAAACCACACAGACTTAGGATAAAGCAAGTCAAATCTACTAGACTAAGGGCAATCTGTTGCATGTGGGGTGATTTAAATTTGTTTTTACAAATATGATTCAATTTTAAAAGCAAATGATTACACACTTGGAGAGCATCAAGAGAAGATGAGAGGTGGCTGCCAGAGGAACATCTGTGTTTTTGGTAAATATTTAAAATATAACCACTACTCTGTTTTTTATGGTCCCATACATAAGACTATACAATAATTCCTCTTATAGTCAACTACTAATAGGTTATATGTCTTTCCTGATGTAATAGGAAGCTTTCCTTAATGAGATTATGAGAGTATACAATGCATCAATTATCTATTTTTATTCTGGCTGCCAGTGAGCTCAGAGCTAAATTTTATAATCAATCACAGGAGTTTCCTTAGCTTAGGTTGCCAGGTAAAATTTTCCCCACCTTCTGCTCCTCTGCCCTCTGTAAATGAGCCACTGTTATCTCTCTTTTGGCTGCAATGCATCCTTTCTGGAGATTAGTCTTTACAATGAGCCTATGAGATTGCATCATTTCAGATGAGGACCGTGTGACAATGAGAAGTTGAATAGGTTGGCTAAAGTCACACAGGTCTCAAGTGGAGGAGCTAATATGAGTCAGGTAACTTTCTCCAAGTCTATGCACAAAGAAATATACCCAAATGCTGATAGTTCTGATGTCCGAGAGTGGGATAATAGTTCTTGTCTCTTTGTGTTTTCTTTTTTTGCCTTATAATCTTCATGTAGTGAATATCATTTTACTATTATACCAACAAATAATTTTTATTCAAAAGCCAAAAATCATTAAACAACATCAAAAACCTAAGGCTCGTAAGCACTGCCTATTTCACAGAGTTTGGTATGGATTAAATATAAACTGAAAGGCCTTCAGTTTGTAAGGTAATGTAGCAATCTTGCTAGGATTGTTGTCCAGTATGGGCCCTTGACTTTTGCTGCTGACTTTCAGGAGAGCCGTGAGGCAGAGGGGTTGAGGCCTGAAAGGAAAGTGTGTGGAGCTGACTTAGGCAGATGGCCAAAATGGCGGCTTGGCTGGTACTGCAGCAATGACACCAGAGGAAAGTGGATCTAGGATATTTGGGGAAAAGGTTCAATCAGCCCAAGTCCCTTGCATTGAGCCATTGGCCTATTTCACTTTTGTCTGTTGCCTGTCATCTGAAAAGGGTCTTGTTCTGAAAACAGAAATTAGCCTCTGCCTTCTCTTCCTGAAAGTGGATCAGTGTCATCCGGGTTTCTGACTCTTTCCCCCTCTTCTCCTGGAACTCTCCTGGTCAAGACAGAAGTAAATGCTGTTTGTGAGACCACGGCAGCAAAGGTGACCTTGCCTGCACATTGCACAGGTCCTTCCTGGCCACAGAAATGGGATTCCAAACCAGACCCAGTAAAAGCCAGTTGAGGAGCTTCACAGAATCAGAGCAGGGTGTTCAGCTTCATACATAGTTTTGAGATGACTCACTACCAAATGCTTCCTAAAAGAGACTCATTAAGTTACGGTAACATTTTAGAATGATATTTATAGTGGCAATAGAAAATAGGAGGGGCAAGTTCTTAGGACATTGCCTCTTTCTGTCCACCGACATCCCAGCTATTTCTCCCTTTTCAATTTTCAAGTCTTCTTTGTGCCCTGACCAAAGGCAGAGCCTGCAGGAAACTGCCTTCTGATGCCCTAATAGCTCTGCAACTGACCTCCTCTGAGTCTCAAGTTTTCAAGAGCTCCCATTATATCTCCCCCTACGAAATCCTCCCCAGCCCCTCCAGCTGGACCCTCCAATCTGCTATGTTCCTTCCAACAATTCTGTTCTGTGTTTATTAACAATTCAGATGTACTGTCCTGAAATGAGTGGAAATGCCAGAGGTTATTTGTTCTGGTTTCCTTCCACTGTGTATGCTCCGTTTCCGTGGCTGTCTGTTGGTTACCTAGGATATGGCCAGGGGAGGCAATGGATTGGCTGGGAGCTTGGATGGATTCCCTAGGAGGCTGTGGAGCAGGGCTTAGTGGTCAGTAGGATGCCTTAATTGAGTGCTTGATTAACCACTCAATGACCCCTTCTGGACTGAGCTCACAGTGTCCCTCCAGGGCTCTGGGAATTCTGCATACATACTCCTATTTTGACTTTTCCCCAACTAGCTTTATAAATTCATATATCTGCCTACCACTAGGCTATGAAATCCTCTAAAGCAATGATTATATATGTTCTGTGTTGTGCCCAGCACAGTTCAAATCACACAAAAGATGCTTAATATATGTAGGTTTAATTCATGCCTAAATGATCACTGTTCTGTTTCTTTGGAGTTTGAAGTAAATTCAGCATTTTGTTGAAAAATACAACTAACATTTATTAATCACCTATTGTGTCAAGATCCTTTTTGATATATTAACTTCCTTAACCTTCACAACAATTCTATGATAAAGTAGGTATTATTATCTCCAATTTAAATCTGAAATTACCGATTTCAGGGAGGTTAAGTAATTTTGCCTGAGATCTCTCTGTTAGTAAGCAGTGAAACCAGGATTTGGGCTCCTGGGTGTCTTACTGTTTACACTGCTTCACAATGCCTCCAAACTACCTTGCTAGCTATGTGTATGCTTTAACTATGTGAGTTAAACTGGGAAAATGTGCTTTTTTGAAAGAGCCACTCAAAGAGTCGATACTGAAAATCAGTGAATGGTGACATAAAATTTTAAAAAGCTTTTCCTTACAGAAAATTTCAAACATACACAAAAGTAGGAAGAATAGTACAATAAATCCTCATGTACCTTTTATGTCACTATATCTGTTTTATTTACATTTTACTCACTTTCCTCTTCCTCCCATTGGATGGTTTTGAAACAAATCCCAGATATTGTATCAGTTGAGTAAGATTTTAAAAATCATTAGCATTACGATACTCCTTCTCTGGAACATAAACAAATTCACATAATTTGGGTAAAACCAACTGGAGAAATTGATTCCCTCCAGGTGCCCAAACCATACGGCTGCTGTTTTTTTCCAAAAGAATAGGGCAAAACAGTTCATATGATCCTCAGATCCCATCTGCTCTAGGGGATAACATATGTCCTAGATTAGTGGAAAATAAAAGATCCATTAAGTGTACTCCATATTTGAGATAGATTCACAGTTTGGGAATAAGCATGCAATTGTGCTTGTTCCCTGCGGAACTTCAAAAGAGTGCTCTAGATCAGCACAAATGAGCTCAACTTTCAAGCGTTATTACCTTCTTTTCCATTGTCGATTTTATATTCCGTATCATGGAAGGGAGCTTTTTCATTCATTTCAATGGACTCCCTGTCCATTTTTCAGAGCCTGGTTATTGGTAGTAGCTGCAGGAAGGATGTTCTCTTATCCCAGCATTTTCCCGTTGCATCCTCAAGAGTTCAAGACTGGTTTGGAGGAATAACGATCATTGAAATACTTACAGAAAAACTTGCAACCACCCCAGCAACTTTTAGAAAAATTTTGGGAGGAAACCTTAGCAAGAATGGTCTTTTATCTGTGGGAAACAGGTCAGTATTTCTACCACTCATCAGGGTTTGGGTTATGATCAAAACTAGACATTATGGCAGTGAGATTTTATGCAGAGGTCTGAGATGCGTGAACGTGTGTATGTGCACAAATACACCAGACCAAGGAGAGAGCAGTCTTTGAAGGTAAGAGGAAGGGCACATCCATTAGGATGAGAACCATTCTGGCATCTGTAGCTTTATATACTTTGGAATCTCAGGTCTAAAAATAATCCCCATTTGGAATCCTTGTTGTTTATCCGTATCCTGGGTTTTCCCATTCTTAAAAATACCCTGACATGCATATAAAGACTGTGTTCCATCCAAAGGTTAACGCTCCTTAATCCTGAAGGGAGTGGTGAGTAAATTCCTTATATATCCATCTAAGAATAGGTCTTGGAGCCTTTCTAGTGTATGTCATAATGTGAGTGATTTCTTCTTTTTTTAAAGGAAGCAGATGGTAATGGATGAGGAAAGACAGGAATAAAAGGGAGGGATGAAGAAGAGTTTGGACAAAATAAAAATTATCCCTAACATTTCTTTATAGCTTAAAAAAAAATCATTGCATAGAAATGGTTTTATCTGAGACTGGGGGAAAATGAACTTGTCTAAGAACACATTCCCCCCGTGGCACTTCCAGTTGAAGCCTGACAGGAAACTCTGGAAATCAGAGGAAAGTGAACACTTCTGAAAAAAATTTTAAGGCTGCTTTCCATTCTGATTTTAATGACTCAAGAGATTCTGATTATTTCCTCTGCTTGCAAAGGTAGCAGGCCCGTGCTACGTCCAGCTTGCCCTCTCAACAAACAATCCTTTTCGTCTTTCTGTTTCCGACAGAATGTCTGGCAGCCAGACTCTGAATCAGCGCTGTTTCTGCTCTGCTGCTCCCGACACGCTAGATCCAGGCAAAGAGTAAAATAAAAAGAGTTGAAACGAACCCAACAAGGCTGGTAAAGGTTTCACATAAATCCCAGTTTCCTCTCTGAATTGATTGCCCTCCTCTATGCCCCTCTACACTCCCGGACGCCACCTTCTAGGCTAACAGAGCACGTCTGACCAACACCCTGACCATATTTCCTTGCAGTACCTGTGTTTTGGCGAGTTAAACACAAGCAAAATTTTAAAACGGTGTGCATCTGAACGAGTTGGAAAGGTCAGCTACGTTTTTTTCTTTTTTTTTTTTTTAAAGGATGTATTTCTGCATGACTCACTGAGCCTTCTCACTTCCTGCTAGAATTATTACAAAATGAATCCTGGAGACAATGAGCCTGCTGAAGACTTCATGGAATATGGACAGGCCTATTATAGTATCAGGTGCCCCTTTGCCACTGGGCTTTTCCTTGGTCCCCCTCCAGGGTCACCAGCAAAGTCAAAAACTGTGTGTACGTAAAAATTTCTTCCTTCAAGCTGGCTTGTTACAATAGGCATTTCAGGAAGACGAGTGTCTATTGATAGTGATTGAGACTTTGCTCTTGTGTAACCCAAATGGAAAAATGCACCCTGGAAAGGGACTACAGAATGGATTATGCTGACATTGCTTATGGCGATTGTTATTTTGAAATGCGTCCTGTAATAATAATATATATTGGCACTTAGTTTAGATTTCAAGTTCTCAAGCAAAATTGTATACAGTAAGGAGGGAACTCTCAGCTCCCAAAACCTCTTGTTCTAGTGTGATGCCTATAATCCTGTAGGCTATTCAGATGTCTCCTGAGATAATTAGTTGCATGTAGTCACTCCCTCCCTTTATTTAGTAGTATTTTCAAAGGAGACAACACATTAAAAAAAAAAATCGCCAATTCAGGCTCAATGTGAGAACCTCAGTTTAAATACAAAGAATAAATTTCATAGCTATAGTTATGTATTAGGCTATATCCAGCCCCAAGACCACCTTTTCTCTTAGATTCTCTCTTCTATCCCTTCCTCGCTGACATTATCTGTTCACATCCTTGTGTTGCTGGCTCTCCACTCTGAATCTTCAGCTCTAACCTCTCTCCTGGGCACTCATCATCCATCTCTAAGGGTCACTGGAATAATTCAATTCAATTCAATAATTCAGCCACCTTAACCCAGTGGTTCTCAACGGGGTGACTTTGCCCCTTGGAGGGTATTTGACAACGTCTGAAGATGTTTGGTTGTCACAAATTGGGAGAGGGGAGTGCTACTGGTGTGTTGGGTAGAGGCCAGGGATGCTGCTAGACATCCTACAGTGCATGGGGAAGGCTCCCCCCCACCGCCCAAAGAAGTATCTGACCCACAGTGTTGCTAGTGCCTAGGCTGAGAAACCCTGCGTTGACCTAAATTGGAACTTACACAGTTTTCTCGTCAGTTCTGCTTCTTCTATTAAATATTCTCTGAACAGTCGTATTTTCTCCTTCCTCTGAACGCCACTATGTGTTGGCACTGAGTCACGTGCTGCCCTGCATTGTTCTCTTGCATTTGTGTGTGTGTAGCTCATCTCTCTAATTGGAATTGAGGTTTTCTGACAGCAGGGCTCATCTCCTCTTCCTTTTGTATCTTTAACTGTACCCAACGCAGCTCTGCACTTAGTATCTACTGAACGCATTCCAGATAAATGTGCATATCTGCAGTGAATGATTAAATCCTGAAGTTTGAAGGTGATTCATTGGGTGACAGCAAGGGTTCCCCAAGAAACTTAGAGATGGGGTAAAAAAGGATGTTCTTGGAGATTTAAATACATTAAATAAACACACAGTGGGAGCCAAAAGCATATCATCTGGGGTCCACAGACATAGCCATTTGATAACTGGTTAACAGTAATCTTAACACTTCTAAATAAAGCCATGCAGCACCAAAAAAAAAAAAAAGGAATAGCAGAATTAATGATTTATGTTGAGTCTTAGTCAGAGGATTGAAATGACTGAATTTAGGAGACACAGATATCTGTATAGTGTTGTTCCCTGTGAGATGATGGGAATTTCATTGAACCTTATCTTTGCTTAGATGACATGATCCTCAAGACATTTTCCACCCATTTGTTTCAGTTCCACGCCAACCAAGTAACATTCAGATTAATAGCCCAGCTTCCTAGCTACTTAGTACATGAAAAGGGATGTCTTAGATGGGAGGGGCAAGCATTCAAGACACTGGACATAGATATGCCCCATAATAAATTAATAAATTGACCTTTTGTTTTACACATTAATCTCCTCTGAACTTAGTGGGTGGGTCTCTCCCCAAGATTCTAACCATGTCTGGGATTATTGATAAGGTCCACTTGTAGGACTGAACAGGCAGAGGGCCAGGCTCTGGTCTGTGACTCATTCACCAAAGCAATGCCATGTTGGAAAATGCTTGTTCAATAGCTAACTGGCTTTTCCCCTGTGACATCCCTATTTTGTCTCAAACCTTTCTTTCCAGCTTCGACATATCTTAACATTCTAAGATTTCAAGTCCCATCCTAGAACCAAGAATTATCACGTTTTTGCCCCCAAAGTCCCTTGAAAATTCCATTCATACTTTATTTAGAAATATTCTCATTGGAAATAAAACAAAAAACCTACATGCCACTTCTTTTTAATAAAAGAAACTAAATGGGAAGGTCAAATTGCTCTTAGAACTTTTTATAGGCCTGGCAGCACTGGAAACATTTCATCATTAAAGAACGTGTGACAAGTTACTGGGACCATTTACTGAGGGTTTCTCAGGGACAGACCAAGAATAGCAAAAGGGATCTTTTCTAAAAGACTCCATGATTTGACTCGATTTTCCTGAGAACAGCTAGGACTAATTAGAAATAACTTACAGCTTGTATTAGTTACATCTGAGTATTTGTTAACAAGCTCTTGTATGCAAAACAAAGATTGACTTCAACTTGATTCATCACTCCAGTTCTCTTTCCATGTTCTGCTTCCATCTTTTCATTTAAATTCAAGAGTTTCTTGTTTAACGTCACTAATTAACAGAGGAAGTTGGGATGAAAATATCTCGAATGCTCCACCTAATTATAATCCCACTCATGAATGCTGGAGAAAATGTGGCTCCTTAATAAAAAGAAAACAGTCTAGAACAATATTATGCAGTTTATAAATTCCATTGAACCACTGTACAAATAAACAAAGCTACTGAATCACACAACAAATTGTCTCACAATTAGGCCACACAAGACCAGCTGCTTTACAAAGGAGCCCGTGAGCCAAGGAGGAAAACTTTGAAGATAAATATTGCCATATGTGAAGAGGAAAAAAAATTCCCAATGAACCTTAATTGCACGGAGCATCATTTTCAAATGCTATTTGCCGTGGGAATAAAGGATTTCATGTGGTGACCCACGACTATTGTAAGCATCTTCTCTGGTATGGGGGATAGTATTACGGATCTGATTGGAGGCAATGTGAGCCTGGATACATGTGGAGTGTGCCTCCTTCTTGCTCCATCTCATCTTCCCTTTCCTCACCCCACTGGCACCCTCACCACTCAACATATAAAATCAATTCTCTGTTAATCTATGAGGATTGTCCACTTTGTACCTCAACTGAAGAAAAATGTTAACTGCGGGCTGGCCTCCCAGAACTATGAGTTGGTGGATACCCCCAGGGCATAGACTCATTTTAGTATTTGTTAGAGTTCAACAAGAAGGCTTCCTAAATTTGACGATCCATTTCAAAGCCAAGCATTAACGCTCTTTGGCTTGACTGCAATTCTTAGATTATCCTTGCATTTGACAGTAACTGCAGTTCTCGGATTATCCTTGTCACCACTTCTCCCCCTTTTTTAAAGCCTGGACAGTGATTGCATTTTCAACTTCATTTCTCATTTATGTCAAATAGTAGCCAGAGTGGGACAATCACCACAGAAAAAACTAGAGAAATTCCCAGGATGCCAAAAGCTTAGATAGTAGTGCCAAGATTTGCAGGCCCATTGTGAAGCCCAGAGAATAAAAGTCACCCAAAGACTAGAAGGAAAATTCTTGCTCAAAATTCTAGGGGTGTCTCACTCTGCTTTTAATATTGTGATCTTTGTAAATGCAATACTTGGAGAGCTCTTTGGAAGAAAATCACTCCATCTTGTTATTATTTGTAGAATGTTGACATGCCTAAGGTCTCTATTCACAGGTGCACGATCTTTCAGCTTATATAGAATCTTCCTTTGGTCCATGATGGGTGAAGTAGCAATATTAACATGCAAACTGTGCTTTTATAATGTCAAAATGTCATATTTGCACTCTGCCTCCTGACATAAATTCTTTTTTTCCCTCATGCTTTATAAAGAAAATGCTTCTCTTTCTTTTTACTTTCTCCTTTGTAGATTCAGAAATCAAGTCTGCTTGACTCAAATTAGAACCTCTCAAAGGAGCAACCAAGCATATCAGATAGTTATACTTTATAACATTTGTCAAAATACGATGCAGAATGTTTTAAGGCTGATGGCGAAATAATGTTATATTTTTGAGCAATTACCATCGTTTGTACAATGTTTTATTTTAGAAAGCCTGAGAAGAAAATTAGAGAGTGAAGAAGAGGTTGCATATTTTGTTCTTTTGCAAGGGGAATGCATCATTAACAGAAAAAGACGGGGAAGCACCTATTTACTTAAAAAAGATATTTAGGATTTAAATTATATGTAATTTGGGGTATCTTTTCTCCTGTATAGTTACCGGTCACAGGTCATTATCTCCAAGAGTGTAAATCAGGCATCTTCCATTATCATTTTCTCAGAAGTTGCTTGGGTTATAGCTCTTCCGTTAAATCTGCTTTGTATTTTAAATCAGCACTGTTAACACAATAAATGTCTGCAGCGATGTGGAAAAGAATGTTGGTTACCTCATGTTTCCTTCTATACCAAATATAATGATTCTTGTTTGTTAGGAACTCCAACAGCAGTGCAGCACAATAGTGAAGAGCATGGGTTATGGAGACACACAGATTTGGGCTATAAAAGTTGCATGTGCCTAGAAGCACTCCATTATTAAATGGAAGAGGTATAAATGAGATCAGGTTAAAGCAGGTCCTGATGGCAAAAATAAGTTGCATGCGCAAAGGCACAGAAGCTCATGGGACATCCTCCTGCTACTTTGCTTCTTCCCTCTCAACACAAACATATGGCCCCAAGGGGGCTTCCTACAATCAGTTGATGGAGGAAGGAATCGTTTAGGCCTCATTTACAGATTGTTCTTGATGATATCCTGGTACGAGCATGTTGTCAAAGTAGACAGTTGTATAGCCCCACTCTGGGGTGACCCTAAAGACAGTGGAAAGGAAAAACCTACCAGTGTGCAGAACTTCAAGCAGTGTACTTGGTTGTCCATTTTGCTTAGAAGGAGAGAAGTTAAGAGATGTGGATATATGATTCATGGACTGTGGCTATTATTTTACCTAGATGGGGAGAAACTTGGAAAGAGCCAATTGGAAATTACTTCAAAGAGGTCTAGGAAGAAGTATGTGGATGGACCTCTGTGAACGTGTATCAAAGAGCAAGCTAAACAGAGATGGATCTTAGTGATCAGATGTACAAGATGACTTGTCTTATGGACACCAGTCAGTTTCTCTCCCCAGCTAGCCCTGTCCTTGCCCAATGGGCTACGAACAAAGTGGACACAGAGTAGGGGTGGAGGGCACGCGTGGGCTCAGCAACATAGACTTCTATTCACTCAGGCTGATTTGGTTTCAGTCACTGCTAAAGATCTGTCATACCAACAGCAGAGAGTGACACTGACTCTCCATTATGGCACCACTTCTCAGGGGGTTTAACTAGGCACCTGGTGGCTGATTGATTGCATTGGTTCAATTCACTCATGTAAGGGATAGCATCAGCACTTTATTCTCATTGGAATAGATGTTTACTGCAGACGCGTATTTGCTTTAACTTTCTGCTGTGCTTCTGCCAATACTGCCATCTATGGACCTACAGAATGCCATGATCACCACATGACATTGCTTTTGACAAAGGAAGTCATTTTACAGCAAATTAAGTGCAATGATGGGCTCATACTCACACTGGTCTTACAAGGTTCTCCATCACTCTGAAGCAGCTGGCCTGATAGAATAGTAGGATGGCCTTTTGAAGACTTGTTGCAGTGCCAACTGAATGTAAATAGCATGGAAGACTGAAGTAATAGCATCCATGAAGTTTTGTCTGCTCTACACCAGTGACTGATACATGGTACTCTTTCTCTCATAGATAAGATTTATCATTCTAGGAATCAAGAGATGGGAATATGAATGGTTTCTCTTATTATCACCCCTAGTGATAAACTAGTGGAATTTTTGCTTCCTGGCCTTGGTCTGTTGGTCTAGAGGTCTTAGCTCCCAAGAGAGTAGACACAGCAATGATTTCATTCAGTTGGAAGCTGAGAACCTGGACAAGTTCATGTGCAGTATTGTGGCAAAGTGCACCAGCTCTTCTGCAGGTTATATGCATCATCAAAGTTGGAGACTCAGAGGCATTGAGAAGCTACTATTTGTTCCAGTTCATCCTTATAGATTTCAGCTTATCTTCATGGATTTAGTTTGTCTTCGCTCTCCGTTACTTCATGTCCATCTTTCCTTTCCTGAAAGCCTGCCCTACTGACTTCAGGCCCAGAAATATATAAACCATTTAACCAGTTCTAGAATTGTGTAAGGCCAAATATGTATCATTTCTGGTGATCTTATCTCTCTGATTGAATCCTAGCCAACTGATTAAGTTGGAATCCAATATCTGCTTCATGCTATAAATGTGATCTTAGGCAAACCTCTCTAAGCAGGTTTCTCATCTACAAAATGGGGATAATATTGTCCCCATGCTACCATATAGAATTGTTGTGAGCATTACATGACCTAAGAGCTGAGCACTCTGCAAGGCATATAGGAAACGCTCAATAAACGGTTACTAAATATCTACAAAACCTGACTTGGACTCTAGGTGATTTTACATAGTATCATGAAGTTTGGGGGCTAGAAGAGATTTTGAGAAGTCATCTGAACCAGTAGCTTGTCCTAAAAAGACCAAACTTCCCAATCTTTTTAGGGTAGATATCCTACCCTTGTTAGTTCACGTCACTACCCGCAGTGTTATTTACAAGACGTATTCTGGAGAGGAATTCATTCAATGATTATGATGACTGAGAGAGGAGTTTTAAAACTAAATATTTGATTTTACAATTCAGATAAATGCTATTCTTCAAAGTAGTCTTTCTGAGTCTGCTTCCTTCTTTTTCTCTTGTAAATGAGGGAAATTGGAAGAATTTATTTCCAAAGCCCCTTCTAATTCTAAAATTTTATAGGAATTAGTCAAATGGGTGGCTATGCATTTATCCAGTGAGGATTCCTTTGCTTTTGTTGGGGAGGGTTGGGTGTTTCTACTTGACCATTGTCTTCAGAATTGGCTTTTGAGGTCAATCCAGAGAGAAAGCCTCATCACGTTATTGCCATACTTTGTGACTCAGATTAAAAGCTTGTGCTACGAGACTTGACATCAAAGGCTTTGGGACTCTTTCCAAACACCAAATCTATTGTCGAAAGAAGATGTACCCCCATTGAAGATATTCTGATAGATACTTTAAAAATGAGATTACAAAAATCTTTTGGGTAATATCAATATTATCTTCGGATCTTAGTAGCGTTTAATTTGACTATTTACCTGGGCAAATCAGAGGAAGCAAAGACTTAGTGTATGCCCTAAATTGGAACGGGTGAGGAGTTAGGAAGTACAAGTTTGAGTCCCGGTTCCAGAATTTACCAGCTGTATTCTCACAGGAAGCCACTTTATTTGTGGAAGTTTTAGGAAATTCATCTCTCATATGGGACTAATGTACTTATCGAGGCTTCTCATAGAATTATTATAAAGCACAAATGAGAGAGCAGATGTGAGAACACTTTGCTCCTTTGAAAGCACCAAGACTAGAAAATGAAAAACATGGCAAACTATGGCCCATAAGTCAGATTCAGCCTGTTGCCTGTTTTTGTACAGCCAGTGAACTAGGAATGATGCAGATGAAGAGTTGCACCAATTTGCTGATCGGGAACAGTAACTTTGGACCCCAACTGTAAGAAATGTTACCACACGCCCAAAGAATTCCTTTCTTCTCATTAGTAGATCTAGATTGCAAAAAAATTTGCACTCAATTATTATCATAATTGTATTTTGAATTTCAAAAAATTTTGTGGAAATTTGCTTCTCTTTTGTTAGATAAATACCTACATAATATACTCTATTTTGCTTCTTGGCTCACAAAGCCTAAAATATTTGCTGTCTCATTTTCATGGAAACATCTTGTGGATTCCTGCTCTAAAGTATTGTGCAAAGAGATTTGTATTATTAATAATAAGCATAGTCATAGCTCACAGGCAAAGGTTGCTGAGAACGATTTGTTTGCTTCTCCTAGTTATATTAAATCTCTTTGTTTATACCTAATTTTTATAACACAATACTCTTTCTTACAGAGAGCAAAAAGAGAGAGAGAAATCTGTTACCTGGCTGAATTATAATCTGAATTACAAAATGGCAAAATTCCAAACTTTTGAAAATTTGAAGGAAAGAAAGAAAATTAAGTAATAAAAAATAATCTGAAGGACTAAACTGAGAGTGGAGATGCTAGCTTGTCTCATGCTCCAGAAGGTCCTTCAAGGGCTTCTGTTATTGGTGGAGCCTGGGCAGGCCCTCAGAAAGAGAGATGGATGTGGAAATAATGCACTGGGGGCCTCATGCAGGCAGGTGTGAAAGTAGGAGGTTTCTTACCTGCCTTAGATGGAAAGCCCGGTAGTTCTAGTCATAGCAGTAATAGTATCTTCATGGGTAGAAAAATCTTAAACAATGAGTCAAAATTAGTTTTGTATGAGGGGCCTGCCCAGCAGCACAACAGTTAATTGAGCGTGTTCTGCTTCGGTGGCCTGGGGTTCGCTGGTTCAGATCCCAGGAGCAGACATGTCACTGCTTGGTGCGCCATGCTGTGGTAGGCATCCCACATATAAAGTAGAGGAGGATGGGCACGGATGTTAACTCAGGGCCAGTCTTCCTCAGCAAAAAGAGGAGGATGGGTGGCAGATGTTAGCTCAGGGCTAATCTTCCTCAAAAAAAAAAAAATTAGTTTTGTATGAGAATGATTTCAGATGTGGATGTCTTTAGTGGAAATACAGAATACCGAAGTAATCTTCCAGGGCCACAGCTGCCCTTGTATAGTTTCCTGACACATCTTGATATCTTCATTCAGGGGGGGAAAAAAAAAAAGAAAAGGGAGAGAAAGGAAAAGAATAAGGTTTTCAAATGTATACCACTCGTTTTTAGTGTTGTTTCAAATATTCACCTTACAGTACGCCTGGAATGCCTTTGTTCGAGGTTAATTAAGCACATTTGAGTTTCTAAAGGAGATGAGCCAGAGTTGCAGAGGTGGTGTTTCTCTTCTCCTGTGCAGGGGCAGTGGGGGAGATGAAAGAGAGAATAACCTTTACCTCATAATTTCCCTTTCCCTCCTCTCTGTGTAAGCCACATTAGTCTCTCAGTAAAGGTACTTGGAGAAACTTGCTAAAATTTTCCCTCATGCTTGAAATTTACTTACCCTGGGTAACAGGAAATGTGGAGTCTTGTGATGAAGATTGTTCTACCAGATGGCAATCTTAGCACATGCTATTTATGTAGATCAGCCGTGTGTGTGAGTCACCCATTTGAGGCTGACCTCAGCCACTGGGAAATTGGGTTCCATACCACTGTTATTAATAAATAATAACAACAATAACGGTACTGATTATATATCATTTTGATGCACACTTAATGAGGCCATTACCTTTACATGATCTTAAATATGGAATTGTTTTCTTTTTTTAAGTAGCTTTATTACTAACTGGCTGTATGGTCAGATTGCTGCTCTTTACTGACAAGGGCAAACACAAATTTCTCTCGGTGAAGTTAGATCATTAAGATATCTGCCACTTGCCTTGACCTAGTCATTGGCTGCCCTGACTACTTGGTTCTTCCTTTCAAGCAAGTTTCTATTCAGATTCAATCTGTCCTCTTCTTGGCTTTGTGTTTCGAGTTATTATTTTACTGCTGAAGATGAATTTGAGTAGTGTGAGCTACACTCTCCACCTTCTCTCCCTTTTGACCGCTGGCTAATTTAGCCGCAGAAAACAGTTTCATATTTATGACAACTTCAGTTATCTCTTGGTTGCAAATAAGCCAGGAAGTAACGACTCTGCAAAGATAAACTCTGCAAAGTCAGGAAGTATATTTCCCTTGCTTCCAACCACCTGTCCATTCAGCTTTCCATCCTCTCCCACGTTTCTTCCCTCCTGCCTCCTTTGAAGGCACTTTTCTCTTGAGAATGCCCAGTACTGTGTTTGCACACAATGATCAAGATCTTTTGGCTTTGTAAGCGTCTGCAGACATTTGCTAAAGTGACTCTTGGCTGTCCTCTAACTCGCAGGGCTTCCCATTGGCACACTGTCTTCTCATTGACATAGGAGGCCACCGTGCTGCGGATCCGACTCCCCCTCACATTTCATACCACCTGAATAATGTGGCTCTTCTTTCTTTCCTCTCCCTTCCTTCCCAGCTGTTGTTTACTTCTAAATTTGGTCAGATATTGGGCCTCCTCGGGGAAGTGCAAAGCTGCGATTCACCGCTCTCTGACATTTCCTTAGCCCTGCTCTTACTGTTCTTTGGCTCCCTCAGTTATGTCACATTCTTTCTCAAACTTCCTTCTCAGAGGAATCAATCTTTGTCCTCTTTTCTTCCTCCTTCCTCCTTTCCTCGGGACTGCTGTCAGAGGTGGGTCACTCGTGGCATTGTTTACATAGGCAATGACACAGGGTGGCCCCACCTTTTTGGAATATTTCCTGCTTGTCTCTTGGAGAGAAATGCCATCATCCTTTTTTGCTTGGTTTCTCTTACCCAGAGATAACATGTCTGACCCAACATTGTCAGGATAAGGACTCTCAGGTTTAACGGTAATGAGTTTACAGGCATTTTTTTTTTTTCTTGCCTCTGACTGTGACACAATCAGACACAGAGAGTCTTTCCTTTTCTGACTGAATTTGGATCAGAAAACAAAGATAGCAAGTTCAGAAGGGGTTTTAATCTGTATAAAGTTCCACTGGAGCAACATAATGATGAAGGGTATAGAAGAGACAAGTTTCAAAGGGAAATAAGAGGCATTGGTTGATCTCTTTCTGGTGGGAGTGAACTGTTACTGAAATTGTCCTTCCAATATTACTTAGCCCTCATTTTAGGTGATATATATATATACTTTTTAGTTGCCTTATTGAGTAAGACATAGAGTAGTGAGGCCTCTGGGATTCTTTGGAGCAAGGTCCTTTATCATCAAGAACTTTTTAGGCATAGACTTCTCCAAGGATCCAAGCTGTGTGGGGGCAGTTCACGCTCCCTGCCTCCTTCTCTCTCGGGAACACTCTGTGGTACCTCCCTGGTACCTCAGAGGAAACTCCATTTTACAGTTTACTCAGATCTAAGCAGGGACTCATCTGAGACAGGCTCAGCTCCCTCTGGGAGGGGCTGGCCCCTCAAATCAGCACAGAGAGCAGGCTTAGCAATCAGATCCGCGTAGGACACAATTCCAGCCCCAATGCCTGCAACAGCTGACAGATAGCAAAACCTCTCCTTGCCTTACATTCCTCATGTATTAAATGGGAATAGTATAGCACCCATCTCATAAAGTGGCTGTGAGGATTCAATGAGAGAATTGTGTAAAGGGCCTGGCACCAGTAGATGGCAGCTATTTTTATCTATGATCCAGTAGGTAGAACATTTCTGTGCTCTCCCCAGCCTGAAATGGAGATGCCTTTACGTCATGTTTCACGGCTATTCTTAAATACTCTTGTCATTTGACTTTGAAGTGCCCATCATTAGCTTTCTATCAAGCCAAATGCCTATAAAACAATCTGAATCACAATTATATAAACAGCCTCTGCAGAGCTTTGGGATCCTGAAATTTTGTCAGGATTGTCTAGGTTAGTGATCAAGGCCACTGAAAAACAGAGCATTTCGAGTCTAGGAGGATCATTAATACTAACCACCACCACTCCTCTGCCATAAAATGCTACGCTAAGCCCTTAAATTCACACAAGATACCTAGGTAGTAACATACAGGTGGAATTTAAGAGGTCAAAACCGGAGCCAAGAGATGCAGATTTCAGGGTTGGCTCTGCCAGTTCTAATATCCTATGATCCATGAGATCCTTAGCTAGATTATAAACTCTTTGAGGGGCTTATTGATTTCTGGAGGGAGGAAGATGGGGGTTAGAATTTATAGTGACTTGAAATAGAATCAATTCCTATATTGCTTCCTGTGCTTATCTGAAAATCCCACTCTTCTTTGAAAAGGAACTAGTCTCCCCAAATGGTGAGCTTTATTGTCATCTCTCCGTGTAGCCAGCATCTGTCTTGTGCCTCCCAGCTCTCTAGTACAGAGCTCCCACTTCATATAAGGGACTTGCATACTGATTTCAAGGTGATTATGATAATTTAGTTAAGGAGATAAAACAGCTCAATCTTGAGGCATGAAGAGTACCTTATAAAGCAAATTATGAGCATAGACTGTGCTCACTCCTCAATTTTCCTTAACACACAGAGTAAATATTCAAGCCTGAGTATTTTTACTCCTCTCTGAAGCTCTTTGTTCATTCATTTATTAAACTCATAAAACATCCTATGTTAGGTGCTATAAGAAGTAAGAATTAGAAAATTCTCGAATACAATTATTGCAAGTGCCTAGTTTAAAGGAAAATGATTTGTTAATTTAAGATTCTGTGACTACAGATATCAACGTGATGGGTGATCAACACGATGGTCCTATCAGAAAATGCCAAGAATCCAAAGACTCTTGTGTGATGAGTCACTGCCATTTAGCTTCTTCCACAAATGGTCTTAACCTAAGCAGGACTCTTAAATCAACAAATGGTAGTTGCTAGAAAGGCATTTGCCATTTAACAACGAAGTGCTAACTGTTTTTCAGTTTCTATTGGCAGTTCTTTAACTTATAGCATGAAATTTGGAGTCTGAAGGACTTAGAGATTGGGCCCAGTCCTTATCCAATAAGGAAACTCCCTCCACACTGTCCATGATTGTCCAGCCTCTGTCCACTAGAAATAGAACGTGAGCCAAAAAATGAAGTCACTTATGTAATTTTGCATTTTCTAGTGGTCACAATAAAAAAAGGAAAAAGAAACAGGTGAAATTAATTTTAGTACTATTTTAACTCAGTATGTGCAAAATATTATCACTTCAGTATATAACCATTATAAAAGCTATTAATAAGATATTGCTCATTTTTTTTTTCATACCAAGTCTTCAAAATTCAGTGTATATTACAATTAAAGAACCTCATAATTTGGACTAGCCACACTTCAAGTGCTCAATAGTCATGTGTGGTTGGTAGCTACCGTATTGGAAAGTACAGAGCTATGTAGTCAAGGAACAATTCACTCCAAGGCCCTCTGACCCTGCTCCAGAAACCCATCCCTTTTTTTCAACAGCTCTAGGTATCAGAAAGTTCTTCCTTTTGTTGCCCTGAAATCCTCATACTTTCAATTTCTACCCTTAGTCTTTGTTCTATCTTCTCAATCACACTTTTAACACTACATCCATGCCCCCCATAATGACATTATGGTCAATGACAGGCCACACATACCATGGTGGTCCCATAAGATCAGTACCATATGGCCTAGGTGTGTAGTAGGCTGTAAATCTAGGTTTATGCAAGTACACTCTATGGTGTTCATACGGTGACAAAATTACCTAATGATGCATTTCTCAGAATCTTTCCCAGTGGTTTAGCGACACATGACTGTACTGAAATTTCACATTGGCTTTTAGTAGTGGCAGTATATCATGATGTAACCCTGGTTGTTTTCAAGTTTTTTCCTTTTATACTACATTTCTCCATTTTTTCACTTTTGAAATTGGACTTTTGAAATCAGCTATAGAATTTTCTATTTAGAGTCATTACATTTCACTTTGCTGGTTGGCCCATTGCTCCAGATTGACAAAATCTGCTTTGGAACAGAATTTTCTCTACTAACTAAGCAAGTATCCTTCTCAGTTTTGTGTTATCCATATCAGCATACCATCAGCATCCTCATTTAACTCGATGATAGATGTATTAACTTGCACAAAGCATCTATGGTTTGCTCTGAGAGTCCTCCTTCCAGGTCAGGTGTGCTCCATAGTCATCCCACCTAGGTTACGGTCATTCAGCTATAAAGCCACCAACCAACTGGTCATTTCAGTCCACAGTTCTTCATCTTCCCCACCAGGACATCATGACTCACCTTGTCAAATGTCCTTCCCAGACAGTCAAAGTTCTCGGCTGTCAGAACAGGAAATAAGTTAATACTTCTTGCTTAATTCAATGAACCCATGGTAAGCTTGGTCCAGAACCACATTTTTCTCTCTCCAGGCTTCTGTCACCTTTCATATTCTTCATAGTTCCTCAAAATAGTTGACAATGGTTCACGGTTCTCATCTTTTGGTTTCCTCATCCCACAGATCTTATATAAAATTAGTAGTTGGTCTTCCTTCATTCTTTTTAGCATTAACTCTTTTCTATTAATATTTATTCTGTTCTTCAGGTGTGAAAATTATTTCAAAATATTCTGGCATAAGTTATATAACTATAAAAGTCACTTTTATGGTTAGCTTATTAAAACAGGCTCATATGTATGGGAGTGTGTGTGAAAATTTTCCTGCAGTGCAAGTTTCTGAAGTCAGAAGGGTCTCAAAATAAGGATGATGAGGAGATATTTACTTCTTGGATCAGAGGAAGAGAGAGAACAAGCTTTTTGCCATAGAAAGCATGATTTCCAAGGGTCTACCGATATTATTTTATTTTTTCTTTATCTTTTACTCCCTACTGATTCACTTTTTTTGGCAGCACTGCTTGTTCTACTATTCTTTTCTTATTATTCCAACTTGCTGCTTCTCTTTAACTTAAAGGGATAGGCAGCATTTTCTTTTCCAGTAACACAACCAATGGATCGGAAGGCTTGGTTTTCTCAGAAGCACAGAAAAGCAACCAATCAGAGGCCCAGTGGAAGAATATATATATATATATATCTCCAGCTCTTTCTAAAGTCAACTCCTATGTGTGGCCCAAAGCTGGGTCATGTTTTCAGCTATTGACTATATTGTCAATTTATTGTCAATTTCAACTACTGACTATATTTTCAAACAGAAAGGTTTAACTTTCTGTGTTTGGGTTCCATTCTGTGAATTTCTGGATGTCGATGGCTATATCTTAGTAATCTCTGCATTATCAGTGCCTTATGCTTAATAGGCATAAATGATAAAAATGTTGCCACAAATGAATAAATCAATGAATGAATCACTTATATGACACATACACAACTTCTGTTGCATTGCTTCCTGTTATGAAAATACTACTTTGCTAGTAAATCCATTACTATGTTGGATAGCTTTAATGATAAAAAGCTTTTCTTTTGTATTGTGCTAAAATCTACCCTCAGAACTTCTATTTTCCCATAGAAAACATCTTTCCCAAGTATTTATTCTAAATATTATACTGAAGGCTTCAGGCCTGAAGAAGATAGCAATTTGTTTTCAACAGGAAGTACTGTGCTATTCCTTTGCTCGTTCAACCATCTTCATTCCAGTGGCATTCCAGTGGCAAGCTTCTGGCATGCCAACCACACAGGTCATTTAGGGAGAAATCCAAATTCCATTTAGACACATTTTGAACTCCTCTAAATATTGTACTTTCTCAGGCTTCCAAGGAGCCAGTGTTTATCACTGGATGAGTACAGTTACAGAGAGATCAAGGGCTTAGTTTATTCTGGGTCACGTCCATTATAATGGCCTAGTTTAGGCCAAGGAGTCCTCTTGTTCCCAACCACTTTCCTGGGTCTTAGACTGAAACTTTCTGCCATGTTGCCCTCCTTCCCAGGATGAAGCCAAGTGCCCAGGCTGTGGCCGCTCTTCCTTTATTCTTATCAACAGTGTTGTTTGCATAGCTCCTATTTTCTCTTGCCAGACAATACAGTATGTGGAACCCAGTATCTGACACTCATATTTGGCTCAGGACTGGTTTGTGAATCACGGGTCAGAGCAGAACTTTAAATCTCACGTCCAACACAAAGAGAGATGACGCCAGTGCTTTGAAATGTCCTTTAGCACAAAATATGTCAATTCAGTGACCCCCTCCAACCCTGCCCCCTTCTTTCTTCCTTGCATTTTTTGAGATGTTTAGAAGTTATGTCATCTTTGTTTGCAAAATATTATTTTAGGATCAAGGTATGTCAATATTGGAAATCTGTTCTAAAAAATACTGCAGGGAACATGAGACCGTGATTGTATCAGCTTTGATCACACTGATTCCACTAATTAAACATTCCACTGGGGAGAGTGCTGTGGAATCATGTAAACCCTGTGAATTACCTAATAATGATAGAAATATTCAAAGCATTAGTGATTAATGAACAGATGTGAAGAGGCAATGCAACCTTATGGGAAACCATTTCTAATGGTGATGTCAGCAAGGAAGAATTTGCAGACATAATTACTAAAAAATTATCAGAGACTTCCTTGTCAAGTATTTTGTATGTTTATAAAGCTGTTGGTGACTCATTTTAGAAGTCTGGGAGACTTATTTGACTTGGAATCAGGATTTTATTATAGCTTAGCTGTTATGTAATAGTTTACTCAGACTGATGGGGAGATATTCTTCCATGTCAACATAACTTGTATGTGTGCAGTGAGATTTCCTTGTAGCTATTTCAGCAATTCATATCTGAATGCTTTCCCATATTTTCATGGCTGGAGCATATTCTCAGTTTGTAAAATGGAGCATAAGAGTAGCTGTGAGATTAATTATTTAATAGATTACTACCAACTCTAATGGCTTAAGATATTGGAACGAAGTGGCTTTAGGTTGTAAAATTGGTAATGTCCTGTGAAGTGACTGTCTCTGGCATGCTTTAAACTCACCATATGAGTTTTTTTGTCATACTTATGTCATGCTACTCAACACAGTAAGCCAAAGTCCCCCATGGCTTTACTAAGGCCAATATCATAATTAGTTAAGCTTTACCCACATACCCCCAAACTCCAATGCTTGAGTGCAAAGTCATCTGGGTACAACTAGTTTTTAGGTTGGCTGGGAAACTATTGTTTGATCAACACCTCTAGTTGCTAACTAGAAAGAAGCGTTTCATTTGGGGTTTCCAAAACACTAATAGTAACCAGATAGACATTATGTCTGTCCCTTGCCTCAAATTTTAATGATGTTGTTGTCTCCAGAACAACTCCAAAAGAAACAAAGCTTGAAAACTGTGGTGCTCTCCAAGAAAGGTTGGGTGTTATCTTTGCTCTGAAGGGGATAGTGTGGAGAAATAATTAAATAGAATAAGCAGCGAGGGCTCCTGTGTTTCATTCCTGGCTCTTCAACTGTCTAGCTGCTACTGTACCATTGATAGTTTTTCTGGCTTCTCTCTCTACAAGTTTCTTTAGCCATTAACTCAGAGAAGCAGAATTTAACCCTGCAACTACATAATTACTCTGAATATTTTCCTACATTGACTTATGTGCAGATATGGGATCTTATTTAAAGACTTTTAAATGGCTTTACTTTTATCACTTATATCCTATTTGATAGTCTTTTCTGTCTCTGCAATATATATTAACATGGAGAGGAGCAAGGCAGAAATGGAAAAGAATTGGAAATAGCAGATGAAAAGTAATGGACTTGCTCGCTTGGGTAAATGAAGGTCAATAATGTATTTTGGATGATAGATGCATAATTCTTCAACATGAACAACAGAAATGCCTCTGATTTGTAGTAATGAATAATGAAGAGCATTTTAAGATCCAGAAAAGTCACAGTACAAAGGCACTACTTCCTTTTGGCCAGTTTTTAGTTTACAATAAACAAAGCTTCTATTTTAATTCCTGAAGCACACATTGTCACGCAAGATGGTCCCAAGAGGAAGGAATTATGCTTCCTTTTGGCATCTTTGGAAGTTCTCTAAAGCAATGATGCAGCTCTGCCATTTCATGGTGGACATCCATACATCCATGTAGTACCTTGTGGGATAAGGCTGAGTAAGAACAAGGTCCAAGGGCTTTTGGTCAGTGTTGTATAGACACAGTCAGAAAGCTCACGTAGTTTGTAACATAAGAGAATGGGTTGGCGAGGTGGGTGGCAGCACAATACCATGTTTCAGGAAGTGTTAAAGAGCAGAAGTCTAGTCATGACACCAGTCATGAACAGAAGAAGAGAACTGGAGTGGTGTTGGAGACAGACAAGGAGCTTCAGTTGTTGATTGCATTTATAAAGGCAGCTCTGCTGTTAGTGATTTTTATTGTTTCACTTGCTGCCTCTCTATCTCCATAATCCAGAGGCTGAGGAAGCTAATTTATTAGCTCCCATTTCCTCTTGATCTTTGCTTAGAGGGTGGACAAGACAAATAATAGTCATAAAAATAGCAGGTAGCCTTTACTGAGTCCTAGCTATGTGGAAAGTACTTTACTAAATGGTTCAACGTATTACCTCATTGAGCCCCTTCAACAGCCATAGGAACGTGGTCTTTTTTTTTTTTTTTAAAGATTTTTTTTTTATTTTTTCCTTTTTCTCCCCAAAGCCCCCCAGTACATAGTTGTATATTCTTCATTGTGGATCCTTCTAGTTGTGGCATGTGGGACGCTGCCTCAGCGTGGTTTGATGAGCACTGCCATGTCCATGCCCAGGATTCGAACCAACAAAAAACTGGTCTGCCTGCAGCAGAGCACACGAACTTAACCACTCAGCCACAGGGTCAGCCCTAGGAAGGTGGTCTTTTTAGTTACATTTTAAAGATGAAGAAATTGAAGCTTAGAGAGCCACTTGCCCAAGGTCAGCAAGCTAGTCAGTGGCAGAACAGCATTCGAACCCAAGCTCTCTGACTCCAGAGCCATTGCTCTTAAATACTACTACACGTAGCCTCTCGCATATGGGATTGGAATGGTTTGGCGCCAGAGGAGATTGATGTAATTGGTCAAAATGCAGAAAGAAGTTGAAGAATCTGTGGATTCCAAAAGCAAATCTTTCACAGTATATCACAGAGTTCCTGCTTTTTATTCCCATTGCTCACACTAGAGCTCAGCCTCTTCCTGAATCTCCTTGAAAAATTTTATTTCTTAATTAATATTATTAAAAACTCTATAAAAATTATGGAAAATAAGGGAAAAGTAGACCTCAGAAGAAACATCACCTATAATCTCCCTAATTAGGAATAGATGTGTTTTATTTTAGCTATTTTTCCATGCATATTTTAGAGTTATACATATACACATATACATATACATAATACATACGTGTGTGTGTGTGTGTATATATACACATATATATCTGTCTCACAAATCTTTTCATTTAACTTAATAAAATAAGCATTTTCCCCATGTTATTACAAACTGCTGGCAAATGTATTTTTTTAATAGACTTTATTTTTTCAGAGCAGTTTTAAGTTCATGGCAAAATTTAACAGAGATTTCCTCACACATGCACAGCCTCCCCCATTATCAACATGTCCCATCAGAGTGGTACACTACTTACGTTGATGAATCATCATAATCACCCAAAGTCCATGGTTTACCTTAAGGTTCATTCCTAGTATTGTACATTCTGTGGGTTTGGACAAATGTATAATGATATCTATCCACCAGTATAGTATCATACACACTAGTTTCACTGGCAAACATATTTTAATGATTGTATAATATTCCAACCTACCCTTATTATTCACCTTTTCAGTGATTTCTTACTTTCTACTTAAGGTAAGTAATTTTATAATCAACATCTTTGTGCCTAAAGGTTTCTCTGGCAACATCCTCTTATCTCCTCTTCTTTTCTATCTTTCCCTACTCACTACCCAAACAATTTTCCTAAAATACATGCCTTGCCCTGCTGCATACCCACAGCACATCTGTCAAAACAAATTTCAGTTCTTTAGCTTGGCACCCAAAATACCTCACACTCTGATCCAGCCTACTTTTCAAATCTCCTCTTTGATTTCTCCCATATTCTAAACTCCAGTCATACTTGTGGCTCTCTAAAAGCCATGCACATCTGCAGGTCTGCAAAATTGTTGATGCCATCCCCTCCACCTGGAATGTTCTCCTCTCTTCCTCTGTTTGTTAAACCCCTGCGTATGGACTAGTCCTCACTTCATATTTCATCTTCTTGAATCATACTAACCTGCTAACTTTCTTAATCATACTAACTTGCTATGTTTCCCTCCTCCTCTGAACTCTAACTACTTCATGCTTGACTTTCTCTGTTTCATTGCTGTATTCCCAGGGGGCCTGGAGCAGAAAGAGTCTGGCATTGTTACTGTTGGGCTCCAAGAATTATAAAAGAATGAGTGAATTGTGTGTAGCTTGTATTTACCTCTTGTGTTTCCTGAGGACAGAGTCTGTGATATATTTGTCTGTGTTCCTTACAGTGTCCAGCTAGTTCCATGCATACATAGGTGCTTAACTGTCAAATGAATTGATCTGTGCCTCCTGGTTTCACTGAGTGCGGGAAACTATGAATTTGTTGTAATTTAGGTTGAAATTAGAGTGACAGCTTTTTGGATTATCTAATATCTAATGTTGCTAAATTGATGCTGTATAGAGACCTGCTGAAATATTATGATATTTTATGACGTATATAACCATGCTAATGTTCCAGACTTCCTAAAACCATGTTATGATAGAACTGCGTGGGATTTTTGCAGTCCGTGGATTTGACCATTTAATTTTTTGGATAAGCAAACAGGGCCAAGGAGCTGCCTGACGTCATCATCCATTACCTGTTCCATTTTTAGAACAGGGCCGGCCTGGCAACTCTTCATGCTCTGAGTCCCGGGTTCATTTGCTACAACTTCCTGCCTCGACTTTTCCAGAATAGGAAGATCAGTTTAAAAAGAAAGGAGTCTCTGACCAGATTTAAGTACTTGTTTGCATCTGGCTAGGGAAAATTGAGTGCAATGTTCAGCAAAAGTAGTTTCCTTTTAATTTTGTTGCAACCTTTCAAGAGCTCTTAATTTTATGTCACTTGTATCAAAGTGGATATTTGCATCTGAAAGCATGTCCCTGATTCTTCAGGGTCCTTCAAAGGTCAAATTTCACTACCAAAATACACTTCCTTCAAAATATACTTTTGTTGCCAGAGATTCCTTCTAGCTGAGTAATGAACATTTCTTTAGTATTAAATAATCACAGTCATTGGAGGTTAGAAAAGATCTTAAGACTACCAACTCCGGTGATCTTATTTTACAGTCAAGGAACTGGAGTTAGAGATCCTGACTTTGTGAAGACCCTAGTAACAGTCAGAATTGGGAGAAGAAGTCTTTCCAAGACAGCATGCAGTCATCATCATCTTTGTGTAAAGGCTGAAGAAAATGAAGGAGCTCTGGGTCTTGCCCTCATGGGAGTTATATAATAATGCTACAGCTATTGGTCAATTTATTTGCTAATGAGCATGGAAGAGATATTTCCAAAGTTAAACAAGCAGGATTCATACACTGACTCGAGCTGAATGACTCAAAGTTGAGTGTTAGGGACATCAAGGAGGATGATGATGGAGAAGTGAGCTGTTATTAAAATAACCCCGTGCTTCGTCATGGCCACAGCCTCCAGTCAGTGAGCTCACAGATGTCTGGCACCTTCTTTCACTTGGTATCTCCAGCATTTAGGACACTAATCTAGCTCACATTAGTGAATGTGTGTTGAATGAATGAATGGCCTGATGAGACAGTGGTGGCTAAGCAAGTACAGTCGTTCTTTGCCATCTGTGGGAGATTGGTTCCAGGATGCCCCAGGGATACCAAAATCCAAGGATGCTCAAGTCCCTTATATAAAATGGCATAGCTTTTGTATATAACCTATGCACATCCTCCCATATATTTTAAATCATCTCTAGATTACTTATAATACCTAATATACTGTAAATGCTATGTAAATAGTTGTGACACTGTATTGTTTACAGAATAATGACAAGAAAAAACATCTGTACATGTTCATTACAGACCAACCATCCTAGGCCTTTTGATCACCTATTGAATCTGCAGATGTGGATATCACATGGATGTGGAAGGCCAACTGTATAGATCTTTTACTAAAAAATAGAAAGGAAAAAAAAGAAAAAATAAGCAGCACAGTAAAAAATACCCCAAATATATCTCTGGTACTGGGTAATAAACTTTTAAGGTATCATTAAAGGCTTTATTAACTAAATCTGGCTTGAGAAATTGGGCTTTAATTACTTAGGTATGAAAAACAAGGAGATGAATAGATCATGCAATAGAAACCACAAAAACAGTGTGTGAGAGATCAGACACGATCTGCCCAAAGTTGACCTCTCAGGAATATGTTTGCTCATTCATTCATTCATTCATTTATTCATCCATTAATTGAACACCTGCGTAAGTGCCACTCGGTGGGATACAAAAATGTCAAGGTGACTGCACTTAAGGAGTTCAGCAATCTACTCCAATTTTTCCCCTTCTTACACCAAATTTGTGTATGCTATAATATAAAATAAAGTGAGACAATGCTGAATGGAGAACATCTTTAAGGAAGTTTGGCATTATTCTTTACATGTTCTTAATAGGAGTCTGAGGATGTTGTGTACTTAATTTTTGATTTTGTCCTCAGACCTGGGAATTTGAAAATGATTCTGGAATTTCTTCCAAACAAGATACCTTTCCTCCAAAGGCATTTGTGCATCTCAGGAATGTAGCGAGTTGTGGCTGCCCTTCCAGCAGGTCTAATGTCACAAACCCTGCAGAAATCCTCACTGTGGCTGGGCATGCTCAGGGCTCTCAGGCAGCCCTTACTTGAGCAAAAGCTTGTTTGCTCTGTGCCCGCACCACCCATGGATTAGTTAAGAAAACCCACAAACACAATGGTTTGGGTATGAGATATCATTTTACTTGGAGTGGCCCAAGATTTCTAAAAATGCCCACATTAAGCAACTCTGAATGACTACCCAAATGTAGATAGAGTAAGAGGGGGATGTTAATTTAGCTAAAATTAACCAACAGTCAGAAAATTGCTAACCTGTGTCTAGTGTTCTAAATCTAATGGTTCTTTATTTCATTGTTGGTGACTTCTAGAGAAAAGCAAAGATCCTTAGGAAATTTTGATTGCATATACAATGACTGTGTGTAAACTTATGATTATAATGAAGAATTCTGAGCAGGGATGATCATCAAAATATTTAACAACTGGAATTGCATCAAACAATCAGAATAGATTGTGACCCCAGACAACTGCTGTGTTTGCACTGGAGTCTATTGGTTGGGTAACAGCCCTGTTGCTGTGTTGCATTCACTGAGCTATTACGTGTAAACGACTCTTAAATTATACCTATGTACTTGTAGGGGTGGAGATCAACACTATGTATAACACCTGAAGTATAATAACACCACTTAAGCAGATAGATATCAATTTCAAACACAAGTGCATTTATCCTCTGTGTCGCTTCATCAATTTTTCCTCCTCTACTGGGTTATTTCTATCAGTATGAAAGCATATTGTGTTACATCTTCCTTCCTGAGAAACAAAACAGACACTGTTCCTTTATGCTGTACTATCCTCTATCTACTCTGTTCTGTCTCTTTTCTTTACAGCAAAATTCCTGGAAAGACTTTTTCCACAGTCACGGTCTTCCTTTCCTTCCTTCGCTTGCCCTTGAATCCCCTTCAATCAGATTTTCTTCCCTCTTCTGAAAATGCTCTTGTCAATGTCACCAAGGACCTGCTCATTGCCGAAACGAAACCCATGGGCACCTCTCGGACATCTCCCAGGTGGATGTGAGCACATTGGGCACAGTTGGTTTCACTCTCATTCTTGAAACACTTTCCTTACTTGGCTTCTTGACGTCTCTGAATCATGCTCCTTCTTCCTGAATGGCCGCCCCTCTCAGTATTTGCTGGATCCTTCACTTCTTAGCTTCGACATGTTGGAGGCCTGCAGGGCTCAATCTTTGGACCTCTTCTCTTTTCAAGATGTACACATTCTCTAGGTAATCTCAGCCCTCAGATTTCAAGGACAACTTCTACACAGATCTCCCCATCAGGGAGACCTCCCTTGACCACCCTCTGGGGAGTAGCAGCCACTGTCACTCTTTAACCTCTTGTTCTGTTTCATTTTTCTTCATTGCACTTACCATACCTCTCTATCATACTGCTATTGTTTGTTCATCGGCTTCTGTCTCTTCCGCCAAACTGCATCTCCAGGAAGGTAGAAGCTATCTGGTTCACTAATGTCTCCTTAGTATCTAAAAAAGTGCCTGGCACAGAGTATGGGCTCAGTAGATATTTGTTGCATAATAAATAAGAATGTACCAATGGGGACTAAAAAGACCAATAGGTGAAATCCTTTTCATACCAGGTAAGTATATGAAAAGTCGTCCTCTTTTTATTTGCAGTGACTGCTTATGTCAGGGGTTGTCAGGCCTGCAACAGGTCAAATCCAGCTGTGCTCACTTGTTTATGTATTGTCTATGGCTGTGTTCACTTTGCAACAGTGGAGTAATAGCGACAGAGATGCTGTATGGCCTGCAAAGCTGAAAATATTTACTATGTAGGCCTTTCTAGAAAAATGTTTGCTGACTCGTGGTTTATGTACATTAAGGAGGTAGTGTAATGTGGTGGATAAAAGTGTAGCTCCAGCGCCAGATGTCTCAGGTTCAAATCCCACTTCGTCCCCCGACCAGCTGTGGCCTTGGTTAAGTCATGTGTCCTACCTGTGCCTCAGTTTCTCAACTGTGGAAATAGAGAGGACATCGGTACTAACCACACAGGGTAGTTGCGAAAATAAAATGAGTTAATACATGTGAAGTATTTAAAATCTTCCAGAAACACCTTCATTAATTATTGTGTAGTTAGAGAATAATTGAAACCAGTTTGAAAGACAAACACACCTAAGGGTAGGGATGTATGTTTCATTTATCCCGAAGAATCCAGTGCAAATGACTAAGTCCATTTCTCTGCTTCACTGGTTTGTTCTCTTGAATCTTGGGTAAGCTGTATGAGCAGATACATTTTCCTTCTGTTGCAGATGGAAAAATTTACACGCAGACAGTATTTTTGCTAAACTAATCTTTGTGGGATACATACACAAAGCAAATATATTGGTGTGTGTCATCTACTCTCGGTTTTGATGGAATGGAGGGAAAAACTCAGTTGAAATCAGCCACACAGGCATTTTGTGTGGGTGTTTTTATGACGATTTGTCTGATGCATCTCTTTTCATTTGATTTTACATTATCAGGTGGATCGTGTCAAAGACATCTTAGGATGACTCCCCAAGCATCCTTGCAAATTTCTTTCCATGGTCTTCGTACTTGGAATCTCTACGAAATTTGACTGACTCTTCAGTGTTCTGGTCAAGTTCTTCCTATTCTGGGATGGCTTCCTGGCTCTCCTAACTTCCCAAGTTCAGTGAGCTCTCCATTCTTTGAACGCTTGTAACTCATTCTCTTGGTCCCTAGCAGAAGACACTTGCTAACTTCTTCCTCTTTTTTAATCATGTAAAAACATCCTATTTTAACAGACTAGAGTTTTATTTGATTGAGGCGAGGGATAGACCCTTATCTTCTTGGTGTGCTCAGCTCATGGAAGAGCGCCCTATGCACAGGATCTGCTTAGCAATGGGCTATTACAGATGGTAATTCTTAATGTGGCTTCTAAGGACCTGCAGGATGCAGCTGCTGGCAATATCTCCAGTGCCTCTTGCATCTCCTTCTCACTTTCTGAGCTCTGGCTACCACGATCTTCTTTCAAAATTCCCTTCCACCTGCCGTGCTCTGTTCCACCTCATGCTATTCCTTATGTCCAAATTGCTTTTTCCCCTTCTATGCTTGGTTGGCTGCTACTCTTCTTTCAGGTATTAATCTAACAATCACTGCTACAAGGAAGCTTCTGGAATAGGCCTTGTCATCCTCAACCGGGACCAAGTTGGGGCCTCTCTTCTCATTGCCCTATCTTTTCCTTCATGGTCATTTATCATCACTTCTAATTATATGTGACCTTTTTATGTGATTATCTGGTTAATGTCTATCTCTTCTACTAGACTGAGCTCTCCGTAAAGAAGAACAATGTCTGCTTAGATCACATTTTATTCCCAGGATCTAGTGGAATGATTGACTCATAGGTTTTGAATGAATGAATAGTGAATAAGGGACAAAGATGAAGAAGATAAAGGGATGATTGCACTCCTGTTTAGTGTGCAGATGCATTCAATAGATTTTTGCTGAGTCTCTTCTATGTGCCAGTACTGTGCTAAGAACTGGGGAAGCAGCAGAGTAAAAGGTGGGCATGGTAAGAGATGAGATTTGAACAGACAACTTTCCACCCCACATCTACGCATAGTCCAATGGACCACTAGGGTTTCTCTCTTAGTCAGCCTGGCCTGGCTTCCTAGATTGAGGGAATGTGACTATTTTTGTCCTTAATCCCTTATCATGGTATCCCAATATGGTTATTAATGAGAAGATATTGAATCCGCAAAACTGAGGTTCAGACCAGGTACCTGTCAAAGTTACTATAGCCAATTAGTAGTTTCGTATGCAGAATTTTCTGGAAGTTTTCTAATTGATTTATAACTTTCTTCTCTCCATGTTGCCAGTAAGTCTAATATCCAATGCTAGCAATCTTGCCACCCTTTTCCCATTATCCACATTTTACTAATTCCTTGCCTTTATGTAACCACAGGACCAGGAACAGAATTTACCACCCCAAAATATGCCTCATTAGCATGAGGGTCATTTTGAGCTGACAATTATTAGGAAACAGCAGACACAAGAAAAGCTCTGAAAACCTAGTAGAAGTTACCCTTTTGTAAGGAAAATTTACATTTATAAGAGAAATCTCCATTTGTAAGGGTGTCTCCCTCTCTGTGCCAGGAAGAGAAGATAACTCTACATCTCTAGAAACTCTTATCAATGGAGAAGGTTATGCCTTAAATCTGTATAACAACTTTACCCTTGTTTACTGTGCCTTTTCTGGTCACCTCCCGTATCTGACTGCATCTTAACAACAGAAAGTTATAGCTGTTTTCCAGTGACAGCAGGCTAGCCAAGAGCATGCGCAGAAGAGAAGATTTTGACCTGCCAAGTGAAACTCATCCTGTCAGTACTTCTGCATACCAGCCAGCCCTCTCTAATCCCTTAAACTTTACCCCAAACCTTGGACTCACAAGACAGGCTTGAGAGCTTAGCCTCCTGTCTCCTTGCTGGTCGACCTTGCAATAAAGCCTTCTCTTTTTTCAAAAGGCTGTGTGTCATGGTGTCAGCTTCTGTGCATTTTGGGTAGGGAGCCCTTGCTTGGTAACATTTATACAGTATAATTATGAGTTTTATTTATTTCATTTTACGTATATAGTATTCTTAATTTTTCCCTCTCAGACTATCATTTTTTTAAAACATGAACAATTCTGGGGCCAGCCTGGTGGCATAGTGGTTAAGTTTGCATGCTCCGCTTCAGTGGCATGGGGTTTGCTAGCTTGGATCCTGGGTGCATCAAGCCATACTGGGGAGGCATCTTTTATAGAAGAACTAGAAGGACCTACAACTGGGAGACACAACTATGCACTGGGGCTTTGGGGACAAAAGAAAAAAAAGAGGAAGATTGACAACAGATGTTAGCTCAGGGCCAGTATTCTTCACCAAACAAACAAACAAACAAAAAAACCCCATGAACAATTCCATTGGGCTAAGAGCTACTAACTAATGGCAGCTAATTTAATTTCCATTTCTGTATGTTTGTTTGTTTTATTGCATTGACTGTTATTACAGACAAAAGAGAGAAACTTCCTAGAATCTGGACCCGTATCTGCTCATCCAAGGGAGAGGGATGTCCAGCACAGAGCCATTGCAGAAGGGTGCCAATATCTGATAATAAAGTCTCATAAGTTACAGACTTTCACAATGACAGGAGACCTGGGGACAATCTAATCTAATCCTCATATTTCTCAGATGAGCTAACTGAGGCCTGTTGAGTTTAGATGTGTCTTCTGAGACTGAGGCAAGATCCCACGTGTCCTGATTCCCATTTCACGTGCTCCTTGTGCTTTATTCCATGCCCTCATACTTCTTTCCCTAATGCTTATGAAGCAATAGATTTCTCCCTTTCTAGCAAGAGTAGAGCTTTAACCAGAAAGAAAGAAGAAAGTGCTGTGAAAACCTCCCTCGGTGCATTTGTGCAATGAGGCTCTTTTCTCATCATTTAGAGAAAGGAGGTTGTATTGCAGGTTGCTCCTTCTTGACATTTAGGAATCATTTCTCTGTGAGAACCAGGCCCTCAGTGGAGCCGTTGATTGCCTGGATTGATGGATATCAATTTCCATTTCCATATCTCTGTTCTCTGACATCATCCATTTGGAGACATGCCTCCAAACACAAGAGGTTGGCTGAGGGAGGGAAAGATGTCTCCCAGCCCAGCTCTCTGACTAAACAGCCATTCTATCCTCCAAACCACGATGACTTTGTCCCCCTGAGCCTTTTCTCAGATTGCTACCCTCAGCCTGGTCTGGAGGCACTGCGAGCTCATTGACTTTACTACTGGAGCATGCCCTGTAACAAGTTCAGAGTTCCACTGGTGGCCTACTGACTTTCTGGCACAAAGCAATGAAAACCTTCCTGAATGGTGAGCAGGGAAAGCCCAGTACCTGCTCTGCCTCACTATTCTCCTCTCCAGTGCCCTGGGGATAACTGTTCTGCAAAACAGAAGCTGGTCTGTGCCGGCTGCCAAATGGAGAACCCTGATTAGAATAATGCCCAGCAGGTTTCTACTTTCTCTTCTCCTTTTCCTGGCCTTTCCCACCCTTAAAGAAACTAGGGGATGACTGTTGCTAAGGGCCAAAATAACAGGACCTGAGTGCTTTTAATTGTTATTTTAAAGACCAGCAACCATCATCCATGGGAAGGAAAGCTGAAGACACTGGGAAGGCTACCATAACCGACTGAATTTAATGAATGAGAATGATTTTATTCAAAGGATGAACAAATTTATATTTGGGATGAAAGATTCTTGATTTTAACCAATTTCGGCCAGATCAGGCAATGGGTGAGTAGGCTCAGTAATCCAGTCAAAGTGGAGGATTTGTGGGTGCAGGTGGGAACCATTTTAGATAGGATTTGAGATTGGAGCTAGGCAGGGCTCCAATTCTTGTAGCATCTTTAATTTTGCTTATTCATATGGGCAAGAAAGCAACTTCTCCACACTTCCTTGTCCTTCTCTTTCTGTTCCATTCTTCTTGCATCCTCTCCTCTTTCTCCTGAAGCTTAAGTGGATCCTGAATTGAAGGATGGGGAGCAAATATGCAGTTCTCATTGTCCACCAACCTCGAGTCCTGCATAAGGGCAATGATGACAGTTACTGAACAAAATACCTACTCAAAGATGGTGACACATGATCTACACAGATTTGAATATATGACATTTGCCTATGTGAAAATCTTAAAGACAGAGCTTTTATAAATACTTAAAAATATTACCTGTCTCATCTTGGGCATTCTTCCTTGGGGAACCATTTTGACAAGAAAATGAGAACTGATTGGTAAAAGTTAGACACAAGTAAGTTAGAAGAATTACTAAGTGTGTAAGGAAGTCGAAGAAGAGGCAACATGGCACCTGTATTTTTGTAGATATTAAACAAACAAACAAAGCTAAAAAGATGACAAAATGAAAACAAAACATAAGATAGTATCTTTATCATCTGGAGGGGCTGAGATGTAATCCTGGCCAGAGTTGGTAAAGATATATTAGATGGAATATTATGTTGTTCTGTCTATAGTTTATGTTTCTTCAATTCTTTTTTTTTTTGAAAAGAGAAAATCTTCTCCTTATAGCACAATTTGATGGGAGCTGGTTGGAATAGAGTAGAATGGAGAAATGGAGGGTGATAAGATGTTTGGAGACATTGCAGGACCCGGGAGCTCTAAAAGCATTTTAAGTTTCCCTTATCTTTATGAGAGAAAGAGGGAGAAAGAGAGGATCTCATTCAGTCCTTTGAAGGATTGCTACTCAGTAAGGAAGAAGTCCTGGTCAGTGTGACTCAGTTCAAGTCAACACAAGCAATGACTTATGCCCTGGGCATTTAAAGGAGACTGGAACTCCTCATAGTCCTGATGGTAATCTTAGGGGTGTTGTGTTCACAGTGACTGTGTCTCTTAAGGCAGTTATAGGCTGAGACTGTGGATGGAGTAGTGTTGATGACACATATAAGTCACTAAACTTTATCCTGTGAAATGAGCCTGGACTGTTGCAGTACAGGAAGCTGTTGATTATTAAGTGACTTTTCCAACTTGGGATCTTTAGAAAAGATGAAAACATTGGAGTGTGTCTTCAATAGAGCCTCCAATTTGTGAAGCACTGATATTTGATTTAAGAGGAAAAAAATGTATATATGTATACATATACACACATAATACCTATGTATGTATAGAACACATGCATATATATGGGTGTGTCTAAATATCTTTGGTGAAATTTATTAATAAATTATGTAATTATCTTTTGGCAAAAAACATCCATATGTATACCACAGTTACTTAGGGTGTAATTTTTCACTTTGCAAAACACTTTTTTTCCTTCACAGAATGATTTCTTGTAAGGTTACAAATGAATGAACTAATAAGTGCCCATAGCTTCCCTTAAAATAGGATTTTCTGTAGTAGTATTAATAATAATAACTAGCATTTATGAACCTTTTCTCTCGCTCCAGGGACTGAGTTAAGAGCTGAATATGGAATATCTCATTTAAATCTTCCAGTCCCCCTGGGGGGTAAGGTACTATCGTTATTCCCTGCTTTCCAGAAATTGAGGTTTAGAAAGTTTAGTCATTTGGCCAAAGTCACACTATTACTGTGACCAGAGGTGTAGCTGGGATTCGATCCTAGAAAGTTTCATCCTGGAGCCTGTGCCCACCTCTTTCCAATAGTATTTCTATATTTTGGGGTTCCTTGGCTCTTATGTAAAGTGACACCTCTTACACGAATAGCTTGGAGCAAAGCAATGTAGACAATTAAGTTTTGAATAGAAATAAAAATATTAACTCATGCTTTGGATCCAAATGTCATCCAGTTTGGCCCATATTTTCCTTTTCACCATAGAGGATTTTTTTTTTTAAATTTGGGAAAATCTGATATCAAATTCACTAGATTCATACTGTATAACCATGTGGCAAATGCTAATCCTGGGTGTGGAAAGACAGACAGAGTATTAAAAGATGGAATGTGGGGCTGGCCTGGTGGTGCAGCCGTTGAGTTTGCACATTTTGCTTCGGCAGCCCCAGGTTCACTGGTTTGGATCCTGGGTGTGGACCTATGCACTGCTTGTCAAGCTATTCTGTGGCAGGCATCCCACATATAAAGTAGAGGAAGGTGGGCATGGATGTTAGCTCAGGGCCAATCTTCCTCAGCAAAAAGAGGAGGATTGGCGGCAGATGTTAGCTCAGGGCTACTCTTCCTCAAAAAAAATTTCTTTTTAATTTTAAAAGAAAAGATAGAATGTGAAAAAAAAAAAGATAGAATGTGGAGAAACTGCCAATCTAGATTTTCTCTGATTAAGAAAGTACAGTTTCCTTGATACAGAATGGTCTATCAGGGACCAAAGAATTTGACCATTGGGCAAGAAACGCTGCTGATTTTGATGGAGTGAATCACCCCTCATGCACAGATCTTATGGATGTCAGGCCAATTCTGGCATTTCCTGATGTTGCCCAAAGGTTGAATTGAATTCAGATCAGTCCAAAGATTGGCCAATCCAGCCTAGCACCCGAGTGCTTGGAAAATCCACTGAATTCCTCTCTTCTGTCACATCCTCTCCCTATATACACACACCTGTCATAGAAGCAGCCGTGAATGAGTGATAAACTTGGACAAATGACCATTGTTTATTCAGTTAATAAAATACAGAATTGTTTTCCTAGAAACACCAACAAGACAAAGGAAGATGGCAAAAGGAATCCTGGTCTGACCAGAGGGATGAATGGGTGTGAGAAAACGCGAGGGAGATTTCTTGTATAAACATAACTGAGGTTAAAGATCATTGTAGCCCCAGCCAGGCTAAAATATGGAGAAGATGAATGTGCCAGGCTGGGCGAGCAGGGGGCCTATCTATCACGGAGGTGAGGAGTGGGTAGGAGAAAGGGTCCACGACCTATGCTTATCTATCTGCTGAAGTTTTGATCTCAAGGCTGGGAAAGACATGGCCAGAAATAAATGTTTAGGGCATGACATTCTTTCCATGTTAGGACACCGCATTCTTGCTATTTGGTGACAAATGACTGAACAGTGAACTTGGTCCCATTTATGATCTAATTCCATAAAAATGAAACTCTGGGCATCTGCTGCAGAGCATTCCAGGAACGAGTTAAAGCTGAATATTGCTGCCTCACTCTTTTCTTCCTTTTTGGTGAATGATAGCCTGGGATGCTGAACTGGCTGCCTTCCGGAGGTGCTTTCTCTCTTTCTCTGAATTTTGTTTTCTGCCTTCAGTGGCAGAGAACTCTCTCCCTCTGTTCCTCTTCCCCTTGGCTTGAAAGCACTCATAATGAACATATACCTTCTATCTGAAGACTACGCTAGAGGGTAAAAGAAATGGAAATTCATTCCCACTTTTAAAAAACTGAGAGTGAGTGTGTGGGTGTGCCTGGGTGTGCATGTTTCATGTAGGAAGTGTCCGAGAGGAATCCAGCTAGGAGAACTTGTTGCAATAATTCTCTAAGCTCCTGAACAAAGCTTCCAATAATACATGGTGACATTTACACAAATATTTGTGGTTGTGCCTTCCATTTCTTCTTATAGGAAACAAGTGCGATTTTTAAATGCTTTAGTGATGTGATCAGTAGGCAGTAGTGGGAAAGAATTTTCCTGAAACTTGACTTGCAATCAAAATAAGGAAGGAAGATCTGAAAGAACTGAGAATATTTCAGCTATCAGGATATGGCACTTTCCGACATCTGGATGTCCAAACAAGTGTTTTGAATTCAATTCTATTAACATGTGTCACTTTAATGAATATTTTCCTTTGGAGTCGATTGGGTGGTTACATTTTTGGCAATAATTTTGCGGTCGGTTGCTTACATTACCTGACCCATAGTCCATTTTCCTTGCTTTGGCTGTGGGAAAGAAAAAAAGTAGGAAATGTCTCAGAACCTGGACAACAGTATTGAGAATGCCACTCATCTTTTAATTGAACCACTTCAGATAGAAGCTCTCTAAGGATTATCTTCTCACTGTCTGTGACATCATGTGTAACAGAAAGAGTAAGTTCTCTCCTTATTGAAAAGATAGGGAAAAAGTCCCACAAAATGAGATGGGATTTTTTTTAAAGCTTGAAATAGAAGGTCAGGTCTCTGCATTCATCCTTTTGATTTTAACAAAACTAACCTGAGAGAAGCAACTCCCTTGGATCAAAAAGTGTTTTCAAGAGGTCAGTAATGAGACATCCTAAGTGATCACTCAAAAAAGCTCCACACAGGAACGTCACCTCATGCTCTGAAAAGTCTTTTCAGACTTCTGTTCCTCGCAGAACCTTTAAACATATTGTGTTTTCTGAAAGGAAAACTCCTTGGCTCACTAGGAGGAATTTTATGAGGAGCGGGAGGGGAGGGGAGGGCAGCCCTGGGTGGAGCGTCTGTGTGTGTGTGAGCAAACATGTGTGCATGTGTATGTGAGTACGTGTGTGTATATATGAGTGGATACGCATGTGTATATAGGAATGTGTTTCCCATTAGACACTAGGCTCTTTGAGGTAGTTTATCAGAAATGCTTACAGGTGTAGGCTTTGGAATCATAGACCAAGGGTTAAATCCGGATGCCATCATTCTCTAGCTGTACAACCTCCAAGAGGTTGCTTCATCTTTCTGGGCCTTAGTCTCTTCATCTGTGAATGGAGATAATAGCAATGCCTGTCTCTTATGCTGTGAGATAGTACATGAGAAGTTATTTGCACAGTGCCTGATATAAAGAGCTCTCAATAGAAACCTCAGATATCATTGATTGGCTATCTCTTCCTTTCACAGTTCCTGGAAGAGTGTTTTTTGTTTTTCAATACAGTGGGTGTTCCATCTGTGTTGTGGACTCTCTGACTCATAACAGCATGTGGACTCTTGTTTCAAAGAAGCCATCCACTCACTCTGGGGAGAGGCATGGTCACTCTCCCTGTTATGTCTGCACCACTTCCCATCTGAAGGCCCCAGGTGCACAAGGTGCACAGCTCCACCACGCTAGCACTGGAGTCAGACGTGTGGAGAAGGGGATTCTATCTCCTGGCGCACCACCCAGCCCAGGGCACAGAGAGTCCACAGATGGGAAGGAAGGAAGCCAAGTCTAAGGAATGCAACGGACTCTAGATCCAGCAGATCATTTTGTTTCAAACTGACTTTGAATTCCATCGAGCAGCCACTGAAATTCCCACGTGTTGTACTAAGAAGCAAAAAGAGAGCCAATGAGGAGGCACATTGCCCTCCCATTTGAGACGCCATTACCATACTGGTTTGGGGAAATACTTTCTAGTGGGATGTTCCCTCCGGATGCTCCTGAGAGTCACTTTCCAGCTACCTCTCATATCTTCTAATTCTGTGTTTTCTAAATTCCTTTCACAGGGAACTATCATATTTGGGAAAATGAATAGTCTATTATGGTTTCAGAATTGCTTACTTATGCATTCAACAAACACTTACTGAATATTCTCTAGGTGGTAGGCACTATGCTAGATACTGGGAGAAGAGAGTCATTTAAGACACTGACGCTAATTTCAAAATGCTCACAGTACCATTCAGGAGAAAGACAAGCGAACTAATGATGCCAGCATGGTATGGTAAATGCTGTGATGAATGTGGCAGCCCAGGACTTGTGAGACGCCAGGCAGAGAGAGGAGAGGTTAAGTAACGTGTCCAAGGTCACAAAGCTTGTAAGACGTAGAAGCAGGATCCAAACCCAGTTTCCCGGATTATGAAACCTATGTGCGTACACACTCAGATTCATGCCTCTTTCTTCAGTTGCCCACATCGTAGGATTTACTAGATAACTAAAAAATGATATCTAGATTCAGAGATGAAAATAATTCTACAATCATATTAATGTGGGCCACGTCAGTGAAAATTTTTAAAATATACATCACTTTTAAGAAACAAAATTTTATAGTTAATAAAAGTGATACGAAGCAAGCTCACAGAGTGGTAAAGTGTACAACCAGATAGACAAGAAGAATCATTTATGATGTGTCCATGATGTCTATATCAAATTGCACGTTAAGCGGCCTTCAGAAGTTTCTTCTGTTGGTTAGGATTGTGTTAGGCTGCAGGTAACAGAAACCAGACTGCAGTTGCTTCAACAAGCTCTGAAGGGGTAGTTCAGGGCTGGAGTCATCACTCAGAGAAGCCATTGAGGGCACAAGCTTTCTAGTTTCCTATCCCACTATTCTTACTATGTGGTTTTCATCCTTGCAGTTTCAAGATGGCTCCTTCAACCTCCAGGTATTGCATTTACCTTCAAGACTGAGGAAAAGGGAGAAGAAGTGAGGACAAAAGCTGCTTGTCAGCTGAGCTTGGCCCCTTTCATTAGGAAAACAACCCTATCACCTTCCACCTTACTCTCACTGTCCCGTGCTGGGTAATACAACCACCTTGAGCTGCGAAGCTTCTGGAAAGGCAAATGCTTTCACTAGGCGAAACTGCTGCCCTAAACAAAATATGGGCTCTGTTAGCAATGAGGAATGAAAGAATGCGTATTGAGCAGGCAGCCAACACTGTCTGCCACGTTCCCTGAAGTACGCTAGGTAGTCATTGAAAGTCTTGGTTAAACTATTCGTTCTCTCACAAAACTCATTCAAATGTATACAGGGCAAGAATACAATTCAATTCAGACTTGTTTGAATTATCCCATAGTCTAAACGAGTTGAGTCTAACTTGCAGAATTTGACTGTACAAGAGGAAAAGATCCCTTTGTACTTTTCTTGTGTTGCTGCAGTCCCCAAATTTCTTTTGGTGAGAGCAAACCAGTTTCCCTGGTTATTTTATGCTTTCAAATAAAATACTGCTATGCTTCTTATATTATCTGGTTTTTCTTTTATTCCTAATTTGTGCCATTAGTTATTTTCATTGGATTGTAACAAAATTTTTTCCAAAATATGCCTTGGATTTAGAATAAAAATTAGCAGAAGAAGAACTGAATAAGAGTGTGAATACAGAAACCAAAGAATTCAATAATGAATCACTCAACACATATTTATTGAGTGTTTTCCATGGCTGAAGTAATTACTCTATAACACAAACCTTTATTCTTTCCCTTGGCACCTGGCATACTGTACCACACGTGATGGTCAATATATGTCACTGACTGAAAAAAGTGCATCCACAAGGGCATTTAAGCGGACAGAGCAATAACGTAATTTCATCGTCATCAGCAGCAGCAGCAATAGCATCATCACTATAGTCTTTATTAGTGGGGAATTGCAGAATGTTAGCTTTGAAGTGAAGTGGCCATGAGCTGGGGTTGTGCAGGAGGGAGAATGAATGTTCTGGGCTGGTCAGGAGTCCCAGAACAGAGGAATGAAATGAGGCTGTCATCCCCGAGGGCCCAGATGAAAACTTTCCAGACACTGGGGTGCTGCCAGTTTTATTGCTGATGACTTTGACTCTTTTTTGTTAGAAAGCTGCTGTGCCTTGTTTCAGGCAGAAAAATGCATAGAATAGCTAACGTTTTGCATTAAGACATGCACAGAAGGTCAACGCTCTTTGTGATGGCCCGTTTGGAAACCTGTCCTTTGCAGACTGAAGTACCTAAATCTGAAGGCTGTGCGAATTAGCCCAGCTTTAGAGGCATGCTTGAAATCAGTCAAGGAGAACTGAAATGTCAGCACATTTTGAAAGGAGACATAATACAAATGTCAATTGATCTACTCATTCACTCGTTTATTCATTCAACAAATATTTATTGAGGGCCTGCCACTTGCCTGGTACTGTTATATACTCAACATAGAAATGAACAAAAAGGAAGCCCCTGGTCTCATAGAGCTTCCACTCTGGTGAGAAGAGCCTACTGGCAACTAAATAGACACACACACACACAAACACATATCCAAATGCACACATATATCAGAGAGTGCTAAGTGCTCAGAAGTAAAATCAACCAGGCGAGAGGACAGACAGGGCTGGGATAGTGGTGGCGGTGGTGTTTCAGGTAGGCGAGTTAGGGATGATCACTTTGATCACGGGACATTGGAGCAGAGACCTGAAGGAACTAGGGAGGGAAGCATGTGTCTCTCTGAGGAAAGACACTTCTATAGAGGAAGGCAAAAGAGATAGAAGCCACTGGGCTTGTTTGAAGCCATTCATGGAGAAGACCTGACAGGAAGACAAGGGGACACACTGGGCCTCAGAGGGCTGATGCAATAGCCGGGGTACGCAATGGTGGCAGCTGGGGCCACGTGGGGTGATGTCAGTGAATATCTCTGAGTGTTAACATTATGAGCTAGACTTCTACTTCTTTATACTTTTCCAAGCTTTGTACATTTTCTATAAAGAATACATCACTTGTGGAATCAGAGGACACAAATATTGCCCCCTCTTCCAATCTGGCATATCTGAACCAAGATGGCTTAGAGGGAAGAGGGCATCCGGGATCAGACTTCAGAATTCAAATTTTACAAGATCTATTTGTGATTCATAGTAGATTTTGTCCAGCACTCACACCAAACTTTAATAATAAGTTTGAATGACGCAGGAGATAATGAAAAGTAGGAAAATGGGAAGGAGGGGAGAATAAAAGGCTAATAGAAGAGACAAATCCAAAAAGAAATATTTGGAAAAGAAAAATGTGACATTTTAAATAGCAACACTAATAGGCTGGCTGAAAGCTAGTCTACTGTCTGAGAGGATGCTTTTTTTAATATAAAATTTCTTTTCTTATTGCTTTATGTCAAAATATAGAAAATATAATAATTGGACTAATTCCTGCATTTTAGGGTACTTTATTCTGTATAAAGAATCTCTCAAGTGAAAATTTGGGAGAACAAAAGAAAACATCATACAATAAGGTAAGCAAACTTGTTATTGAGCCATTTTACAAATTCTAGAGTACAAAGAACAAGGTGGACAGTGGCCACACTCTGCAAGGCTTCATAGACCCTGTTAGGGATTTTTTTTCCCCCAGTTTTGTTGAGATATAATTGGCATACATCACTGTATAAGTTTAAGGTGAACAGCATAATGGTTTGAATTACATATATTGTGAAATGATTACCACAGGAAATTTAGTTAGCATTCATCATCTCATATAGATAAAATATAAAGAAAAAGCAAAAAAAGAAAAAAATTTTTCCTTGTGGTGAGAACTCTTAGGATTTACTCTCAACAATTTGCCTATATGTGATACAGCAGTGTTAGCTATAGTCGTCATGTTGTACATTACATCTCTAGTGCTTATTTATCCTATAACTGGAAGTTTGTACCTTTTGACCACCTTTCTCCAGTTACCCCTTCATATATCCACTGCCTCTGGTAACCACAAATCTGATCTCTTTTTCTGAGTTTGTTTGCTTGTTTAGATTCCACATATAAGTGAAATCGTACACTACCTGTCTTTCTGTGTCTGACTTATTTCGTGTAGTATAATGCCTTCAAGGTCCATCCATGATGTTGCAAATGGCAGGATTTCCTCATTTTTTATGGCTGAATAATATTCTGTTGTATATATATATATATATATATGCCACACCTTCTTCATCCATTCACCTGTCACTGGACACCAAGTTGTTTCCATAAGATCCTATTAGGGATTTTGTTCTTTATCCTAAAAGCTATGGGAAACCACTCGTGTTTTAAACTAGAAGGTGAATTGAAGTGAATCAAAAGGTTCACTTTACAAACAAACAAACAAGAAAGGTCATAACAGTAAGACATGCCTGATGAAATCAACTAGAGTATTAAGAAAAATACACTCATAAATGCAAATCCTACAACATATTGGACAGTGTAAGTACCTTTTCATCAGAAAATGAATCGTGTGAGTCTCAGAAGTTATGAGATGACACAGGGAAGCAAGAATAATCACGACATAAAAATACTCACTAGTGAACTGACCATGTACCAAATTAACCTCGCTCAACTCTCTCACAAAGTAACCCTGGGCTTCTGTCTCTATCATTCCTCTTCCACCCCTGTCCATCTCATGCTGTCTGTCTCTCACTCACTCATGCTTGTTTACAATACCATGTGTATACAGAGTGAATTTGCAACTTGTGCAAACTATGAAAGGTTTCAGAAAGTCACTGGCAGGGACGTTGGTGAACTGCCCCAACAAGCGTGGTCACTGACAGTGAGGATCAGCCAGAGTCTGACCAGCACAGCAATCACTGTGCCTGGCTTGCCAACTTTTTCCTCTACGAATGACTAGTCTAAACCTATCATGATAATCTGTTCCTCTTTCCACTTATGTAAGAATGATTGGAGTGAAGCAGGATTCAAAAGATGAATACATGAAGGAGTATCTTTTTGAGATTTCAGGTTTTTGAAAATTATGCATTGATGCTGAAAGGCAGAAGCAAAATAGTAATATTAAATTATATCCTGGACAGGTCAGTTTATTCTGCTTGGTTCAATTAAAAACTAATAACATTAGTGGGCATAAATTATCCTAGATGTATACAATACTTGGATCTATTACTATAGTTAAACCATACCTGACTTATCTGAAGTTAGGCACAGGCAAATTTTAGGCAAGACACAGCACAAAATAGCGCAGAGACTGAGGAAAATACCTCTGGGAGTGCCACTTACAGGTTAGAGGTCAGAGATGCCCCTGATCCATCCTAATCCATCTCTTGGGAAGACTTTTTTTTTTTTTTTTTAAAGATTTTATTTTTTCCTTTTTCTCCCCAAAGCCCCCCGGTACATAGTTGTGTATTCTTCGTTGTGGGTTCTTCTAGTTGTGGCATGTGGGACGCTGCCTCAGCGTGGTCTGATGAGCAGTGCCATGTCCGCGCCCAGGATTCGAACTAACGAAACACTGGGCCGCCTGCAGCGGAGCGCACGAACTTAACCACTCGGCCACGGGGCCAGCCCTCTTGGGAAGACTTTTAAGGGAAAAGTCTACAGTTAAAGCTGGGATACCACTTGGTAAATCTAAGTCCAGTAGAAGGGGTGGGAAGAAAGACAATCATGTGAAATTCAGATTTCAGTATTGACAAGAGACCACTCAACTGGATATCATGATTGAGGGTCCAACTCCGTCTTTTGATTCTCATTCACTGATCTCCCATTCCTTTGACCCATAACCACTTCATTATTCTTGTAAATCATGGAAGCTCATGGTCCACAAATCTCCATGTTGGCTTGTCTGTTCTCTCTGTAGTCTCTTGGATGTGTACCTGCTAACACAGCTTGAAAGATCCCCTGTAAGTTAATAACTTCCACTTTCTATCTTTCGTCCTAAACTTTCGTTCTTCCTTCTCGCTACAGTTAACCTGTTTTGAAAGCACTTAAAACTGACTAACTAAATATGTCAAATCAGACTCCTAACCTTGGCTGCAGTAGTGTTCCTTTATCATTGTCCCTGGAACAATATTTCAGGCATGGCTTTTAACTCTACTGCACAGTAGAAATGTTGGAAGAGCTTTTTAGAAGTGCCAATGTCTCATTGGCTTGGAGAGATCAGAACTTAGCTGGTCCGGGTTGGATATTTGGTGATTCTACAATGCAGCTGGGGTTGAGAAACCGCACCAAGCCCTGGTACCTCTACTCAGTCCTTTTCGTGGTTCTCTGTGCTGTTTCTTCAGTCTCCTCTCCTTTGCCTCTGACTCCACAACCACAAAGCAAGATGGGAACTGTCTTGCTCTCAGGACTAGTGTGCAACAGGAAGTCATCTTGAGGCATAAATTTCTACCACGGCATTATTCTTTCCAGAATTCTGTATCAACTTCTGAATGTAAAATTTAAAGAAACGAAGTTAGGTTTCTAGAAAAGAGATCTCAAGTGCCCCTACTCACTGACCCTCCCAGGGCATTTCCCATCCTTCCTTACAATGTGGTCTATCATTTTATTCTCAAGCAAATTGATGCTCTTGATCTTTATATCCTCTGCCCCTCTTGCTACTGACTATCATCCATTCTATTTTCCTCTTCTTAAAATTAGATCTTCAACCTTGGTTAATTTTCCATACTTTAGTTGCATTTTCCTTTGCTAACAGAATCTGGTTCTAGTAACTCCTTGAATAACTCTGCTCACTTAAGACAATTCAGTCCGTATTTACACGATTCTGCTTTTGTGCTTTTTGTTTGTTTGTTATTTGTGGCGTTTCTATGACATTTTTTAACTTCTCAAAAGTGGGTACTGTTTTAACTACCTCCTATTTCCAATAAGTGTTCTATATACAGAAGGCACTCAGTGAAAGGCTAATTGACAGCCAGTTCTCTATTGACCAACTGTGGTACCTCAATCTTTTCTGCGCCAGTCAAGCCCAAAATACAATTCTCTTATCTACTACACTGACTGGTCTGCATAGGCATATGGCTATGTATGGCGATTGTAATCACTTAAGTAGAAGAAAGAAATTACTATTTGTGGGCACAAGTATGGCTTGATGCATGACTAAAAGTACTTCCCACGCTGAGCATGTGAATCTCTAGTTCCTAGCCACAGGCACTTATGTGTAGACTCTGGGTCTGCTTGTGATTCTAAGTTTCTTGTTCTTTATGGTTTTCTCCAGGGGCCACCCCATTTCTAAGGGATTAGCATCAGGCCAGCCATTGGCTGCTACAGTTGTTTAACAATCCACAGATCTTTTGCATTGTTTGAAGTGGTGTTTGAGTATGCATTTTCTCTGCTCACCTGAATTATAATCGGCTGATCTGTGCTAGCCATATGGAACAGCCCCATTGTTCTCTCTAAGACTCGGCACTCTACAATGCAGCATGGTATTTTGTGCTAGCTCAGATTGCTCCATATTTGCTTCATGTGTGTACGTAACTCCTTGAGGGTGGAGAAGATTCTTTTACAGTCTTATCAAGTTTGGTACTGGGGATCACTCAATCTTTGTGGCTTAGCTGATGGATTGGATCAAAGGGCAATGGAATTGTCAAGGTAGAGGAGGGAAAGCTCAGCAGTTCTCAAACTTTAATGTGCCTTAGCATCAACTGGAGGGCTTTTTGTTAAAACATGATTGCCCACAATTGCCCAGCTCCACCCTCAGTGTTTTTTATTCCGTAAGTTTGGGTTTAGCTGGAGAATTTGCATTTCTAACAAGTTCCCAGGGGCTGCTGCTGCTGCTCTGAAGATCACACTTTAAGAATCACTGCCCAAGACCAAACCAGGAATCCAGCTTTTCATCTGGGAGGTTGTCAGGCAGAGTAGGGTCTTGTCTAGCTTCAAGCTTCGGACCATAATTCACACCTAGAATGGTGGTCCAGTCTTCCTTCCATAAGTCTGTAGGAATAAACAAACCGTGTGGTTTGATTTGTGAGCACTTTTATTAGTTCACCCTGAGTCATACTTAATATACCTGATTATAATGTTAGAGTGGAAACACAAAGCTTGAAGCTCCAGAAATGCTTCCAAATATGTCACTCATTGAAAAAGCACCCACTCAGGCAATTGGGCTAGGATTGTCCATCTATCCAGTAGCTGGAAAATTTACCTGTGGATCTTGAACATTTTTTCAGAATATGAAGGAAGAGAAGAACATGATGTTGTAGAGAGACTGAAACCTTTTGGAGCGATCAAGTTATTTAAACACTCTACTTCCTCTTCTTAAAAACAGTATACTAACACCTCATGGAGAAGGTATAAGGACTAAGCACGTATAAGATCCCTTCTTTAGTATGGGACGCACAATACACCTTAAGGAATGGTGACTGGCTTCCTATCTTTGTACCTTCATATCTATCCATCCTACATTCTGCCTGGTGCTTCCATGGGGTCTCTACGTGCTCTGCAGAGAACTGGACTTGTTATGCATCTGAGAAGGCAGGGGTGGCTGCATACTTTGGGCTTCATCAGACTCTCTTAAGAGTAGATATAAAGCGCCGGGTGATTTGAGCCATCAAGTACTAGCTGAGAGTCTCCGTGGTGTAGCAACTCTGTACCAGCAGTTCTGTAGTGCTGCGCAGAACAGTTTTTGCTTTTGGCTATGACAGGGCCAACCTTGGGCAGGATTAAGAAGTCCTCCAAATTTACCTTCAGTGATCTTGAACTCTTCATTCTGTAGCTCCTTTCTCCCAGTGTCTATCTCTCTATCAAATCTTATTCTTCAAAAAAGAATTGTTGTCAGTGATTCTTAAAGCCTTCTGCTTCCCTAGCCTCAGCCCGGTGAGAATGACGGTCACTGAGAACCACTGTAGTACTGGTATGTCACGTCCTTCAGGTGTGCTGAGGTGGAAATAGACCAAGTGGAGAACCACTGTCTTAGCCAAGGTGTTGCTTTACTTAGTTTCATTTTCATGTTAGTCCTTGTCCACAATTGTTGATTGAAAGGCTCTCTCCTCAACAGAGGTAACTTCAGGCATTAACAAGCATGTACAGACACTGAAGTGCCTTAGACAGCTACCCAGTCCACATGTGGATAAGACTGGCCTTGGGTTCAAATTAATACTAAAATTGTTAATTACTTTCCGTTGACATGTAGCATCAGAAAAATCAAAACACGCAAACACACACATGCACACACACGCACCCCACAGCTCCCATTTGAAACCAATTTTTCTCATTATAGAAAGCTCCAGGGCAACCCCCAGCCAGCCTCCTTTAGTAAGACATAGCATTTTGTCAGGGTAAAAATGCCCTCAGAGCCCCAATTCGATGAAATAATTGCTTCGTTTTTGCCATTTGAACATCAGAGAAGAAACTGCAAACACCCCAGGAAAGAAAAAGGACCCCTTTAGCTCTCCTGGGATTCAACAGCGTGGCTCCAGCTTGTCTAGGGATTTCAGACCTAATGCTAAGTCCATTGAGCAAGGAAGGAACAAATATCAGTCCCGTGATAAGGAGGAAGCTTAAAATAGTAGGAACAAAGGAGAGCTTATACAGTCCATAGAATATGAAGTGATGACAACTAGGGCAAAATGGAGTTCAGAATGAAAAGAAAATTACACAAGAGGGCAGGATCAAGAAATCCTAAATACCCCTGGTTTTAGTTTCTAAGAGGGGAAAACATTCAAAGAATATCCCTCCCTTTCAAAGGTGTTTGTTCAAACACAATGGCCCCACTTAGCCAATGTGAGGTCTTTATCTCCGCCATCTAACCCACTTGGATTTGCTCATGAGAGCTGAAAATCTCAGAGACTTTCCTGGTGAGGTTTTCAAGAGACTCTGCTGCAGGCTTGAGGGGAAGATGGTAGATCTCTGTTTGGTTTACCACTGGAATGGGTGACCAGGTGCTATTTCTTTAGCTTTACAGTATAAAGAAGCTTTTTATACATACTTTCCTCAGGAGTATTATGGAGAAAGACCCCCAGGAGGAAAGACAGGGACAGCTGAACCATATATGCTGAATCTGAACCACCTAAGGTGTTTATTTTAGATAATGCAGTCTCTCCTCAGATGAAAGTGACATGCTTTATGCAGATAACATCCTCTAGTCTCTGCTTAGCTTTATCTTTATGGATACGTTGGGGAAACATCCTAATGTTTGTAAATGACAGCGCTAGGATTCCAACCAAGACCTATCTATGCCAGGCACTGTGCTAGAAGCTGTATATAATTAACTCATTACATTCTCATAAAAACAGAATGTGGTAGCTCTTTTGGGTCCTGTTTTGAAATGAGAGAATTGAGGCAAAAAGAAGTTAATTTGTTTAGCCCAAGGTCACAAATCTAGTAAGCAGCAGGATTCATTCTATGGTATGTAAGATTGTAAACACCTGCATTTTTTTCTGGTGGCAGTGAGATGTAAGCGACGTAATTAGCCCAGGGTTCTGAGAGGAAACATAAAATTAGACACTTTCTGAGATGATGAGTAATTAATCATACTCTTGTCTTCCTCTAGACTCTAAGCCAGATGGACAGTGGGATAAGATAAATGAATATCGGCTTTGAGATTGGAAATAGCAGATTGGAAAACGTGGCTTAAAGGAGAGGCTGTAATCAGGATTTCTAATTTCTTCCCCATAAATTGACCCAATTTACCAAGCCACAGACAGCGCAGCTAGAACACCGCAGGCTGTGCCTGGCAGGGGCATATACTGACAAGTTTGCTCACCACGTGGAGGAGCAGAGATGGAGAGAATGCCTGCATGTGCTGGAAGGCTCTAGGTGAGGCATCTTCCGTTCTCTCGTCCATTCTTGCCAATCTGATAATTCACTCTTTCGCTCTTAGGGAGTGAATGAAAGATAGAAAGGACAAAAACATTTCTCTCATTTTTCCCTTCTTGGGAGTGAAATGGAATTTCACTCCCTTCCAAGGAAATATGAAGAGTTAGAGCTTAAGAGTCTCTATAAAAGTAGGGAAACTATCTTTATAGAAGTTTCTGTTTTGAATTTGAAGGAAAGATTCAAGATTGTTTCAGGTTGAGCTGAGTTGATGTTCAAGCCTCTATATTTTGTGACCATAAGTGATGCTCTAGCTTCTAAATTGCAAAATGAATGTTAACTCATCTCCTCAAACTGAGATAACTGTAAACTTTGAGTAATCAAGTGCAATAACCCGTCATTTCAGTGGAGGAAAGCAGTGAAGCCAATTACTTAACCCGACTGGCCAAAAAAGTGAGAGCGATAGAATTCAGATGTAAGTCATTCTCTTCTGTTCCAAGGTGGAAAAAAGAAATCAGTCAGGAACATTTGGTTGAGAAAGAGGGTTTCAATGCTAATTTAGGTGAACACAAAGCGAAAGCAAAGGAGAAAGACATAAATGTTAAAAAAGACAATGTAACAAATGTAGACAGATAAACAAGTTAAGGATGACTTTGATGGTGATGGAGAATGTTGACTCATCTGGTTGAGTCCTTAATGATGAGACCACATCAGAAATACTTTTCATCTTGTTCGAGGATGAGTTCCTACGTTCAGCCGTTCAGCTTGCATAGAACATTGTGTGTGATTAGGCCATGTCATCTTTGCATTTAACACAAAACTTGCTTAATTGAGGGAGAAGATTATGGTAGAGTTCCAGTTTGACACTTTTTAAAGCACATTAGGGCTAATATTTAAACTACATAATGTATTTTTCATGTTGGAGCTACAGTTTCCACTAGGACAAGGTCAATAGTATGACTTTAGTATCTCCTGAACTGTTCGATGACATATCCAAAATTTGTCTAGTGAATTTTAACATCTTGTTGCATAATATTTACTGAGAGTTCATTTTGTACTCCTAGTTATTCAGAACATCCTCTGACCTGGTTACTACTCTCTTCCATCTTGAAAGCACATAAACTAGTCCAAACACAGGAACAACTGGCCCTTTACTGGAATCAGAGACTCGATTCTAGTTCCAGGTCTGACATTCACCTCTCTGTGATCCTGGGGACGTCACTTCTCTCGTTTTTTCAACCAATATTTTTTTTTTTAAGATTTTATTTTTTTTGCTTTTTCTCCCCAAGGCCCCCTGGTACATAGTTGTATATTCTTTGTTGTGGGTCCTTTTTTAGTTGTGGCATGTGGGACGCTGCCTCAGCGTGGTTTGATGAGCAGTGCCATGTCCGCGCCCAGGATTCGAACCAACGAAACACTGGGCACTGGGCCGCCTGCAGCGGAGCACGCGAACTTAACCACTCGGCCACGGGGCCAGCCCCCTCAACCAATATTTTTTAGGTACCTATATCAGGCACTGTTTTTGGCACTGAGTGTGATTTCTGCCTTCATGGAATTTAAAGCTGAATGGAGAAGACAGACCATTAAATAAGTCATTATAATCAAGAGCCACCCGTGCTATTTTAGGCAAATGCAGGAGCCCATGGCAGCACAGAGAAGGAGCTACATTGGCCCTAAAGGATCAGATAAAGCTTTTGCATGCTTTAAATTGAGACTTCAAAGGTGAAATGAATATTTAAGGAAAGAATGTTTTGCAAAGAAGGAATTGCATCTTATTAGTCCAGAGACAAGAGGACTGCTAGCCTGACCCTTTAATTCAGAGAATTTCAGTTTGCTGGGAACGTGAAGTATGAGGAAAGCAGGTGGGAGCCTGGGGACATTGGGGACAGTGGTAAGAGAAATGATCCTGGAGAGGTAGCTGAGATCTTTGGTTTCTTCCAACACAAAACAGGAACAATAATGTCCACCTCACACACATATTCTGAGAATCAAAGGACAAAATGTATATAAAACAGTTTTATAATTTATAAAGCACTTTACAAAGACAAGACATTTGTTACTAGTATGTTGGCTATAGACTTTGGTTTACTTTTCCAGAAGCAGAATGCTTTGAATAGATGTATGCTCTGGCGATCTTTTTGACCAAAGTTGCAAATTGCCAATGATATAGTTTATTTGTGAATTTATTTTCTACCTCCCTATGCATTTTCACAGTTGTCTGTATTAATTCATGCTGACAACATTGGGCACACAAGGCAGAACAACCGAAGAGACGTTTTCCAGAACCTCAAATCATATCATATGAGCAATCATCTCACAGGGAGGTGATCTTAAAACCTCCCAGGCAATTACTCTCTGTTCTGTCACCGTAAATTCTAGGCCCTCTCAGTGGAGAGTTAAATCAGGCTTCATTTTTTTAAGTCCCTATTCAATTTGCTTTTTCTAGCTTTGTTCCCAAGAAGAATAAAGTTTAGTAATGTGTTGCAAGCAATTTTCTTCAGAATAGCCAGCCGGTCTTTCTCCTCTCTTGGATAAATCCAAAGCCTAGATTTTTGCACCCAGCATGTGACTCATGTCACTGTGTAAGCCTATGACTCTTCATTTTCACATTTTCTTCCTCTGGTAAGAGAGACCAGGGCAGGTAAGCGTTCAGAGCTGATAGAAACACTTCACTCTGATTTCAAATGGATTTTGTGTTTTCTAAAAGAAGGTAAGTGTAGTGGGTGGACGACTTCTCAGAATTTTAGTCTCTGGTTTCCAAGCTGTCGAGCTTCTTGAATAGAGAACATGAGTGAAGTGTGAAGCTGGAGGGAGGATATGAAGAAATTATTGGCTTTTCGACTGTGTGACTTACAATTCCCATATTTCTCTTAAGGATGCAGAAGAGGAAGTACCTCAAAAATAGAACACTATGCTCAGGACTGATACTCTGGTATTTACTGAGACTTATCTGTACTGTATTTTTTGGCCTTGACTGGTTTTATTATTTTTGGCATCACTAATATCTCTTTAAATTTGAAGTGTTTCCCTTTATACCTGACGGACTGGGGGGCTCAGTGAGGTGTCTGAGTTTCTGGAGGTGTCTCATTGGAAGGCAAGGTGGGAAGAGCAGGGCAGTACATGGGGTCAGCTACTCTGGGAAATTGACAGGGGATGCAAATGATGTGTTTTCCGCTCTTGAGAAGTCTGGTTATCTTTGGCTGTTGAGAACGTCACTCTGGGAATGTGTCTGTGTGGCAGGGTGGGGAGGGGCAACAAAAGCACTGTGGTAATGGGATTAAATAGAAGTTCTGAAATGAGCCCCATCACCAGAACTATTAGAACTTCAGTGTCCAAATATCCACTCCCCGCCTTTGGCAGGATACATGGGGGGTTCGGATGTCCTTCTTGGAAGCAAGTAACATTCTTTCACTGTGGTTGCTGAGGCCAGTGTCTGATCAGCTGCTTTGTAGCCATAGCTGATGCTTCTGTTGCTCTGGCTGGTGGCTGCTTGGGCCTCCCCTGTCACCAGTGATCTGGCCTGCTTGGTTGTGCCCTGTCCCTGATGGGTTGGCTGGTGTGGCTCTGATGGTTACAACACCTTCATGTCACATCCATCCTCACGTGGACCTCACTGCTCTCTGCAGTGTGGCGGGGAGGGCAGGCCCTCTTCTTACCAAGGACTACAGACCTTATTAAACTCCCAGAACAGCCTCACTCTCAGTTTCTTACAGCGCCCCCTAGTGTTATAACACTTGCATTTGATTGTGTCTTCTACTTGCCTCTTGAGGCTCAAGTTCCCACAGACAAGGGTGGAAATCACCCAGGGTTGTCAGATTTAGCAAATAAAAATAGAGGATGCCCAGTTAAATTTGAATTTCAGAAAACCAATGAAGAATGTTTTAGCATAAGTGTGTCCCAAATGTTGCATGGAATGTACTTATACTAGAACATTCTGCATTGGTTATCTAAAATTCAAATTTAACAGGGTGTCCTATGTCTTGTCTGGCAACCTTATAAATATTAAATCCAAAGTAGTGATCTTACCACCTAAAAGCCTCCCTATCACACTTAGAATGGAAATGGACTAACAAATTATACATGGAAAAGAAATTTTTCCTTTTCTTAGGCATACTAACAGCCCAAAATGAGTACCTTCACAGAAGAGTGTTCTCTGAACAATGCAAGGGTGGACCAGGGCTGAGTTAATATACTTATAAAAGGTATGTTTTCCTTAAAATTTAACATCCAAAAGCTCACTCTGTACTATTACAGCCTGAATTTCCAGAAGTGTGGACTGTGAGTTTGGCTTACAAACAACACTTTAAGGTTCTAATCACTTTGTATTTACATCAAATGGGTGATAGAATATAATGATTCAGATACCTACATTTTGAAAAGTCAAAATATTTATGTGTTGATTGGGGCAGGCGAGATCATTTTGTGGGAAATGCAATGTAAGCAATCATTTCCTATTTTCCCTTTCTGATATGAAAATGTCATGTTTTTCAGGGGAAGGACAAAATGTCTACATGATGATGACACATTAGTAAACATCTTTGCAAATCTGTCAGTAAAAACAAATAGCTTCCCAATGGATGAACAGACAAACAGAATGTTATATATCCATACAATGGAGTATGATTCAGCCTTAAAAAGGACGAAGATTCTGACATATGCTATAACATAGCATATGTTATAACATATATAACATATAACTATAACAATCTTGAGGATTCATTTATGCTAAGCAAAATAATGAGATGCATTCATGCTGAGTGAAAGAAGCAAGTAGCAATGGAAAATACTGTATGATTCCACTTATGTAAGGTATGTAGATTAGTCAGGTTCACAGACACAGAAAGTAGAATGGTGGCTTCCAGGGTCTAGCAGGAGGGGAGTTATTTAATGGGTATGAAAAAGTTCTGGAGATCTGTTGCACAACAATGTGAATATACTTAACTCTACTGAACTGTACACTTGAAAATGGTTAAGATGGTAAATTTTGTTATGTGTATTTTACCACAATTGAAAAACCCCAGAGCCAGTCCTGATGGTCTAGTTGTTAAAGTTCAGTGCTTTCACTGCTTTGGCAGCCCGTGTTCATTTCCTGGTCACGGAACCACATCACCCATCTGTCAGTTGTCATACTATGGCAGCGGCTCACATAAAAGAACTAGAAGGACTTGCAACTAGGATGTACAACCATGCACCGGAGCTTTGGGAAGAAAAAAAAAAGAGGAAGATTGGCAACAGATGTTAGTTCAGGGCGAATCCTTGCCTGCAAAAAGAACCTCACAAAACTCCACCTTCTTGCCTTTTTTTTTTTTTTTACCTCTAGCACTACCTAAAAGCATTATTAACTTTTCTACTTAAAAATGATTTAGCCAGGTAAGTCTCTCAGATTATTTGGTTAAGTTGCCAAATCAATCTAATAGGAACTTTTCTATTCTTTCCTACTGGACTTTTCCCTCATCGTTTCCTTAGTGGTCAAATTTATCTCATCTCAGCATTGATAACTGCAAACATGTTGTTTTGATAATTTGGATGAAGAGAGAGGACAAGGTTTTCCCCTTACCTACACATCATTTTGAAGTAAAAGACTGACAACTTCAAGTAATAAGGACGATGTGTGTATAAAAATTCCTGAAACCTTTAGGGAGGACAAATCTGCCTAACCATCTTAGAAGAGGCCACACAAAATGAAACTAGCCCGTGTTCTGTGTGCATTTGCTGATTTTGCTTACATACATTATTCTTGAAATACAAAGTCTGAAGAATATTTACCTTCTAAATGGGGGAAAGAGAAGATGAGAAAAGCCACACTCCAAATAGAACCACCACTCAGAGCAATGATAAATGCTCGTTTAAATTAATGAATAAATCATTCTTGGAATTTTAATAGATTAATGTGCTTTTCCGTTTTAGCCCCTGTAAGCAATAGTCCCCTTTTAGTAAGTTATATTTTTCTCCAAGAGATAATTTTAGTCCCCAGAAAAAACTCAATTTTGATAGTTTTGGCAATCAAAGACTGGGCGATTCCTTGGCTAGCACCATAATTTCAAGTAATGATTTCACTGTGGCAAGAATGCAATGGCATAAAAGTAGGCCAGGAGTCTTTAAATAGCTGGCAATTTTTGGATGTTAGTGTAAAATGTTTGGGGAAGAGATGTAAGATGTTTAATATAAAATATTTCAGCCCAGGTGCTGAGGTGCTACTGATTTAGGCAAAGTGGAGAGTGGAAGAGAAGCCTGCAATTTGCTCAGTTTGCTCGTTCACTCATTCATTCTTTCATTCACTGGACAAACCAAGTCTTTACTACATCAGGCAGTATTTTGAATTTGATTTGCATAGATGAGCAATCAAGGTGCTCTTTGAATGGAAATGCAGTGAAGTTTTTATTTCCCCAGTAGTTTTGCTTTGGTTCGAATTACCTAGATAATTATCTAAACTTTTGTATTTTCTTTGCCTGTAGAATGAAGCAGACAGGCTGAATCCTCAACTGGAATTATACTCCAGACCACCGAAAAGGAAGAGGGCAATGTTATGGTCCTTAAAGCCACAGAATCCTCCGTAAAAAAGGTTCTTGAACATTGCTTACATTTCCTAACCCACTGGTCCACTGAGCCCTGTCCATGGCTGTGTGGGAACTTGGTGCACATCCCCAACTGATCATACAACCAGCAGCCTGTCCGTCCTCTCCTTCAGGTGAACAGAGGACGTGCTTCACCTTTTAGAATTCAATATTCATTCCTAGCTTTCCTACTTAAAAATTCTGGTAAACATGTTTATTATCATTCCCATGTTTTTCTCTAAACAAACTTTCCTGGGATGCTATGAAAATTCTGGAAGTCATGGCAAAATTATTGGAACAGGACCACCAGGAATAGGCGGGAGGACAAGGATTTGCCCAGTGTGGAAAAAATTAAACCATTGCCTGGCCAATAAACAAAGATGAACAAGGGGAACCCAATTGACCTGCTGTGTTGTACAAATGAAAGAAACAACCCACTGTATTCCAGAAACAGGAAATAATGTCCATAAAGAAAGAAATGTTTCCCGTTTTGTTCCATCGGTAATAAAAATTCATCACATGAGTTGTAATCAGTCTGTAACTTTATCCACATGATGCTTTAGCCTTTGTTCTGTCTCTTTCTTTTCCTCTGCCTGCTCTTTGCCTAGCAAGACTTTACAATTCCACCGGGAGAGAAGAGGGAGAAAAAGATCCACTTGGTACTATTAAAGCTTTTAAAGAACATTTACTTTATTATTTTTTTTTCCTACAGACCACAGGCAATTGCTGTTCCTCTCTTTTGAAAGAAACTCCGGCTGTACCTGCTCTTTCATCTCCTTCGTGGAAAAACGTCTATCGGCTGGAAGCCCTAGGAGTCTTAATTTTCAAGGATTTTAGTTGTAAGATGTTCAAGGCATGAGGTAAGCTTTCAAGCAAAGGTAACTTTAGTAGTTGAGTCTGGTTTCTCCCCCTACCCTCTGCCCTCCAGGGCTATATGGGCAGCTCCCTGTGAGTGGATAAGCTCCTTAGCTAAGATGTAAACTCGTGTTACCTTGTATCTGATGAAGGTTGCTAGAGACTGACACTTCAGAAAACAACAAAAAACAAAAAAAGAAAGAGAGGGGAAGAAAGAAAAGGAGAAACTGAATCCAAAGGCTTACAAAGGGATTAGAAAAGTACCCTCCAGATGGAAAATTTTATGGGAGCTGGAGAAAATGTATAAGTGAAATATCAGCATCCTAAAATAACAGGAAATAGTGTAATCTACCTGATGGAGAAAATTGTCACTTTAAAAAAACTATCCTAATTTCCTTCAAAATTGTTCTTGTTTTTGAGCCAATAAACTGCAGCTAAGCTGACCATGGGCTTTTCTTCTGCCAAACTCATATTTGCCAACAGAATCTCTATGTGTTTACAATTGAAACTTTTCCATTATACTCTTTTGTTCCTAATTAAAATCAAGCCACCCAGGGGCAGACAGAAATCATGCAAGAAGGAAAGAAAACTGCTAATGATCTGGGTGAATTGTGATCCAGAAGTTTTAAGGAAAGCCAGGGGTGAGTGTTAGAGCAATGGACTCAAAGCAAATTTGGGGTCAACCAGAAGAAATGTACAAGGGAGAAAACCTGTGTTTTCCTTTAATGAGTAATAACAATAATACAATTTGCCTTAAGTGTGTACGCAGTGGAAGATAAATCAGCAAATGAATGCTTAAGGCATTTAGTCTGAGGAAACGTGATATTGATGTAATTTTTGCCATGGGCTCCCTCCACCCAAACCTCTAGCATGGACTACATGACTTAGTAAACTATTGCTGAGCATATGAACAAAAAGTTTGTTTGGTTGCTTACACAGAGAATTATCAGAATTAATTTCCTGTTATTTATGCATATTAATTTGGTTGGGATAACTATGGCATTTCCAAAGGTTGTGGTTTGAATTGGTTTCATAACCCATGATCTACAGACCACCTATTCAACCACAGGAAGTTTGGCCAGGCATTGCGCTAGATGCCAGTGGAGGATAAGAACATGAACTGGAACCCAAAGATGTAAGTACAAATACAAATACGATTCCAGGCAGAAATTGATAAATGTCACAAGAGATGGGCGGATAAAACATCATGGGTGTTCAAAGGATGGAGGATGTCCTAGGGATGGAATGAAGTTCAAGAAAGTCTTCTTAAAGGTGTTGCATTTACACAGCACCTGTAAGGATTGGTAGGATTGAGGCATGATCCTGAGTAGGTTTGCATGAACTTTAAATAAAGTTGTGCACGTTTATTGACTTGTTCACTCATTTAAGAAATGTTTATTGTGCTGCAGGTATTCCAGTTTCCTGGGATAGGCAGTGACCAAAGAGGCAGGCAACCCCATGGAGCTGATATTCTGCAAGATGGTGGGTGGTAGCGGTGGTTGTATTTGAAATTTTATTTGCTTCAAACACTTGTTGTCATTGAACTATTGGTGTTTGCTGCAAGTTGAGAAAGCTTGCCTTTTCAGTTTGTGCTTAGTGGAAAATTTGAGACAGGTGTCAGGAAAGATACTCAGATAAAGTTCAAGGATGAGTATGTAAAACTTGAAACAAAAGTTATAGAATTCTTGTGCATTTCCTAAGGAAAAAATATGAAATTCCATATAGATTGTGCACTATCTGGCAAGAAGTTGAGGAGAAAGGCGGATAATAGTGGTTCAGAGACCTTTGCTTCTACCAAAGGTAAAGGATAAAAATGAAAGCAACAGGAAAGGAGTGGCCTACATTCTTTGTATGGAAGGATGTAGAGCAGAAGGAATATGAAATGTGTGGGATTAGTTCAAGAAGAAAGTTAGGTTGGGAAGAAAAATGCTCCTAATGGCTACTTTATGACAAATCATGAGAATTAGTCTCTTGATACTTTGCAAATAACTTTCAAGTTCTCTGTCTTACACAACCCTTGAATTTACCCAGGAAGAGAACCAACTGTGGAAGAAGAGACGGCTAGCTATAGCTTCTACATAATTTACAGATTCAGGACCAGTCCACAAACACACCTTGAATAGATTAATCCCACTTACTAGAAAATGGATAAATATTTGCTCATTTGAGGTTATGTAATCACTAGAAAATGGCTTGTCAGTATTTAAATAATTTTGGTTTTAATACATAGAATAAACAAACCAGATTTCTTTCTTTCTTTTTATTTATTTATTTTTTTGATGAGTAAGATTAGTCCTGAACTAACATCTGTGCCAATCTTCCTCTACTTTTTTGTATGCGGCACACCTCCACAGCATGGCTGGTGAGTGAAGTAGGTTGGGGCCCAGTATCCAAATCTGTGAACTTGGGCCACCTATGAAGAATGCGTGGAACTTCAGCCACTTAGCCACAGGGCTCGGCCCTCATTTCTTTCGTTCTTTCTTTTTTTTTTTTTTTGAAGATTAGCCCTGAGTTAACATCTACTGCCAGTCTTCCTCTTTTTTATGAGCTAACATCGGTGCCCATCTTCCTCTACTTTATATGTGAGATGCCTGCCACAGCATGGCTTGATAAGTGGTGTGTAGGTCTGCACCCGGGATGTGAACTAGCAAACCCCAGGCCACCAAAGCAGAAGATGCGACCGTAACCACTGTGCCACCAGGCCAGCCCCCTCATTTCTTTTTTAACTGAAATATATTTGACATATAACCTTGTGTAAATTTTATGTAGCAAATTAACAAACATGTTAATTTGATACATTTTTATATTGTACTGTGATTGCCGTTATAGGGATAACTGGCACCACTATCACGTTACGTAATCGTCCTTTCTTTTTAGTAGTTGGACTAAATAAGTTCCAGCCTCAGCAAGTTGATGATTATAATACAGTATTGTTTTCTATATTCACTGTACTGTGCATAAATCTCTAGGGCTTATTTACTACTCATTGAAAGTTTGTGCTCTTAAAGGGCATCTGTCTTGTCCCCCGACCCCCTATTCCCTGGTAACTGCCATTTTATTCTCTCTTTTTACAAGTTTATTTTTTTAAATCTTCACCTTTAAGTGATATCATACAGTACTTATCTTTCTCTGTCTGTCTTATCTCACGTACCATAATGTGCTCAAGTTCCATCCATGTTGTCGCAAATGACAGGATGTCCTCCTGTCTCATGGCTGAGTAATATTCCATTGTATATATGTACCACATTTTCTTTATCCATTCATCTATCAATGGCACTTAGTTGCAATAGCTAAGATATGCAAACAAGATTTCAAACAAGATTTTTTCTTTTAAAAATTCCTTTAGAATCATGGGAGAAGAATCATCGGATAGTCACAAATCCAGTGGTCATATCCTGGATCTTTTAGGAAGTGGAAGCTGAGGCAAAGATTAAAATGTCAGCAATGGATTTGGGAGGTGCAAGCTTAGGAGAGTAGAGTTTAGGGAAAAAGGCACCTCAAGACAAGGAGAGATGGGAAACAACGTGATGTAAGGATTTATATCGTTGGCCATTGCTTCACAATAAGTTGCACAATATGTAGTAGGTCACTTGACAAGTGTGTTCACTCATGGGGAAGAAATTTCTGCTAAGTTTGCAAGGAGAACCAGATCTCAGAGCAGTCCTTGAAGAGGATAACGGAGGGAGAAATTGTGTTCTGAGTTCCCTCTAGTCTCTTATTTCCCATTGGTCAAGGTTCAACTTCTGGGGCGTTCATTTTCCTGAAGTTCTAGGTTGCAACATCTGCCTCCTTGCAGCCTCTCAGGAAGCCAGATCTTATGCTCCATAATGTGGCATTCCAACTAAATTGGGAAGGCAAAGGGCAGCTTGGAGTGGCTGGGACACTGATTAAGAAAGAATGAAGGAGGCAGTGGAGGGACTCTGAGAAGACATATAAGGCTTGTGTTCAATACATCAACCAAGAGATATTAACAAAAGTCCATCTCCACACATTTGCCCTCCTGCTTGGGTCTTTGGCCCTTATGGTACATTGCACTCGAGTCATAATTAGCCCATTCCAATGAAGCACTATATCTATATTTTTTTCTCACTAAAGGAATCATTTATATATGTTTTTGTTTCCCTAACTAGATCTTGATGAGATGCACAGGAATGAAGTCTGATTTATTTCTCCATCTCCAGCACTCAGCTGAGGTCCTGACATACAGCATTCCTTCAAAAATACCAGAAGGGAAAGAAGAAGGATAGAAGGAAAAAAAGAAGCAAGTGTGGCGTTAGTTTGAGTGACTGAAAATAGTTCGTTATTTCAGTTATCTTTCTTTCCATCAAATTGTAAATACATCAACTCAATCAGGAGTTAACTCGGTACCTTATAAACCAGGGTTCCCAGTGGAGGTGGGCTGGAAGCATAGAGGGAAGAGGCACGTGCATTTGGGAAATTCTTCAGAGGATTATGATATGACCTCCCTTTTCTTTACACAGATAAAAACGAACAAACGTAACACCCCAACCCACTCCCAAAAGATTTTGACATTCTTGGCAAAGAGAATGACATATCCAAAAGCATGGGAGGGGGAATGTAGGGCATTTTTGGAAAACTGCAAGTAGCCTGGTTTGCCTGGCTCTTTGACAGTTTTCACTTCTGAACTGTTAATTGTGTTCGTTAGAGTGACTCTGCCAGAACAAGGCAGAAAAGTTCTGGGTGGCATCTATTTTTTTCTCTCACCTGGAATTTCTTGATAGTGGTTGGACGCACTTCCTTCATAAACCAAGTGAAGAAGGCCAGATCCAGGCTCCTTCCTTCCACATGATTTCAGAAAGAAAGCACTCCTCAAAAAAGCTATTAGCTCCCCAAATTGGAAATGTGAGTACAAAACCCATAAATGACTTGCCAATATATAGACTGCTCTGATGCTAGAAGTGGCACTTTTATATTACAGTCAATCAATGGGCTTGCCTCCCTGACCTGGTCAGTGTTTTCAGCTTTCTTGGGGTTAAATATAGCCCAGAAAGACGTTGCTACAAAACAGAATGGAAAGCACGAGGACCAGTTTAACCTGATTTCTCTGAATCAGGGTGGGTCACTGTTATCCTGAAATAGCATGTGAACAGCACGATTTTCTCAAAGTCTTTCTCCCATATTAAATTACCAAAATAAATAGCAGCTATATTTTATCCGCGGTATCAGTAAGATCATATAACACACCGTAGGCTGGTATCACTTAACAATCTGGGCTTAACAAAAACAAAACGAAAAACCCATAGTGGAATATTGGAAAGATTTGGGTGCTAATGCGTACCATAGCGTGTCTAGCTCAGGAGTGTGTTATGTTGAATTAAAGCTTTAGATCTGACTAATTGATTCAGAATCACTGTGCTTTGCAATATGATGCCCTCTTTAATAAACCCAACTTGAAGCCTGGTTTCCAGGGTTTAATACAGTGAAGACGTCTGCATTGTGGAATTGTGATACTCCTCTGCTTTGGCATAAGATGTGTCCAACAGTCCTCTTTCTTGAGAACTTGAAATAAAGTGAAAAAAGTACAGGTGTTACTTTACCAGGTGAACCAAGAGAAGAAAAGAGAGGGAACATAGCAAATGAAAGATGACAATGTTTCATGATTTTGATCTTAACACCTATAGATTTCAAATAGAGTCAAACCTGCATAAGTAGAAATTTTGAACTTACTGTTGGGGAGCACCTCTAATTTAGTGAAAATCTCTAGATTGTTTTAATGAGAAATAATTTTCTTACTTTTTCAATTGAGGTATAACTGACATATAACATTATATTGGTTTCAGGTGTATAACACAATGATTTGATATTTATATATATTGTGAAATGATCACCATAATAAGTCTAGTTAGTGTTCAACACCACACATATTTACAAAAGAAATTTTTTTTCTTGTGATGAGAACTTTTAAGATCTACTCTCTTAGCAACTTTCAAATATGCAATACAGTATTATTAACTATAGTCGCCGTGCTATATATTATATCTTCAGGACTTATTTATTTTATAATTGAAAGTTTGTATCTTTTGACCCCCTTCACCTATTTCATGCCACCATCCTTCTAATTTTATTACTTTTAAGGACATATATTGCTTAAACTAAACACAATGAAGTGCTCCCAAATTCTGGCAGGCCTGCTAACTAGAAGATTCTTTTAATTTCTATTAGGTTATTATTAAACTGTTCATCTTTTTAAAATGACTTACTTTAAAATTAACAGCTCCAGTAAGCTTGTTTATAATGTAACATAAACATATTCTGAGTAGATAAAAATCTAAATAGGAGCTGGCCCGGCGGCGTAGTGGTTAAGTTCACGCACTCCGCTTTGGCAGACTAGGGCTCACCGGTTTGGATCTCGGGTGCAGACCTACATACGGCTTGTTTAGCCACGCTGTGGCAGCATCCAACATACAAAGTGGAGGAAGATTGGTACAGATGTTAGCTCAGGGACAATTTTCCTCCAGCAAAAAGAGGAAGATTGGCCACAGATGTTAGCTCAGAGTCAATCTTCCTCACCAAAAAAAAACCCAACCTAAATAAATGAGTTTAAGTTTTTGTGCTTAGATAAAAATGGAAAAAAACCCCCAAACTGTCACAATGTCTTGATTAGATGATATAAAAATGGTACTTTTAAAGATATTTCTATTCTCGTTTACATGGTAATTGATATTAAATAGGTAGGTACGTTTATTACTGTGTGCCTATGTTCACAGAAACAAAGAATCATGGAGTTTGAAGAGCCATTCAAAGTCACCCATTAACCCAATTCATAAAGCCTTTCCTTCTACAACTTCCTGACAATTGACTATTTATACTCTTTTTTTTTTTTTAGGAAGATTAGCCCTGAGCCAACATCAGCTGCCTGTCCTCTTCTTTTTGCTGAGGAAGACTGGCCCTGAGCTAACATCTGTGCTCATCTTCCTCTACTTTATATGTGGGATGCCTGCCACAGCATGGCTTGCCAAGTGGTGCCATGTCCGCACCCGGGATCCGAACTGGCGAACCCTGGGCCGCCGAAGCGGAACGTGTGCACTTAACCGCTGTGCCACTGGGCTGGCCCCTAACTATTTATACTCTTGAACTCCTTTGGTGGTGGAGATTTCACTCCATGAGACAATCCATTTCATCTTTGGATAGCTGAGACAGTTAAAAAGTTCTTTCCTAAGATGAGCGAAATTCTGCCAACCTGTAACTTTCCATCTGCTTGCTCTACTTTTTCCTTTTGGAAAACTATGAACTAAACATGATTTCTTTTCTATATGCTAACTGTTCAAATATTTGAAGATGACTATCCCATTTCTCTCACATTTTTTCACTTTTCTTTTCATGCAATCTGCTGTCAAGCCAAGTTTCCCCATTTTACAATTATGTTATTGGCTTTTGGGGGAACAAATGTAGAACCTTATATTTTTAAAATTTCATTTCATCTGAGGAAATACAAATAGCGAATAAAATATAAGAAGTATTTTAATCTCACAAGTAATGAAAAAAATAAGTTAAAACAATTCAGATACCACCTGTGACCTATACACGGACAAAGGTTAACAAAAAATGAAACCAAGAATTTTGGCAAAGAAATAGGAGAACAGGGACCCTCATGTACCACTGGTGGGAAAGTAAATTGATTTAGCCCTTTTGGGAGGCAAGTTAGCAATACATATGTCAACAACCATATTTTAGGAATTATCATAAAGAATTAATGGTTTTGGGCAAACATTTAGTTATAAGAATGTTCATGGCAACAACGTTCAAAATAAAATTGAAAACAATCTTATAATGGTTAAATAAATTACAGAATGCCTCCTGCGGTATTGGAAAATGATATTTCAGAAGGATATTTAATGAATGTGGTGTTAACTGGAAAAAATTTGATTATGCAAAGTATGTGCTGAGTGATCTCTAGTCTCTGAAAAATAAAAGTGTGTACATGTTTTCTCTCTCTCTACACATATATATTTATATAAAAGTCCATAAATAGATGTGGATAACAACAATAACCAGAACTGGAAGAATTTACACCAAAGTGAAGCCAGTGGTCATTTAAATGAAACTCTTCTTTGGTTTTTGGCAATCATTTTATGTCATCATAGCAGATCATCGTGGATCATTTTTCTGGCACATGCTCTGTTAGCTCCTCTCATACCCCTTCAGCTTTGCTGCATCTTTCTACTTGACAAACACATTGCCTTTGCTTCTATTCAAATCATCTTGTAAAATGTACGACAGGACATGGCCCCAAACTGGGCTAATTGTGTTTTTTGCCATCAGCATGGCATTGTCAAAGCAATGGATCAAGGCATGCCGGTTTGACTGTGTGTTGATGTCAAAGATGAAAGTTCATTGATTCCATCATGAATTCTTTTATCATATACTTATGAAACAACCAGCACATATCAAGCCTGTGCTAGATATTGGGCTTCTCAATCATCTCTAAGTCAACATCCTGTTCTGCTTTAAGGACACTTAAACCTGGGCCAGGAATTCTTCATCCATTCATCTAGCAAATATTTCTTGAGCATCTATTGTGAATCAGCCATTGTGGTGGACGCTGGGGAAATTAGACGTGGCTCTCGCCCTTATAGAGCTTATAGTCTTGTGTGTGTGTTAAGGTCAGAGTTGGGCAGGTTTCATGAGAAATTTTATCTAATTCTTAAAATATGCCAAGTACCGTTGTAAGTGATTTACATGTATTATTTCATTTAATGCCCTTCTCAACCTTACGAGATAGTGATATTGTCGTCTCTACTTTAGAGATGCTGGTGGTGGTGGTGGCAATGGGGATTTAGTGACTTGCTCCAGGGCTCACAGCTAGAGAGTAGTCAGGCAGATGTAAAGTGTGGCTGCAGGACTCAAGAGTGCCCCTGGCCACACTACCATGGCACACCTCTGCACAATTCCATATGAAGGGGCAACTGTGAAAGGGCTATGTGCAGGAAGTACATGGTGATATGAGATGAGATAAGGGAGGTTGAACTTACCAGAAGTCTGGGAGGGTTTTCCTGAAGAGGCTGAGAGCTGAAGGCTAAGCAGGAGTAACTTGACAGAGAGGGAAAAGAAGAGAAGAGCATTTGACAGGAAGAGCACAGGCACCTTGTGTTAGGAGGGAGATGAGTATAAGAGACTGAGAGAAAGCCAGGGCCAATGGAGTGGAGAAATAGGTAAATGCAGGACTGTGGGGTATCTTTGTTGACGATATTAAAGAGTTTATCTAAACTTTAGAAGTAATTAGACTTTCAAAGGACTTGAGGCCAAGGGATGTTGGAATCACTAAAACATGAAACAATTTTGGCCATCCTGTGGAGAATGTATTGAAGGGAGAAAAGAATTGGTGTTATAAGTTAACTAGGAGGCTAATGAAGTAGTTTAGGCAAGAACCTAGGATGGTGGCAATGGAAAGAAAGAACAAGAAATAGAATTGAGCAACATTATCCCCAGACTTGGATGAGGGAGCCCTGCCCTTGGCCTCACACTTTATAGGGCCTCGTTCTGGCCTATTTCTGCCTGTGCCAACCCACCAAGAGCTCATCCCCACCTCCTTCTAGACCATACTCTTGTATCCAGGGCCCTGGAATCCTTGGCCCAAATGGCCCAGCATCTGCTTCGAGGGCCTGTGCTGGCCTTTTTCCAGTGTGTCCCCTAAGAGTGCACAAGGAATACAGTGTGTATGTCTCTAGGCCCCAGGGTGGCCGAGGGCACGTATGTGCAGAGGTTGTGAAGAAATCTTGCACGTGCAGCCTGGGTGCCCATGTCTGCGTCAAGTTCCCTTGCAGCTGGGATGGGATAATAGGGGTATGGGCTCTTCTTCTATCCAGCTCTTCTTGAGTCACTAATTAAGGACATAAGACTCCAAAGAGATGAAGAATTTTTCATTTGAACCTTGCTCTCTAGGTCATTGTGAAGGTATGTTTGTCAAGGTTGGAGAATAGAACTATTTTAACTAACAGCTTATTCACTTTATTTAAAATTTTTAGACTTTAAAATTTAGCTTTAAAATTTTTAGACATATGGTATGTGGGGCTCTTGTACTGGCCCCTGAAAATGTTAGGGGAGAGACTGTATTTGAGAATTAGGGAGGGGGTAAACCAACAGGATCTGGGCATTGGGTATGAGTGCTGAGGTTCAGGGGAGGTCTGTATAATTGTTGGGTTTCGCTCTCAAGGAGGTGGATGGTGGTAACATTTCTTGGGCTGGAAAACATAGAGAAAGATAAGATTTGGGGGATGATCAAGAGCTCATTTGTGGGGCCAACCCAGTGGCACAGCGGTTAAGTTCTCATGTTCTGCTTTGGGGGCCTGGGGTTCATCGGTTCGGTTCCCGGGTGTAGACATGGCACTGCTTGTCAAGCCATCCTGTGGTAGGAGTCCCACGTATAAAGGAGAAGAAGATGTGCACAGATGTTAGCTCAGGGCCAGTTTTCCTCAGCAAAAAGAAGAAGATTGGCAGCAGATGTTAGCTCAGGGCTAATCTTCCTCAACAAAAAAGAAAAGTGTTCATTTGTGATATGATGATTTTTGGTGTCTTTGAGAAATCTAAGAGCCGTCAAGTAGAATTTATTGATCTGGAACTCAGTCTGGCTATACCTTCCAGCACCAAAACAGACAGAGGGCTACAGCAGCTTTCTGCTGCGTGAGCATGAACAGATGAAGGCATGCTATGAGTTAGAGAAAGATGAAACCTTGCCAGGGGCCAGATCCATTTATGCTCTGTTGAGTGGTACAGCCCTAAATGATAGTGGAACTCGTCCATGGCAGGGGCACTGGTGGCTGTGTGTGAGGAGCGGGGCTCCTGGGTCTTCATTCTACACTATCAGGACCTTGATGCTGTTGCTTGTGTATCAGAACCATCCTATTGGAAGCTAAAGATTTAGCCTCTCCTTGGGCTAGCTTTCCTTGCACAAAGCCTTATTGAGTCTCATTATTATTATTATGGTAATGTACTAGATGCCAGACAAGGGAGAGGGAAATTCGTTTGAATAGTGCCTTTTAAAGAAAATTTATTTTCCCGATTTATATTTAAAAAGATCAAGGTGGAACAGGCTGTCTCATTCCTACATTACCGAGCAAGCTGAATCTCAGAGAAGGTTGCTTCTCCAAAGCCAAATGATTGCCTAGCGGCAGAGTCTGGAGAAGAATGGTCTCATTATTTTTGGGCCAAATACATGGTTCCTGTCCTTGAATTAGAGTGCAGAAGATTTGATCCCTCAGTCGTCAGTGCTGCTAAAGAGCATGAGACTAGGAGCTTGAACTCCTTCTTCCTAAATTAACTTGTGGTTCAACTGGACCCAGAAGGATTTGCTATAATGACTCAAGTTCAATGAGAGGACACCTTCCCAGTGCCTGAGATTACATACAGAATAAGTCAAGCCAGGGAGATGACCCACAGCTTCTTTTTTCCCTCTCAGAGATCAAAAGGAGAACTGCTCATTTTAAGGACAAAAGTAGTGTCTTCCACATCGCAAAACGTTTATACATGTGTATATATAATATTTATTTATGTCTCCCATGTGGAAATTTAAGTACAATTGGTTCTGGGACATATGGAGTACATTTTCTTTTAAAGTGAACAGAGATTGTTAATATTCAGGAAGAACCAATGGGAAAACGAGTGCCGGCCCCTCTACATCCCTAAGAGTTTGAGGAAGTTACTAACTTCAGATGATAAACAGAGAACTCCACCTTTCCTGTGATAATAGTAATTTCTGAGCTAACGTAAGTTTGGCCTCTGTTTAGGAGTGATGTGAGGTTTATTTTCAAATTATTTGATTTTATAGCAAGTGATGTGGTAATCTGTGTTCCAGGTGGCACAGCATTAAATTTTAGATCAGAAGCCAATCATATTTGTACACATAATTAGTGATCCTTGGTTGGTCCAGTTAAATGAATTACCTCAATCTGAGGTTAATGGGACTGTAGACTAGGTTCACACTCGGGCTTGAGCCTCAGATTTGTTGTAATCCATGATCATAGACTGTGTGCTTAACCTTAATTCACACGTCATACGCTATATACTTAACCTTATTCACATAATTCTCTGCAGGTTTATTAATATTGTAGGAGAGAAAAAAACTTTTCTCTACCCTTTTAGGTTCTGTGACTGGAGCTTGTGAATTAAACTGGCAAAAGGAAGTCTAACAGGAGAAAAAGCATACCTACTTTGTTGTTAATATTTTAATATTTTTATGTACATGGAAACTTTTGTAAACTGAAACAAATAGTCAAAGAGGCGGTTAGACCTGGGGGCTTATATACCACTTTAACAAAGGAGTTGGGTTTCTATGGGTGGCAAATTGTGAGAAGGTAAATATATGAGAGAAACTAATGGAAGATAAGAGTTACTAGTAGGGTCTGTTTGTACATACCCGTCTCAGTGCTGACTTTCTGTCTCCAGTTCTTTTCCTGGTTTTGGAGGGGAGAGGGACACTTCCACAAAGGGAATTTATGTCCTGCTTTTAGGCAGACAGAGGGAGGGTGCAGAGCTTTTTCTACTTTTGCTGCTTCTTAATTGCCTTCAGCTCAAAACAATTCTTATGGCAAAGTATCATATTTCAGGGTGGCATATACTAATGCCTGTCAATATCAACTGAGATTTGGGTGAATGAAGTTGAATAAAACATATTTTGTGACTTTGAAGATCCCCTAGTCCACTGAGAAAGAAAGGCATGCATACAAATCATCACAATAAGACAAGCAGTACTAAAAGTTTTGGACTGAAAGCCCAAAGTTAGTGCCGAAGAAGGAAGGATTACCTCCCTTTGGAGAAGTCGGGGGAGGATCAGGGAAGTGATTCCTAAACAGAATTTGGAGGGCTGGACAGATGCAGTGGCCAGGCTGCGAGGAGAAGAACTTCCGGGCAAAGGGAAAGGCATTCTCAAGGCAGTGAGGCACAAAACAAGAGAGTGTGCTGGGGGGAGTTCAACGTTGCAACAGCCTAATGTGCACCTGGCAGGGTCCCTGTGTGGGAATAGGGGAGTGGGTGAAGATGAGGCTGGTGGGTAGACAGGTTCATAACATGCAAGACCTTCTATTCTATCCTAAGGAGTTTGGAATTTATCTTGAATTTGAAGGGCCGCTATTAACAAGAATGAACTCATGCCTTCAAGTTGTTTTGTCCCAGCAGCCAGTGTGGAGGACGGGCTGCAGCTGATCAGCTGAAAACGTATGTTCTTTCAAGTAATAGTTATTGAAGCTGCATGCAAAAGTAGTGGCTGGAGAGGATATAGTTAGAAATAAAAATTAGTGGTGTTGGTGATTGATCAGATCTAAGTGACAGAGAGACGGCAAATTACAAATGTCTCTCATATTTATGACTTAAGGTGACTCCAAGGTTGGTGGTGTCATCACCTGAGACAAAACGCAGAAGGAAAAGTAGGCTTGGGAAGAAAGATAAGTAACTCAGTTTTGGATATGTTTGATGGGAGTGTTGGCTTCAGGACTGAGATATTAGGGAGATGAGAAGGAAAGTTGGGTAGACGATTGACCATAAAGAGCGGATCAAGGGAAAGAAGGCAGTTGGGTTATGCAAACTCCTTTCCAATGGATCAGAAATAAGACATGAATCCAGGTTTTGTGGGGCCTGAAGGTTATAGAATATTATAGATTCTCTTAAAGAAAAATAATAAAAAATTACAAATACAAAATTGGCTGTGAATATTTATTTAGAATGAGAAAAGAAGTTACCAGAAATTAAAAATTTTTTAAAAATTTGAAAATTACCAAAATAAAAAAAATCAAAAAGACCATGATCTTTTCTTTTCGTCTTCTTCTTTTTTTGTGTGAGGAAGATGGGTCCTGAGCTAACATCTGTGCCAACCTTCCTCTATTTTGCATGTGGGATGCCACCACAGTGTGGCTTGATGAGTGATGTGTAGGTCCATGCCCGGGATCTGAACCCATGAACCCTGGGTTGCTGAAGCAGAGCATGAACTTAATCACTATGCCATCAGTCTGGCCCCAAGACCATGATTTTTAAAATTAACTAATAATCACTAATTTAGATTAATTTATTCCTGCATAATCTTTGATTGCTTCTTGTAATGGTTTAATACTTTTTTCTATGCTGGACACAGAAAGATAATTCAATATTTCTTCTCTCATGATTGATCCAAAATTATGTTTAATATTAACAATTTAATGATGTTTCTTTCAGATTCACAATCATTCACAATGTTGTTGTAACTAGGGCCCTACTAGGACCAGTTCAACTAACCCCATCTTATCAACAGAGTAATTCAGAGCTGTTTTTTGGGAGCTGAGACCCCTTGTCTAGTTCAGGCTGGTTGAGACCACCAACCCATCAATGGAACCTATGCGAATGCTCAGTAAGTGGCACTTTTGCCATCAACGGGCTGAAAACTCCACCCTTAGATCATGCTAACACCACCATTTTGTGAACGCATGTCCTATGATGAGCCATGAAGCTTGAGTACACTTACACAGAGCATCAACTACCTCACCTCTCCTTACCTCCAATCATCTATCTCCATACTTCAGATTGGCTTGCCCTTCATCTCACTAATTTTGCCCCCAGGCCTGGATCGGGGAGACAGATCTCACAGCTTATGCCTCTGTCTCCCTGCAGACTGATCCAGCAATAAAGCTGTTTTCTTTTCCCTAAAGTTGATGCTATAATAATTGGCTTGTTTAATGAGCATTGGGCAAGAGGACCCCAATCTTGTGCGGTAACGTTGTAAGTTTTTAGAATTGTTGCCAAATTTGGGAAAACATTTATCAAGTTTCCTATAGTTTGAGGTATAAGATTTAGAAGAATTTTCCATAGATGAGTTTTGGATTCCACCCATTTTAAACCTCACTTCTCCTCTCTACCCACACACTTCTCGTGCTAGGTGCTGTAGAAAACCTTCACAGTGTGGCCCTGCGTCTTTTATGTCATAACTTACAGTGAGTCATTAATGTGGCCAGTAGGAATATTCTTGGAAGCCGTTCCTATACCAGCATGACTAGCAATAATTTAACTATGCATGGAAGTGTCTGTGATCCATATAAATATATTCCACTAAAAGCAAACTAAATTGATCTCAAATTCAATTTATCAGGATCTCAAAAATGCCTAGAGTCTCGTCATAGTCACCTGACATAAGGAGGAAGATAGGATAGACAAAATATCTTAGTTTTGTAAATTTTATAAAAGTATTTGACCACATAAAACACTTTGTTGGAGACTTTTCCAAGCCTTAAAAGGGACTCCTGTAAGTGAGAGGTCTTGGAGTTTAAGTTTTGTAAGCTTCATGGAAAAATCGTCTCTGTAGTAAGGCATAGTGGCCAATGAGAAGCACAGAACTCTCTCTTCTATGGGAACAGGAATTCCATTCATGGATGCTCTCTTACTTTTCCTTTTCTATTTACTCTTGGAATTCTAGATGAGTCTATTAAATAGACTCTATTTGTTCTGTTTGAAAGATAAGAATGAAGACCTCTGCCCTGGTGAATGCATTTGCATTTGTTTAGAACCTGTTGGACAACAATTGGCTCTCCAGCTATAGATTATTGTAGGGGAAATGGCTAACATCTAGGCATTGGTGTGAATAATTCCTTTAAACTTAACTATTTTCCAACACCAGGCATGGGTATCTTTCTATATGTGAGAAGGATATTAAACATGGGTTTTAAACCATTATTTCAGGGCATGTTCCTTACATTATCAAGAACAAGTAAACAGAGAAAATAAATGAGACCTCGAAAATCTTTTGCAGCATGAGAGAAGAACAAAGCATTAGTTACTCTGAGAACATGAAAATATTTATTTCACAAAGTATCAGAAATATTTGGAGAACATCTTGTTCTCAATGAGGACATTATTTCTATTTTAAAGCAGGCAGAGATAAGAATTTTTCAAAACAAAAAACAGTAATCAAAGTAAATTATGTTTTCAAATACTAAAAGTACACTCAATATTACAGAAAATTTAAAGACTGAAATAGACAACAAACTGAGAAACAATCTTAATTCAGAAGAAATTGGTATAAAGATAAAAATATGAGAGAATTGTTAGCAAATATGAAGGGCAATTCATGGAGAACTTGAGTTCTGAATAATAAGTATCCTCATTTAGGAAAAACAAAGGAAACTTCCCAGATATAAAAAATTATCTGATGTTAATAGATTTGCCCTTTTCTAGCTTGTATTGGTAAATATATTCACACAATAAAATATATTGATAAATATTTAAAAGTTTCAAGTATAAAGGAAGACTCTAACAGCTATAAAGATGAAACAATATTTACCATAAAAACAAAACAGAGCACAATGGTCTTAAGTGATGTCAGGCACCTTTTCTGAAACAACCTAATATGGGACAATAGCTACTGAGCCTTTTCCAAAAAGAAACCGATCTTAGAGTTCCACAAATAGCCAAACTGACACTCTCATATCTGCAAAGTTTTATAAAATTTATCAACTGACTACCATAAAAATTGCTCAAAAATATACCCCAGATAACTAAGGGATGAGTTAAAATGAGAACTAAATAAGAACTATGTAGAAAACAACCTCTTCTGGACTTTATACTACAAAATTCTAAAGTTCCAATATTCTAGCAGATTTATAACTTTTGTATTTTCTTGTATTTTTCTCTATATATTTTGGAGTAATATCTTGAGAATATTGCTTAACATCATGGCCTTATTAGATTAGGAAATATTGAGCACAAGCCAGTCAGAAAGGCAGTGTTCTCTAATTTGAGTTTTACTAATTGAGGTGTTTGTGTGTGCATACATGTTTGTGTGTGCAAGTGTATATGTGTTAAAGGTATCAGTATGAATTTGTTGATAGATCTAGATTTTATATGAACTAGACAAAAGCATAGTTTTATTTATTACACTAAAGCACATAACTTATATTTGATCTGGACAATAATTAAGATGTAACCAAAATGTAGGTAATCCTAGGTAAATCAGGATGGTTACTTTAAGATTAATTTAAATATATACAATTTAAATGCAATTTTAATGTCTTTAAAAATAAACCAGCAAACATGTGTGCCAACAAAAAAGAGTACCTTTTCATTTGTATTTTTTTACTAATATAAATCACACCATTTCACACATAAGCTTTTAAAAATAAGAAACCAAATTTGTATGCCCTAATTTGTTATTAGATCTGAAATATTTTGTAAGAGATCAAATTGTGAATTAACATAATTGTTGGCTTTAAATTGTTATTTCAAAACATAAAAATAAACCCATGCCTCTCTTTAGTAATTCAAAAAAATTAACTATTGAATTAACAAATTATGGTTATAATGTAATTTAAAAGTTCACATCGTTGTTATGTAAATCATAGTAAATATAATGTAATGCATTGTATGCTAATTGGAAATGAATTTCAAATTATATGTGAATTTTAACCATCTAAGCTTCATCTTGGAAAAATTTCTGGCAAATATTATAGTTTAGAGAAGGAAAAGAAGAGAATGGATTGGGGTCAAGGAAGGCTCCATGGTAGAAGTTAAGCCTTTTCTAGGCTAGTAAAAACTAAATCTTATTTTTAAAAAAATATTCTTTTCTTTTCTGTTTTCCCTCCTCTTTCCCCCAAAGAAGACTATAATTAAGGAGGAAGCTGCCTACTTTCAGAAAGAAATCTAGGTGACCCTCTAGGGTACCCATTGGACCCTAATCTGTTGGTGGCCATCAGTCACACAAGATTCGACCAGGCCTCCAAAACTGTCGTCATAAAAATTAGACCTGATAATGGATATGTTAATTAGTTTGAGTGTGGTAATCATTTTACAATGTATACATACATCAAAACATCACACTGTACACCTTAAATATATGCAATTTTTATTTGGAAAAAAAAATTAGACCTGAGAAAATTCACAAACACAAAAGCAAGACTGACATGAACTTCTGCTGAAAATGCAAATCCAACCTAAATTGCCACCCTGTTTTTTAGGTTAAAAAAGTTTGGCTGGTTATTTTTTTTTCCAAATTAATTTTGGATCATGAGATTCTATTAGCTGGTTTTTGCTGGCATCACATTGCTGAAAGGACGACAAGAAATAGGGAGCCTCGGAAATTTTACATGTCTGCCCTAAGAATTCCAGTCCCATTTTATAACCCAAAAAGTCTTAGATCATTTGGATCTGGTTTAGATAAGCAGACTAGAATGAAACCAAATCAGTGAATCTTCTAAGCTCCCCCTAGCCATCCTTCATTAAGGGAAGAGTCATTTTTGCCTTTTATGAAAGGCAGAGCCAAAAAACCAATCTTCACTGACTTTCCTTTCATCCGAAACTTTTCCCATAATTCTGCTGCCAGCTCAAGAGGAGAAGTTTCAATTTTTTTTATTGCTGTTTTTCAAATACAGGAAAGTTATATGGGGACATTCCCTATAGGTTTGTTGGGCCATGCAGCTCCCTTTGTTTCAAAGAGTTTCTGTAGAGCTGTGAACATGGGCATTTGTGAAAGTTCAGACTCCAGCATTTTGGCCACTGAAGATGTGACAAGCCACGTATGTCTTTGCTGCTAAGAACTCAAAGAAGACAGTTGAAAAAGATGTACCAGTGTGATAAGCTCTTTTTGGTCTTCATCAAACTCTAGCCAGAGGGGCACCTTGGGACCACTGCAAGGGATTGCAGAAAGGAGAAGATGTGTGCATTGTCTTTCCTCTGGCTCTTCAAGCTCTCTCTGTAAACTCAATAGACTGAAGCATATTATAGAAGAGAAAGCACAATCTTTTGCTCTTGGTGGACACACTGTGCCCTGATTTCTTGGGAAATCTCATCTTCAAGGAGGATCTTTTGGCTCCCCATTCACTTCCAATAGGTGAGACCCAAGACAGAGCAGCCTTATATTAAATTGCAGCCTGTAGCAATTACAGAATCAGAGAACATTAGAAGTGGAAGTTGCCTTTGAGATTGTCTAGCCCAGGATCCTCATTTTATAGGGAGAAATGTGACTCAGAGAGATTGGGTGCCTTTCCCATGGTCTCACGGCCAATTTGAGTCTGAGCTAGGATTAGAGCCTAGGTTTTTCCATACTTGGCAGCTTCAAATCTGTCCTTGGAGACTGATGGTTTCTTTCAGACCTCATAAATTAGAAACCTTCTGAATTACAAATTGTTACTTTTTGTTCTTTATGTTGTTACATTGCAACTTTTAGTCTAAATCCTTAAGAAGTGAGTAAAACTGGCTTAAAGGCTCTAACTCTCTCAATGATTGCAAATGTCTGAATACATAGTTTGACTAAGCTCAAAAAGTGTCATTGATTGAGAGCCCATGAAACTCTAGAACATGTATTTCCACAGGCCCCATTAGATTGTGAGTTCCCTTGAGGGAAATTAATTGTGGCTATCCTGTTCAGGGCCTAGCACAGTATCTGTACATGGTAGGTTCTCAACAAATTCTTCTCCCTGTCTAATTTGTCCAATTTAGTAGCTCAAGTGATATTGTCCTCCCAGCAGCAACTCCCATTCAAAAAGTTACTATAGTCAATTTGTCCGTCTCACACCCACCTTCAAGTGGATGTTCGTACTCTGTGTTCTGTGCTTTCATATTCTTCCATTGGTTTGGCCAAAGCCTCAAATTGTATGTCTTACTCTGTTTTGTTAAATCATTTCTTGAATTATAATATACACACAGAAAGATTCTCATATGTGCAGAAGCTTCCTGAATTTTCTCAAATGAACACTGTCTGGTTTTCAATGAAAAATACAATAACATAGTAGATCATGCCTCTGTCACTTAGAAATCTACAGTCTCTTTAAAAGGACATATGTACACTAAAATATTAATTCTGCAAAGGACGTGTGCCAAGTGAATGGGCCATATGATATTTGTTGGAAGAGTTCAGAGGAGAGAGATTGAGCTGGAATGGTCTGGGAAGATTTCATGGAAGACAGAATTCATGCTAAGACTTAAAGAACAGTCGTGAATTGAAGAAGGAGAAGGAAAAAGAAAAAAATGTTGATTAGAAAGCCAGAGTGATCAAGTGTCACATGTTCAATGTGAGACCAGATGGTGAACAGTAAATGGAAGTATGTAGGATGAGAGGCCTGATGTTTTACCTTATAGAAATTCTCTTTGGAAAGGCAGGGCCTTATACTTTATACTATACTATATATAGATTATGCTAGAAGTGTAAATATTTATTCTTTTCTCTTTTTTAAAATAGGATGGAAGGGAGAGAAGAAGGAAAGGCTGATTGGGAAGTGCAGTTGCTGTGTAGTTTATAGCAATGGTACACCCTGGAGATGTTCAGTGTGTTACCTGCACAAACATGCACACTAGCCCTGATGACACCTGACCTAGAGTGACAGCATCATGAATGAAAAGAAAGAGAAGATGTGCAAGAAACTTTAAAATAATTGAAGTGTTGTTGACATAGCTTAATTGCTGGTAAGGAAATAAAGGGCAATCATGGTTTAATATGTCATTTCCCTAATAACATTTTAGGCTGAGCTCCTGTTTTAATTTCAAAAACTAACTTGTGAGTTTCACTATGAGGTTGGCCCAGAAAGTGATATATTTTTGGTCAAAGGCTTTTTTGATGAGCCTTAAAAAACAGCAACTCCATACTTCTTTCATTTGCAAGCCTGACCCCATGCGGAGGTAGGGGCTAGGCAAATAAACAATAAGAATAAGAAGGTCTTTATTCCTCTCACATTCCCTTGACCTTGTCCTTTGTACCATGGTGAACTGGAAGGGACATTGAACCATTAATATGGTTGTGTGCAGCACTCACAGTGGACCCTGAGGAACAATTTTAAATATCTTACAGTATTATGCTAAGAAAGTTTGCCACCCAGATCATTTCACTCAGTCCTACTCTAGTGAGAATCAGCAGTGTTAAGTTGTTTGAAGAATATTCACTAAATCTAAATAAATATGAGAATTTTACAAATTTTCCACAAATATTTATTGGGTGCTCTTGGGTGGCTACCACTCTGGAGTGTCTTCCTGGCATGTAGGTTGGTGCTCAATAAGTATTGGATGAAGAATTACTGATTTGGTAAAAACTAGTGTTTGAGGAGGCTCATGTGCTGGGTTTGAGAGCAAGGAGGCCACAGGGAAGGAGAACAGTAGAACTTCTGTTGTGATCCACACCTTTGATTGTGAAGGCATAAATGGGAATACAAAGGAAAGAGTAGGGAAGTAACAGTTCATGGGGAAGTCAGTGGTGCATTGTGGCTCATTGGCTATCAGGAAACTATTAAGATGAAGGAGAGGAAAAGCATCAAAGACAGTTGGATATTTGAATCTGGATAGCAAAAGTAGTTTAGTTATTAGGAGTGAGTTTAAAAAGTATTATTTGTTAACAGATTTGATTGGGGTCATGATGGAGGTGTTGTGCAATTAGAACTCTCCAGCTGGTGTCTGGGCCAGAGACCTGAGCTAAGAGTGTCCTTGATTCATCAATCAGTGGAAGTACACATCAGTCATTCAGTTAGATCTACATGTTACAATACAAAATCAACTACCTTAGGTGAAAAAAAAACTTGTCTGTTTCATCATAACCTAATAATCACATTTCTTTTATAAAACTTGTGCATTTTACTTAAATCCATAATATGTGCAATATGACAGCAACAACAAAGGCAATTTTGAGATGCATTAATATAGTGTCAAGGACTATGCTGTACCAAAGAGTTTCTTGATGTTTTTTCTTTATCATCCATCCGCTAAGGAGCTTTTTTAGACAAGTTGAGGGTGATGGTATTTGGAGCTAAGAAAAAGAAATGAGTTCATCAGAAGAATGTAAAGAGCATAAGGACCACGGCAAAAGAAGAGTAGGGAGGGGTGGAAACAGATGAAACAGACAAGATGCATTTGAAGGTGTAGGGGGGGAAGAAATTATCTTCTATCCTCTAGGTTCTTCTGGTTGGTCTAAGAATTAAATCGACATGAGACAGAATAACAGGAGAAAATCAAGCAAATTTAATAACATGTATACATAGAAGAAACCAGGAAAGCTGAGTAACTCACCAATGAGATCAAAGCCACAACCTTAAATACCATCTTTAGCTAAAGACAAAGGAGGATGTTGGGAGTGGTGATTTGGGACTTCAAAAGGGAGAAAGGCAATTTACTTGGAGTTGGAAAAGCAAATGTTTGGTAAATAAATGTTTTTTGGGCCATCTGCAGACAATTGCACCTGAGAGAGAACTTTGATAAAAAGGGCTTTGCTGGGTGCCTCCCTGCCTTTCTGTCTACTACACCTAGAGTTACCTATGATGACAGCTCCTTCCTGGGACAGGTCTTCTATGTTAAATTTTTTAGGCAGTTGGGGGCAGGTCAAAGTTTCTTTCTGAATCTTTTGTTCTTAAAAATAATCAAGCCAAAGAGACATATTTTAAGGTGGTTAATTCTGTTCCCCACAAAGGATTGAGCTTTAAGAAGATTTGCAAGTCAGTGAGTCAGGGGAAAAGAAGGTTTTAATGAGGAGGTAATAAGAATTGTTGAACACTACAGTAAAGTGAAAGAGAAAAACAATCAAGAAAAGACCATTGGATTAATATTTTTGAACTGGATTTATAAAATTTATGTCCGTGGCCATACATATCTGACTTATTGATAGCTAGTCAGATGAGTTTTGCAAATAAAGCAGAAATAATTGCCTATGCCCAGTTATTTGGAGCTATATATATTTTAAAATAAAACAGTTTGATTTGTAGTTTTCAATATGCTGCATCAACATTGGGTAGCTACATCACATGAATTGAGATACGCAGACCCTTTCTTAGTAGAGAAGGCTGTTCATTGTTAGCATCAAGGTAAACCCAGTCTATCTAAAGTCAAGATGTATTTTCGGCAGGAACTGGCAGTCGTTCAGTCATTAGGTGGCTAACAAAGAATTTTCAGTGTAAGGACCAAGGGGGGTGGTCACTCTGCTCCAACATTCAGGTAGCCAATGCTTGGCATTGTGGTTGAACAGGAATGAAGACACGTCACTAACCACATAGGCAAGATTTTCAGGCCACTGCTCTGTGGGACTTTGTTTATGGGTCAATTTTGCAAACAACTTCCCTCAGACCAAATATTCAAGTAGCTTAAGCTTAGAGATAATTAGGTAGGTGGTTCTGCGTACACATTGAGTCCTGGACTTGACAGAGTCTGGAGAGATCATCTAGCCCAGCCCCCAGCCTACGATTTATTGTGCTTTACAATATCGCTGTCAGACACTCTACCAGTTTCTGCTTGATCGCTTTCAGCAAAGGACATTTCCTACACGGTGGAGAAGTCCTTTCTGAAATTAGTGATCTGTATCTTAGTGTTGTTAATGATTTCCTGAAACCAGTATCAGGATAGTGCATAATATCTACTAGCCACTGTTCTTAGCACTTTACAGACATATTAACTCATTTAAGCTTCTTTTCAACTCTGTGGATAATATGGCCACATAGTAAAGTAAATGCTAATAATATCCATATCTTTTAGATGAGGAAATTAAGACATGGATTGTTTACGTAATCTTCCTAAGATCAAAGGGATTGACTTGGCGTCTGAGCTCATAACTAGTTAGCTTTAATGCTTAATCTTTCTTGCTAGTTATTCAAATATTTGAGGACAGTTATTAGGGCTTCTCGAAGCATTCTTTTCCCAGGCTGACTGTCCCTAGCTAATGTAACCATTTTTCCCATGCTATGGTTGTAACCTTCAAGAAAAGCCTAATTTAGTTTGTCATTGTCCCTCTTCAAACTAATGCCCAGAACTGAATACAGACTCCGCTATTGTCTGACTCCTGCACAGAATTATGTGGAACCATACAACAGTTAGGCTCTAAAATAAGCATGCACGGTGCAAATTGAGTATAGCAGAAATTGCCCTTGAAAAAGGCCTCGACTAACTCATAATGGAGAGTACATATGATATTGTGTGTACAATCCTGTACGGAAATTCTTCTGTTCATTACAGTTTGAGAACCATTGTGGTTGACTAAAGGAGGAACAAAAGGAAAGTCGATATGCAGATGCCTGGGCATTGAAAACATTCTGCTCTTGAGGTAATGATCAAATTCCGAGTGGTGAATGAAGGATGGGTGGAAAATATGTAATTAATCCTGTTTACTTGCAGTATTACTTTATTCTGATTAGATATTAAGCTGTATAACTTAATATGCGTTCATATATTTGTGTTGCAGTGAGGGTTAAACAAGAAAGGAGAGAAGGGTAGGTTCTAAAATCAGTTTGTATGTTTAGTATAATAGAATGGCAGGCCTTACCACCCAGCAGGCATTCTCAACAGGCAACGTATCACCCACTAAGGGGAACAAATTGGGTCTTGGGGGCCAAAAAACTTACTCTTTTTATATACAAAGTCCAGACATGCACACAATCCATACAGAAATATACACTATATCTATGGTATTAAAATTTCACGGGGCAGGTGACAACTATGGAAACATGTCTAAAAAGGCCCTTTAGGGGGTAATAATGAAAAGCTTGAGAAATACTGCCCTATAGCTTTGCCCCGTGATATGGACACGATTAGTACAATTCAAAATTGCATTCGTTATTTTTGTAGCCACATTGCATGGATTCTGGGTTTAAATAAAGCTAACTAGTTTTACAAAAGAAATTTGATTATTAGGATATGATGAAAACAAAAATGTCTTCTACCAAAAGGGGCTGATTTTGCATTGTGGCTTGTCCATCAGTCTTTTTTTTTTTGGTGGGGAAGATTGGCCCTGAGCTAACATCCATTGCCAATCTTCCTCTTTTTGCTTGAGATAGGTTACCCCTGAGCTAACATCTGTGGCAATCTTCCTCTATTTTGTATGTGGGATGCCTGCCTCAGCATGGCTTGATGAGCAGTGTGTAGATCTGTACCCAAGATCCAAACCCAAAAACCCCTTGGCTGCCGAAGCAGAGCATGTGAATTTAACTACTGCACCACCCGACCAGCCCCTTGTCCATCAGTCTTAACAGCTGACATTTGTACTTCCATTGATTGATGAATTGAGGACACATTCAGAAGACTATGTAGGTGAGCTTGCTCAGCAAATGCAGGGCTTTCGGCTCATAAACTATATTTTGTATATACCTGCTGAGGCAGATGAATTCAGCAGCTTCGATTTCTGATATATGAGTCCACATAATGCTCTATTGAGAAAAAAAATAAATCACGTGGTCGTGACTAATTCCAGCCAAAGGCGTCTCAGGTGTATCTCAAGTCCATCATTGTTATCACCACCAGAAAATAAACGCAAAGCTTCACATCATCATGAGAGGGAAGTAGTTGTATCAATACATTTGTTTGCAAAGGGTGGAACATTTGGCTTGCTCAGGCAAATTTGTGATTTTTTTTGGTGGTAATATATTTATTCCCTTCTCCTTCTCTTTGCCACCTAACAACAGGCATCAAATTCCTTTTCAGGGAAGAAACCATCTAGGTAATGCAAAATACCATTTACATATGAAAATACCATTTAATTGTGAAATAATATGTGTGAAGAAGGATCTAGAAGGAGAGGCAGATGTGAGAGCTAAATTGCTCTGCATAAGAAAACATGATGTATATACCCAGCTCTCCTCCTCTGGAGAAGGAGAGAAAGAAGAGGAAGGACGTGACAGGGTTAAGAGGAGTTCTTGTGGCTACAACTTAAAGAAAGAAGGAGTAGCTGGATACAATGGCCATGTCATTATTTTTTTTTTAAGAACCTCAGAGTCTATCTTCCAAGGCCCAGTGGTGAATATAATCCCTCTTCCATTATCTATCATTTTAGTGTATTATTTTAAAATGAAGAACATTTCAAATAACTGTAGCAAGCTTGTGTGCACTAAGATAGAACAGATGTCAATATTTTGTGTATTTGCTTCAGATCTGTTTTGATTTTTTAATGAGTCTTACAAATATAGCTAAAGTTCCATCTCTACCCCTTCTCTTTGTTTCTGTTGCAGAGGAAACCAATTTCCTAAAATTGGTGGATCATCACCAGGATTTCTTAAGTATATATTCATTATATCCTCACATCTATATATACACATTCATAAACAACATTCACTATTGTTTTTCATATGTAAATATTTTTTCTTCTTTTTTTTGCTGAGGAAGATTTGCCCTGAGCTAACATCTGTGCCAATCTTGCTCTATTTTTTCGTATGTGGGCTGCCAGCACAGCATGTCTGCTAATGGAGTAGTGTACATCTGTGCCTGGGAACTGAACCTGCACCACTGAAGCCTAGCACACTGAACTTAACCACTAGGACAACGGGGCTGGCCCCATATAAATTTTTTACCTAAGTGTTATGATAATGAACGTGTGATATCAAACTGTTTTATGCAACATGCTTCCTTCACTCAGCACTGTGTGTTCAAGTTTTAACCATGTTGAAACTCACAGCCCTGGTTCCTTCATTTAACTCCACTGCAATATTTCATTGTATATATAAACAACTTCATTTATCCATTCCTCTGTTGAAAGCAATGGAATTGTTTCCTTTTTTTTCCTTTGGCCTCCAAATCTCCATGATTAAAAGTGAAGAGGGATCCCCCTGAACATCCACATTTCTCTGTCCCACAGCACTGACAGACTTGCCATCACTATCTGTCTGGAATCCACCAGGAATAAGTCATTATCCTCTTTATCCCTGTTTATGTTAGTCACCATGTAAGTAAGCCCCAGACTCTCAGGTGCCCCTCTAATTCTGTACAAAAACTGCAATAGGGCCATCTCTTATACCCCCTCAACCCCTGAACCCCATTACTGTGCCCTCTGGAACCCAGTACCCATAATCAGTAAATTCAATCTTTTCTTGAGTTTTCATGGATACTGAAACTTTTCTCCAGGTGTTTATTTTATCTTCTTGTTCCAAATGAAACCTAGGAGCCCCTGAGGACACTGCCTCTCTAGCATCCTTTCAAGTGGTGGCTGTTTCACCCACTCATCTTCCGGGTGGGGTGGTTGCCCTCCCTGATTCTCATTGCAGTTTCCAGTCCATTCACCATCTCTCTTCCCTAAAAACGCGCAGCTTTGAATCTCGTATCATCACCTCTACCCAGAACAGACTCTACCCTCCTTGATACAGCCATTCCAATACCCGGCTTACTCCTCATTTCACAAACATGTTTAGTTCCTAGTTCAGTGCTTCTCAAACTTCGATGAACACACGAGTGTCTAGGAGGATCTTGCTAAACTGTAGATTCTGGTTCAGTATTTCTGCAATGGGGCCTGAGATTCTGAATAACTAGTAAGAACACAGGTGATGTTACTGCTGGACCACTCTGAGGAGTAAAGTCCTATCACTGTCACTTTCTCCAATTGTACCACTACCTTCCTAGTGGGGCGTTTCAATCACCACAGAGATGATCCTTCTAACACCCTTCACTTGAGATTATTAGCCTCCTCTCCTCCAATAATCTTGTCCCTATATCAACCACTCCATCCCCTATAGCTTGGTATTACCAAAATTAGCAACACTTCCTTAATCTCAATTTTCAGCATCCAATTCTCAGATTATCACCTCTCATCTTTCCTGCTCACTTCCTCCAATCCCCAAACACAAACAATTTTCAAACTCCACTGATCCACTCAAACCAATTGTTTCTACTACCTTTTCATTGTCCTTCATCGCATTCACGTTGACAATTTCCTCCTTACCCAGCTTAGATTCCAAGGCAGTTGATTATAATCACTCCCTTGTATACATGACCAGTTTCTTTGCCTTACTCTTTCTTCATCATACTCACCTGGCAAAAATCTCAAACCTGGCTAATTACCATGCTCTGACTGTTGCATAGCTGTACCCATACTCCATGAATGAGACTAAGGAAAATGGCACAGCCCTGTTGACTGGCCTCATGTTAAATTCATGAGTATGAACCTTCAGTGGTACTGGAATGCTATTTGGTAATCATGCTGTACTACCTATTTTCTCTCTTCTCTATTCTATTTTCTCTCTTGAACTCTTCTATATAATAACTTCATGTCTTCTCCTTCTTCGAATCTCCAATACCTCCTCCCCACTCCTCATTCTCAGATCTCACTTACTATTTCATGGAGGAAACAGCAATAATCAGAAGAGAACTTCTGCAAGCTCGCATCCTCACATATACCCAGCTATCCCTTCCAAGAACTTTATCCCTCTTACCAACTGGAAGCCATCGCTCTAGCAATCCTCCAACTGTCTTCCTGCATCATTTTCCCCTCTCTAATGCATCCTTCTTACAGCATAAAGCATGCTTTCTCTTCCATTTAAAAAATGAAAACCTCTTTCTCATTAGCCCTAGGTCTCTTCTCAGTTCACAGCAAACTCCTCAAAATATTTTTCTATACTATGGTTTCCAATTTCTGTTTCCCTACTTTCTCTTAAACCCACTACAGTTGGACTTTGGTGACTACCACAACTCTGAATCTGCTTTTGCTTTTTGCTTGTTTTTACATAACCAACAGTAAATTTCTTATTGCCTGCAAGGGAAAAAGCTTAAAAATAATTTTGGTTACACAGAATGCGTAAGCTACTAACTAAATGTGAACAGTGAAAACAAACACAATAACTAACCACAAGCACACTCTGCAAGTGTGGGTTTAGGCTTGACCCCCAGTTAGGAAGCTGAAAATGGTTCTCCAGTTGGAGCTGGCTACGTCAGTGTCTCACAAACTGACCACCTAATTGATTAGCTGGTTCACTTACTCATTTATACACTTTTTCAGTCACTGATTTACTCATTTCCTCCACAGTCTGCATTTTTTTCTTTGCCCCCTTCTGCATCAGTTTGTGGGTGTTGTGGGGGAGCAGAATTTGCCACCCCAAAATGTGTCTATTTGGCTGGATTATTTTTAAGAACCAAAGATTCAGAAAGAAACTTTGAACTTCCCTCAAACCGCCTAAAAGAATGTAAGATAGAAGCCTTGCTCCAGAAAGCAGTTATGGCCATAGGCAACCATAGAATAATATGAACTAGGTGTGGCAGACAGGGAGGAACTCAGCAAGGCCCATTTGATCAAGTCCTCCCCACATCTCATTGCCTTTGCAAGGCATGGAAAGATCTGTTTACTAAACATTTGCTTTTCCATCTCCATGTGAATTGCCTTCCTCCCCTTTGAAGTTGCCAAATCACTGCCCCCAACATCCTCTTTTGTCTTTAGCAGAAGATGGTATTTAAGGTGGTGGCTTTGGTCATTTCGGCAAGTTAGTCAGTTTTCCTGGGCTTCATCCATGTATAAATGTTAATAAACTTGGTTGATTTTCTTCTGTTATTCTGTCCCATGTCAATTTAATTCTTAGATCAGCCAGAAGGACCTAGAGGGTAGTGGAATATTTCTTCCTCCCCACAGTGTTGTAGGGGCTCTGAGGTTCCCTCACAGTGCCTCAGTGTTCATTACAAGGATCTTTTTTATAGTGCTTTGCTGCCCTCACTGAAACTCTGATAAACTACATATTTCATCTCCCCGTTTTATTTATCTTATGTGTTTTACGATATACTCGTATTCAGTGAGTCATCAAGCCTGTTGCTGCTTTCACTTAAAATAGGGAGATTTTTAAAAAGTACTTCATTATCCCATGAATAAAGCAGAAACTACATTTATTATACATGTGGTTCAAGGATTTAACAACATTGTGATTTTTCTGCTCTTTCTTTGCTTTTGTACTCTGCACATTTTATGTTATTTTTCTCTTATCTTTGGGTCCAATTTATGGTTATTATTTCCTAGTGGACCATGCTTCATCCTCTAATACAGCTTTGAGAATCTTCACTAAAAACTGCATTCTGTTACAGGTGGTAGTTAGTAGTATTCCACTTAACTAACTTCAGAATAGGAGCAAATATTTATTTTTCCAACAAGAATTTCATTGATTCAGAGGAAAAGAACAGGTTTTCTGAAATAAAGCCATGAAGGAAGTCCTTCCTCCATGAAAAAGTAGTCCTTGAACTCTTCTAGATTCTTGTAGATTCTAGATAAGGCTTTCTGGGCCGCTTCTGTGTAATGCAGAGGAACTGATGCTTGGTGTTGTAGACACATTAAAGATTTTTAAACGCTTATGGAACAACTCTTTATGTGCATGTTTAACATATACATTGGACAAATATGTGTTTGCTAGACTATCATCAAACATTTATTTATTTAGTACTTTTATTTATTGGGTGCCTTGGACATCTAAAGAATTTTGAGAAGTTTATACACTATGTCTGATTATTTTTTAAGGCAACATCTACTTCCATTCTATGCTATAATTTATAACTGAAATGTGTGTTACTAGAAACAAAGTTTTATTACTGATGCTTCTAGGTCCTAGACTTTTTGCTTTGTGGCTCACATAAGTTTCTCTGGAGTTCTGTGACTTGGAGGACTGGCCAAGGCAGGCTGTGGAATGTGCTCCTAGAACAGTTAGATTTCCTTCGTCGCTTGCTATGGAGTCTCTGCAAGTCTTCAGATGTCCAGCACTTGGCACCTGGAAGGCTACAAGGAGGCAGCAGATAAAAATATTTTTTTATGTTATTCCATAAACTGCAGTTTTAAGGTTTTGTCAGCACAGCTCTGTGGCCTGCAGGACTGAAACCCATTCCTTAGCTTTTGATCACTTGTTAGATATACAGAAGCATTTGTGGACAGCAGTCCCAGGTGGTGAAGTAAGGACATCACTATTGGCAGGGTTTTGTGAAAGAGGAGACTGACAACACAGACAGGACAGAGAGGCTGACCAATAATCATAGGGTAGGATGGAGTCACAATGAGGGAACCAGCAGGAGACTCAAATGCACCTGACTCTGGATCCACCCAGAAAGCTCACAGGCTTCAATCATATGTTGGCCCACAGTCAACTGACATCATTTCGTATTATTTCCTCAAGACATGAGCTGATAAGAATAATAGGACTGTATATTTTTTCTTTTTATTGAGGTTATGATAGTTTACAACACTGTGAAATTTCAGTTGTCTATTATTATCTGTCAATCATCTTATAAGTATAACTCTGCACCCTTTGTGCCCACTCCCCACCTCTCTTCTCCCTGATAACCACTAAATAGTTCTCTTTGTACATGCATTTGTTTATCTTTCACATATGAGTGAAATCATACAGTGTTTGTCTTTGTCTATTGTGCTTATTTTCATAATACCCTCAAGGTCCATCCGTGTTGTTGTGAATGGGGTGATTTTTTTCATTCTTTATGACTGAGTAGTATTCCATTGTGTGTGTGTGTGTGTGTGTGTGTGTGTGTACACACACCATATCTTCTTTATCCAATCATCAATCAATGGGCACTTAGGTTGCTTCCATGTCTTGGCTATTGTGAATAATGCTGCATGAACATAGGGGTGCATAAGTCTCTTTGAATTGCTGATTTCAAGTTCTTTGGATAGCTACCCAGTAGTGGGATGGCTGGGTCATATGATATTTCTATTTTTAGGCTTTTGAGAAATCTCCATACTGTTTTGCACAGTGGCTGAACCAGTTTGCATTCCTATCAACAGTGTATGAGGGTTCCCTTTTCTCCACAACCTCTCCAACATTTGTTGTTTGTTTTGTCTTGGTGATTATAGCCATTCTCATGGGTGTAAAGTGATATCTTAGTTTAGTTTTGATTAGCATTTCCCTGATGATCAGTGATGTTGAGCATCTTTTTATGTGCCTATTGGCCAGCTGTATATCATCTTTGGAGAAATGTCTGTTCATATCCTCTGCTCATTTTTTGATTAGATTGTTTGATTTTTTGTTGTTGAGTTGTGTTGAGTTCTTTATATATTATGGAGATTAACCCATTGTCAGATATATGATTTACAAATTTTTTTCCCAGTTTGGTGGGTTGTCTTTTCATTTCAGTCCTTGTTTCCCTTGCTTTGTAGATGCTCTTTAGTCTGATGAAGTCCCACTTGTTTATTTTTTCTTTTGCTTCACTTGTCTGAGAAGACATGGTATCTGAAAAGATCTTTTTAAGACTGATGTCAAAGAGTGTACCACCTATATTTTCTTCTAAGAGTTTTATGGTTTCAGGTATTACCTTCAAGTCTTCGATCAATCTTGAGTTTATTTTTGTGAATGGCATAAGAGAATGGTCTACTTTCATTCTTTTACATGTGGCTGTCCAGTTTTCCCAGCACCATTCATTGAAGAGACTTTCCTTTTCTCCATTGTGTGGTCTCAGATCCTTTGTCAAAGATTAGCTGTCCATAGATGGGTGGTTTCATTTCTGGGCTTTCAATTCTGTTCCATTGATCTGTGTGCCTGGTTTTGTACCAGTACCATGCTGTTTTGATTATTATAGCTTTGTAGTATATTTTGAAGTCAAGGATTGTGATGCTTCCAGCTTTGTTCTTTCTATCTCAGGATCGCTTTAGCAATTTGGAGTCTTTTGTTGCCTCATATGAATTTTAGGATTCTTTGTTCTATTTTTGTGAAGAACGTCATTGGGATTCTGATTGGGATTGCATTGAATCTGTAGATTGCTTTAGGTAATATGGACATCTTAACTATGTTTTTTCTTCCAATTCATGTGCATGGAATGTCTTTCCGTTTCTTTATGTCATCATCAATTTCTTTCAGAAAAGTCTTGCAGTTTTCATCGTATAGGTCTTTCACTTTTTTGGTTAAATTTATTCCAAGATATTTTATTCTTTTTGTTGCAATTGTGAATGGGATTGTGTTCTTGAGTTTTCTTTCTGTTAGTTTGTTATTAGAGTATAGAAATGCAACTGATTTATGTAAATTGATTTTGTACTCTGCAACTTTGCTGCAATTGTTGTTTTGTTCTAGTAGCTTTCCAATGGATCTTTTAGGGTTTTCTATATATAAAATCACATTGTTTGCAAACAGCAAGAGTTTCACTTCTTCATTGCCTATTTGGATTCCTTTTATTTCTTTTTCTTACCTAACTGCTCTGGCCAAAACCTCTAGTACTACATTGAATAAGGGTGGTGAGAGTGGATACCCTTGTCTTGTGCCTGTTCTCAGTGGGATGGCTTTCAGTGTATCCCTATTGAGTATGATGTTGGCTGTGGATTTTTCATATATAGCCTTTATTATGTTTAGGTAATTTCCTTCTATACACATTTTGTTGAGCATTTTTATCATAAATGGACGTTGGATCTGGTCAAATGCTTTCTCTGCATCTATTGAGATGATCATGTGGTTTTTGTTCTTGATTTTGTTAATATGGTGTATCGTATTGATTGACTTGCAGATGTTGAACCATCCCTGTGTCCCTGGTATAAATCCCACTTGATCACAATGTATGATCTTTTTAATGTGTTGCTGTATTCAGTTTGCCAATGTTTTGTTGAGGATTTTTGCATCTATGTTCATCAGCAATATTGGCCTATAATTTTCCTTCTTTGTGTTGTTCTTGTGTAGCTTTGGTATGAGGGTGATGTTGGCCTCACAGGATGTGTTAGGAAGTGTTCCTTCTTCCTCAGTTTTCTGGAATAGTTTGAGAAGGATAGGTATTATATCCACTTTGAATGCTTGGTACTATTCTCCAGAGAAGCCATCCGGTCCTGGAATTTTATTTTGGGGGAGGTTTTTGATTACTGTTTCAATCTTTTTACTTGTGATTGGTCTACCCAGATTCTGTATTCTTGATTCAGGTTGGGTGGTTGTAAGAATCTAAGAATTTACCTACTTTTTCTAGGTTGTCCAGTTTGTCGGCATATAATTTTCATAGTATTCTCTTATAATCTTTTGCATTTCTGTGATATCCATTGTAATTTCTCCTCTTAAATTTCTAATTTTATTTATTTGAGTCTTCTCTCTTTTTTTCTTAATGAGACTGGCTAAAGGTTTGTCAATTTTGTTTATTTTCTCAAAGAATCAGCTCTTTGTTTCATTAATCCTTTCCATTGTCTTTTTTGTTTCAATTTCATTTATTTCTGCTCAAGTTTGTATTATTTCCCTCCTTATACTGACTTTGGGCTTTGTTTGTTCTTATTTTTCTAATTTTTTAGGTGTAATTTGAGATTGTTTATTTTAAATTTTTCTTGTTTGTTGAGGTGAGCCTGTATTGCAATGAATTTCCCTCCTAGGACCACTTTTGCTGCGTCCCAAATGAATTGTATGATGTGTTTTCATTTTAATTTGTCTCCAGATAGTATTTCATTTCTCCTTTTATTTCTTCAATGATCCATTGATTGTTCAGTTTAATCTCCACATCCTTGCCCCTTTCCCAGCTTTTTTCTTATAGTTGATTTCTAGTTTCATAACATTATGGTTGGAAAAGGTGCTTGACATTATTTCAATCCTCTTAAATTTATTGACACTTGCTTTGTTTCCCAACATATAGTCTATACTTGAGAATGTTCCATGTGCACTTGAGAAGGATGTGTAACCTGCTGTTTTGGGGTGGAGTGTTCTATATATGTCTATTAAGTCCATCTCGTCTAGTTTCTCATTTAATTCTACAATTTCCTTGTGACTTTCTATCTGGATTATCTATCCATTCGTGCAAGTGGGGTGTTGAGGTCCCCTACTATTATTGTATTGCTGTTAATATCTTCTTTTAGGTTTGTTAATATTTGCTTTATGTACTTTGGTGCTCCTGTATTGAGTGCATATATGTTTATAAGTGTTATGCCTTCTTGGTGGAGTGTCCCTTTTATCACTATATACTGTCCCTCTTTGTCTCTCTTTACCTGTTTTATCTTGAAATCTACTTTGTCTGATATAGATAGGGCAATACTTGCTTTCTTTTGCTCATCATTAGCTTGGAGTATCATCTTCCATCCCTTCAGTCTGAGCCTATGTTTGTCTTTGGGGCTGAGAGGTGTTTCTTAGAGGCAGCATATTGTTGGGTCTTGTTTTTTAATCCATCCTGCCATTCTGTGTCTTTTGATTGGAGAATTAAATCCATTTACATTTAGAATGATTATTGATATGTGAAGGCCTAATGCTGCCATTTTATTGCTCTGTTTTCTGGTTTGGAGCTGTATTTTTGACATTGCATCTGTGAATAATCAAGGGCAACATTCTGGCATACCATATGTCTGTGAAATATCTTTTTAGTCTTATAAAAAATGAAATATATATTTCTATGTTCACTTTATCCTTAATGTTCTAAGGTGACTACTTGACTAGTTATCTATAAACTGCTGCTTGTCTTTCAGAAATAAGTTTTCTTTAGCATAAACACACGTGTGTATATATAAATACAACACGTAATATACATATGCATATTTAATACTTCTCTTCTTCAAATGGATCCCCAAGAGGTCTATGTTTATGATTATGCAAATCAAGATTGAAAAGTCCAGGGGCTAGCCCTGTGGCCTAGTGGTTAAGTTTGGTGCTCTCCGCTTCAATGGTCCAGGTTAGATTCCTGGGTGCAGACCTACACCACTTGTCAGTGGCCATGCTGTGGTGGCATGGTGGCAATCCACATATGAAATAGAGGAAAATTGGCACAGATGTTAGCTCAGGGCAAATCTTCTTCAGCAAAAAAACGAAAAAAGAAAGGTCCAGTAAATTCTTTAGTTCAAGCTGTAAAGATGCAACATTAACAAAGAACTGATTTCCTCAATAGAAACCTACTTTCATAGCTTGAGGATATCTGTATGAGGAAGAGAAAGAACCAAAGCATTAACTGTGAAATGTGAAGATTAGTTCTAGGACCACCGAAATCTAAGCAGTCCAGCTCAACCAAAGAAAATTTCCCAAACCTCCTCATATGAATGAGACAGATTTCTGTCCTGTTTATCCTTAGGCAGAAAATTCAAAGGGGAAACATTGTGCTTCAGATGTTGCTCAGTCCTTCAACCAAATACTTTGAATATTTGCTATGTGCAAAACAGTGTTCTGTAGTAGCTGCTACAACACTTAGTCTTTTCCTTTGGATCAAAAATCATGAAAAGACAATCCAGGGATATTCTGATAATAGGAATAAAATACACATTAAACAACACAGCAAACTATCAGCAAGTGGAAATTATTACGATACTAGGAAAGTACATTTAATTGGTGAGAACAATGGAGAAAAAAGTAAATAATGTATGGAAGGGAACATAACACAGTGATGAAGAGCATTCAGAATCAGCCAGGCTTAAATTCCCATTCTGCCATTAGACAAGTCACCTATTCTCCCTGTACCTCAGTTGGCATATCTGTTAAATGGATACCATAACAAGATCCATCTCATAGAATTCTTGAGAGGATTTAATGACGACATTGATGTATGAAAAGTACTTGACTGAATATCAGGAATAGAATAGCATTCAGTACGTGGTGGCTGCTGCTGCTGCTTTTATTATTATTATTGTTGTCATTATTACTACATTTAATAATGAAATCTAGGAAAAGGTGAATCTCAAATGCAATTGATAAGAGAGAGAAAGAGAGAGCCAGCCCTGATGGTCTAGTGGTTAAAGTTCAGCCTTCCCACTGCTTTGGAGGCCTGGGTTTGGTTCCCAGTTGTAGAACCACACCACCCATCCGTCAGTTGTCATACTGTGGCAGCAGCTCACATAAAAGAACTAGAAGGACTTACAATTAGGATACACAACCATGCAGTGGGGCTTTAGGAAGGGAAAAAAAAGAGGAAGATTGGCAACAGATGTTAGCTTAGGGTGAATCTTTCCTTAAAAATAAGAAAAAGAGAGAGAGAAAGAAAGAGAGAAAGAGATGGGTTAAAAAAAATGAGATAGTAAAACTAAGAATACAGTTTCCACCTGACAGAAGATCCAGAAAGAAATCATCTGTCTTGGAGTCATCGGGATGCAGGATTTTTTCTGCAGTGCCTTCTTCCTCATGTCCATCCTTCCTAAACGTCTCCAGGACCTTGGTGCACCTGGGTCTTCTGAGAGCCCTTGATTCTCCCCATCGGAGGGACCAGGCAGGGAACAGTTCCTACTGGATCAAAACTTGAGACTCTTATCCAAACTGCAGTCTGCATGGCAAAACCAGCGTGTTCCTCTTTTAGAAGAATTTCACCCTGTGATTCTCTAAAAAGATTGCATTTCTTATAGCAACTCAAATTCTAAGGTCTTAATCATTATATTTTAGATTCAATAAAACGGTTATATTTCAAAAACCTTTTCTCTTGGACAACAAAAGGAATGTTTTCTTACAGTAGAATGGCCAAATGAATATGTATACATTTCACTTGATGACATTGTTTTTTTTCCTTATATTTTTTACTGAAATAGTGCGGAGACTGAAAACCCAACCTATAGAGACAAGACAGAGTTTAAAATTCAAACCTGTGAAATTCAATTATCATAGATTTCAGTTAAACAGGAAGAATATCTTAATCCACAGTTTGCAGTTTTGTGCCACACACGCAGAATTTCCTAGTCTCCTTGTTGCGTTTGGTATCTCAGTGGGAAATTTTTACATTTCTGTGTGTTCCAGTTTTTTGGCCAACGTTCGAGCATCTGTCACCAAGGAAGGGAAGGGAGCTGGGTCAAGGATGAAGGAGTTTGGAATACTAATTAGGAGGCTTGGGGTTCTGGATCCAGTTTGCCAGTCACTTGGCAAATCTGTGTAACCAAAGACTCTACCTTCTTAGATTTTTAATTTGCTCCCTGTATGCAATCTTGACTTTGGGCCACACAACCACTCACAGTTGTAAAGTTGTAATATTCACAATGCTCCCTCAGATATTTCATACCTATTACAAAAAACATTATATTTGTCATAGAGACCAATAAGGGTGTATCACTGAGGTGATTTTTTTTTTTTGGCAATTATCACAAAAATTTATTGAATGCCTCCCGTGTAGGATATTGGGTTAAGCATCTTACAAATATGACCTCAGTTAAATTCATCCTTACAACAATATTGCATGGTTATTATTGTTATTATGCTCATTTTATAGACAAAGAAATTGAGACAAATGGGAGCAAATTATAATGACAAAAACAACAGATGTCTACCAGCATCCATGATTTCCTTGTTCCCAAATAGAATCTCTGAGTTTTAGCTGGCCACCTGAAATAAAGACAACTCTTCCCAGCTTCCCTTGCAGTTAGCTGCCGTCATGTGCCTATGATCTGGTCAACGGGATACAATTGAAAATGTGTGGAAGCTTCAGGGAACATTCCTTAAAAGACAGTCATGCTCTCCCTGTGTCCTTTTTCATCTTCTTCTTCCTTTTTCTACTCCACCAGAAATGCGGATATGATGTCTGAGGCTCTAGATGCCATCTTGAACGAGGAGGAGGAGCGCCACACCCTAGGGATGGTGGTGAAGTCTCTGAGGTCACTATGAGGTTGAGCCTCTATATGACTCCCTTAAGAACTAAGTCCAGCCTTTCAGAGGAGAGAGAAATAAAGTTGTCTAGTTTATGCCACAGATATTTTGGCTTAGATTCAAACTTGATCTTACCTAACATGAATGTATTGCCAAAGGTCACACAGCTAGTGAGTGGCAGAGCTGGTATTCAAATCCTTATTTGCCTGATGAGAGAGGGCACAAGTGCATCATCACAGTGTTATACCAACCCTAGAATTAGGTCCTTTACTCTACAACATTAAAATAAGTATACTTGGTCCTGGAATACAGTTGATATATCGTTTCCAGTTAGCCTGTCTTTCTAATTACGTTTGACCCTGGCTGACATGATATTGAGCTCCATACCCTAAACACGTACACAGTTTTTGGCGAGAGGAAGGAGCTCATGAAGGCCAGTTTTTGTTGCAGATGCTTGGAAGATATGGAGAATGCACACCAAAGCTCTTGAAAAATTAGATTGGCGTAACAACAGTTTCCATCTGCCTTCTTCATTTGCTTGAAGGGAACCCTGCCTGAAGGACTTGCTGGGTTTGCCTCTGCACCTGAAAGCTGTATTGCTGGGGGCCCTTACATTGGCTGCACAATTCAAACCGTGAAACCACTTAACATTTCTTTGGCTATTTTTAAACAGATAGATTTTGGATCTCAATTATCTGGAAAATGCCTCAATTCTACATTCAGAATTGTAAATAAGATGATAATGAACTATATTTTGTCCCTGAAAATGATGGCAGGCTGGAGGATAGAAAATGATCATTATTTGTAGATAATGTGATTTCACCACTCAACACCCCAAGAGAACTAATTGAAAGGCTGTTAAATTCATTAAGATTTCATAAGATGGACAGATATGATACAGTTACAAATATTGGTAATTTTCTATATAATAGACATAAACGTATAACATATTGGAAAAATCTTATTCATATGAGCAATCAAAAACAAAACAAAACAAACAATAGCAAAAACTTAAGAGACCTTAAATATATTGGACTTTTAGCAAGAAAATTACAAATTTTCTGAGATCTTTAAAGGATGATTTAAATTAATGGAAAGGCACATTACATTCTTCTCTGGGACAACTGAATATTGCAGAAGTGTTGGCTTTTCCAAATTAATTTATAGGTTATGTCTGATCAAAATTATATTGGAATTTTATGAATTAGCAAAATAATTCTAACGTTCGCTTGGCAGAATAAATTAAGGAAAACAGCCAAGATAATTTTGGACATTCAGAATAATGAGGGCTTTATATACATTATAAAAATTAAATTATTTATACAGAGTGATATATATAAAAATATAGATGGAGCCAGCCCCGTGGCTGAGTAGTTAAGTTTGTGCGCTCAACTTCAGTGGTCCAGGGTTTCGCCGGTTCAGATCCTGGGCACGGACATGGCACCACTCACCAGGTCATGCTGAGGTGGCATCCCACATGCCACAACCAGAAGGACCTACAAATAGAATATACAACTGTGGACTGGGGGGCTTTGGGGAGAAGAAGAAGAAGAAAAAAAAAAAAAGGATTGGCAACAGATGTTAGCTCGGGTGGCAATCTTTAAAAAAAAAAGAAATATAGATGGACCAACAGTATATGTAACAGCTCAATAAATAATAAAGAGGTAATGAAAAAAATTGAGAGAGTAATAGATTATTTAATAAATTGTGTTAGGATATTTGCTATTTGGAAAAAAAAATTGATAGTAATCATGCATCTTATATTAAGATAAATTCTGAGTGTACTAAAAATTAGCTGTCACATCTGGAAAACATAAAAATAGGTAAATATGAAACAAGAAGCAGCCTAATGAGACAGGGCCATCTGTAAGACCCTTGACCCATCAACATAAAGCAGTTAACTAATCGGCAAGCTAGGAGAATCACCAAGATTAGAGACCACCAATATCCACATTCCGTGGCCTCTGGACTTTACTAGGCTTACATATGCACCTTAGCACCCAGGAGACCACTGAAGGTGACCCTACCCCATCAGCATAGCAAAAATCACACCCAGGAGTGGAGGGCTAGCATGCTAATGGTACATGCATCGCGTGTAGTAGCATGCTATGTGACAGTGCAGGCGCAAGCACAACCCCACCTCTGCATGCCATGCCAAGGCCCTCCTCCCCAACATTTGCCTAATAAAAGGCTCACTTGTCCCACTCCCTGACTAGCCGGTCACCTGACCCTTTCCTTTCCGCACCAGCTCCCTGTGACTCTCCTGTGCACGAGCTAATAAACTTTTACTTTTCTACTCCCATTTGTTGTCTCTCTTGATTTCTATCCTAGGGGACAATGAGAACCCAATGTGCCAGTAACAAACATATGTCAAGTTTCTGGATGGGGATGAATTTCCAAGCACAAAAGCAGTAAAACAAATCACAGAAGAAGAGATGAATAGATTTGACTCCATAAAAATTTATAACTTTTCTATGTCAAACAAACAACAGAAAATTACAAGGAAAAGGGGAGTTTCAATTCTGAGATGGCAGAATGAGGAGCCTGGTGGACCCATTCTCTGGTGAAACAAGCATAACTCATGAAAATTATACATACAAAACCCCCAAACATTTAGTCTCTGACAATTGTCCTAAAAATATATAGCAAATGAAGAAATATTTATTCAAGAAAATCTACTAATCTCAGTAAGAACAGCAACAGTCTGTGGCCAGCCTGGTGGCATAGCAGTTAAGTTCATGTGCTCCACTTCAGCAGCCTGGGGTTCGCTGGTTTGGATCCCGGGTGCAGACCTACACATCACTTACCAAGCCATGCTGCGGCAGGCGTCCCACATATAAAACAGAGGAAGATGGGCACAGATGTTAGCTCAGGGCCAATCTTCCTCAGCAAAAAGAGAAGGATTGGCAGCAGATGTTAGCTCAGGGTTAATCTTTCTAAAAATTGGTAATAATTATAATTTTTCAAAGAGACTGGGCATCTCACAGTCAAAACTGTCTAAGCATATCTAGTGCTCAGATCTGAGTTTTAAATACTATTCCTTTCTTAAAGAAAACCAGATTCAATCGGAAAATAGCTGGTCCCATTCCTGGAGCAGGGAAAGTAAACACTGAGTCTGAAATATCTTTTTGTGTGAGAAAATCAGAGAGTGGTCTGTACGAAAAGGTCACTGAAGCCAGCTTAAGTCAGGAAAAATTTGAGCATCAAAATGATTACTGACAGTAATGAATTACACTACACTGAATAAGATATTGAGTCCATGTTGATAGTGAAAAATATAAACAAGCAAACTGAAGAAGTGGCGCTTTTTTGGTTCATTTGTTTATATTCTATTAACTGTCAGATAACTAGTAAATATAGAAGAAACGACAGAATTAGAAAGTCACCATTTTGCAACCATCATAAGAATAACTGATTTGGGCAAGAATCAGCAATGGATACTAAAAGCACTGAGTGAAAATTTGTTGGGTTATCAGATACTTAGTCTCAGAGCATCTCCCCACAGATTATTTATTAATTGGAAAGTTATAAAAGATACTTTAGACTGGAGAAATTTGGCAAACACCGCCTTAACTAAGTGACCAAAGTTAACATCACTAACGATGGGACCGGCTGAAATCATGTGCCTCTTGATGAAGGACACAGATCGCTTATGTCATATTCCAAAATGCATAACCTGAAACCAACCAAGGAGAAACCACCAGACAAAGGCAAATTGAGAGACATTCAACAACACAATTAGACTGTACTCTCCTGTGAATTCTGCTTCCTTCCATCTCTCCCATTCAATAAATCATCTTGCTCTGCTGATTTCACCTCCTAAATATTGGTAGAATTCATTCACTTCTCTCCATTGTCTCCGTTACACCATGCCACCTAATTGCTAAAACAGTTGCTGGCTGTGTTCCCCTTGAAGCCACGCTTCACAGGTTAGCCTGAGTGATCTGTCTACAGTATAAATCTGATCACGCCCCTTTCCTGCTAAAAGAGTTTCTGTGGCTTTCAGTGGCTATTAGAATAAACGCAGACTCTTAAATGTGTTTAACAAAGTCCATCCTTATCTGGCTCCTGCCTTGCCTTCTAGCTGTATCTCTTGCTACTCCTCCGTTGCCAGCTCCATAGTCTTTCAATTTGCCACTTCCATTAATTTTCAGGTTGAGATATGTTCTGTTTTGGTTAGGCTTTTTGTCCATGTCTAGGATCTTCTCTCTTTCTATACTTCCTACCCTACTACTCTCTTTTTGAGACTCAACCCTTTTTATTCTTCAGATCTTAGCTTAGATAGGATTTATTCCAAGATGTTTTTATTTACCCCACCACCCTCATCTCACTCCGAGTCTAAGTTAGGTGTTCTTTCTGTGTGAATCTGCCATACCTCATGCTGCCTCAATCTCAGTACTTAGCATATTGTTTTGTAATTTCTCACTTAAAGTCTAGCTCCTCTAGAAGTCTGTAAGCCTCACAGGGCAGGGACTGAGTCTGTCTTGTTCGCATTTTTATTACCCAGGGCCCACCACAGTGTCTGGGACATAGTCGGATTTTGATTGAATGAATAGACAATGTAGTTACAATGGGAGAAGAAGCATTTTACAAAATAGTAGTAAATGTTCTAAATGGCACAAGCCATGTGACGCTAACCTTAAGGACTGATATCTCAAGGTGATATTTAAAGGCTGAGAAGTAACTTTTCAACTTTCTATTAAAAAATATATCATCTGGGAGATGGCCGGGTTGCATAGTGGTTGGGTTCTCACGCTCCACTTTGGCAGCCTGGGGTTTGCAGGTTCGGATCCCAGGTGCAGACCTACACACCACTCATCAAGCCATGCTGTAGTGGCATCCCACATACAAAATTAGAGGAAGATTGGCATGGATGTTGGCTCGGGGACAATCTCCCCCAAGCAAAAAGAGGAAGGTTGGCAACAGATGTTAGCTCAGGAGCAATCATCCTCATCAAAAAAAAAAAAAAAAAGTCTATGTCCACCTCTTAGTTTCTAAATATCATTCTTCAATAAAAGCAACCAGGGATCCTTGGAGAAGTGGTTGATTCTAGGATTGAGAAAGGAAAATATAAGAGAGCCTGGAACATCTTATGAAGACTGAATGCAAGGAAATGCTCAAAAAAAAAAAAAAAATGAGGTCATGTTGAAAGAACACAGGGCCAACCGAAGGAGATTCCATTGGCCAAAGCTTTGAGTAGTGAAATAAATAGTAGTGAATTATAGCCCAAAGAATAAAATAAATATCCACAAATCCATACCGATATAAATTAAATGCATAAATAAATACATGGGGAGGAGGCTTCTTATAGAAGAATTCCAATTAGTCAATGTAGAAGGAATAAGGGAAACAAAAAAACCACCATTCGGTAAACACTACAGTAATGATTGTTGCAGGCAAGATCCATCAATGGATCCTGAAATCAATGGGTGAACGTTTGAGGAGGAGCAGAATATTTGTATAGCCTCCTAATGTCTTCCCCAAGACATTGATTAATTACAAAGGAAAAAGTAGAGACTTTATAGTCGAGAAACCTGGCAGACACCATCTCAAGCAAATCATCAAGGTTAATATGACCAGTAATTAGATATATGGACATCTTGCCCTCTAATATGGTACACTGAGGAGTGCAAACATCACCGTGTGATATTTTTGTCAAAATGTGTAACCTCAATCTCTTCACAAGAAAATATGACACTGAAATAGAGGGACATTCTACAAAACAGCTGACCAACACTTTTCCAAAGTGTCAATGTCATAAAACACAAGAAAAGACTAAGGGAGAGTCGCAGATTGGAGGAAACTAACAAGACGTGACAACTAAATGCAATTCTGAACTTTGTATTAGATTCTGGCACAGAAAAACGATAGGAGTGGAAAGCAAGATCCAAATAAAATCTGTAGGTAGGTTAATAGTAGAGGAGAAAAGAGTTAGCTTAGCAAACAGATTATTGTCTAATAAGCAACTGGTGCAAACATTAAAGTACATTATGGGTGTAAGAGATATGAAATGAAACAAATACCAAGGTGTTGAAGCATCTGTTCAATTTTTTCTAAATTGAAACGAATTCTTCAAGGTGCCTGCCACTTGCCAAAGTGCTGGGAATTCTAACAGTCTTTTTCATTTCTGTTTTTTTATCTCTCCCTTGGATGGTACCAGAACCCATGACTTACATGGTTCAGGTCATCCGTTTCTTATGGACTGACTGCTGATCCTTCTGCCACACCTGCTACTGCACTGTGCTGACCCCCCTAATTTGGTCAGGCCGGGGGGCTTAGAGTGGTGCTCCCCTCTGAGGCATGGTGAGAACATGCTTGCTGTGGCTCCTGGGCTGCAGAAATCCTTCCTTGCCAGCTCCACAGGACTCATGGGAACACTGTCATTTGAGTCTAGGTCCCTGGTTGCAAGTGAGGATATAAATTGTGCAATAAGCAAATGCCTCACCTGCTCCCCTACTCCTTGGCATGTCATCTTCTCTTGGGAAAGGTCCCTGCAGGGCAGGGCCACTTGCCTCTAGCATGGCCTTCATCTTCTCCTCTTTGCAGCCCTTCAGCCAAGTGTATGCATGTGCATGTGTGTGTGTGTGTGTGTGTGTGTGTTTATGGTATAAGGAGGATGTGATGGTTAATTTTATGTGTCAACTTGACTGGGCCACCAGGTGCCCAGAAGTTTCATTAAACACTATTCTGGATACGTTTCTAAAGGTTTTTCTGAATAAGACTACGTTTGAATTGGTAAACTGAGCAGAGCAGTTGCCCTCTCTGAGGTGGGTGCACCTCATCCATCCATGGGAGGCCTGAACAGAACAGAAGGCAGAGTAAGAGACAATTCGCTCTCTGCCTCTCTTGGAGCGGGGACAACCGTCTTTTCCTACACTTGGACGGGAACTTAAACCGTTGGCTCTTGAGTCTCCAGCTTGTCAATTACAGCACTTGAGACTTAGCCTCCATAACTGTGTGAGTCAATTCCTTATAATATGTCTCTTTCTGTACATATACACACATCCTATTGGTTCTGTCTCTTTGGAGAACCCGCGCTGATGTATGGGATGTTTACAGGATGGTCTCTGCCCCTATGAAGCTAAAAAGTCTGTCAAGCGCTCCCTGAGGGAAAAAATCCCAGAGCTCTGGAATACCAACCTTTCTTTCTCACGTAAAAGGAGAATTACTTTCAAATTTTAGTTTAATTTTAAATTATGAAGTAAGTCTAACATGCACAAAGAAGAGAGAATAATACAACGAACATCCCTTTAAAAATATTAATATTTGCTTTAGTAGACAATTTCCTATTCATTCTTTTGCTAATGAGCAAACATGAACAAAACACAAACTAATTAAATTATAATAAATTGCTTTGCCATAGCAGCTTTAGTCTCCATGCACATGACTTTATTTTATTCTCATGTATTTAAAAAAAAATACATTCACAAAAGAATTGGATTAAGAAATACTTTGAAGTCATTACACTTGAAAGAACTTGAAAATCATAAATGATATTTCTTTTCCAAATAATATTAACTCAGATTTTTCAAATTTACCTTCCCACTAATTAATGAGGGTTTTTTATTTTTGCCAAAATCCAGAGGCTGCAGGAGGTTCTTTCTATGACTCACTTCCTGTACCTTAAATGCTCTGAAGAGGTTATTTGAATTTATAATATTTTACTCATAGAAAAATCAGTGCAACAATTTATTCAGGGACTGGTGTCACTTTGCCCTCATGTCTCCAGCATTTTTGGAAAGAGGCTGTCTTCTATGAGGAGTGGTTTAAAAGGAAAACTCCCTAAGTAGCCCATGACTAAGACTGAGCACATTTCACTTTTTTCCTAAATGAACAAGTCAAGTGGGTTTACTCACCAAAATATGATCAACTCCATCCAAGACCTTGTTCTGATATTTTGCAGTTAGTTGATTGACCAATGATTTGACAAAGATGACTGGCTCTACTTCATTAGGATGATTAATGAGTGTGGGTCCAGGCACAGCCACAGCACTCCTGTTCCCGTCCCTCACATGCAGCCGGGAAGCCTTGGCCAGAGGCAGTCCATACACACTGGAGAATTCTCTGGGCGGCACCAATTACAGAAAGAGAACGTTCCTTTGAGATTGATGAAAAGAAGAAGCGTGGTTTCCTGAGTCCACAGCTCTTGGCTGAGTGTTTTCTGGAGCAAAACCTTAATTATAATTCAGATCAGTTCCCTTCAATGTCCCAATCCAGGGTGACTGTAAAAGTTACCCCACAGTTGACTAACTTCTCTTTAATTGTGGAACAAGGGCAAGGAGATTTCCCGTACTCCTTTCACATTCTTTCCTCTTCTTTGGCTTCAATATTTCTGTGATGGTTGATTTTATGTGTCAACTGGGCTAAGCTATGGTGCCCAGTTGTTTTAGTCAAACACTAGTCTAGATGTTGCTGTGAGGGCATTTTGTAGATATGATTAACTTTTTCATTCAGTTGACCTTAAACAAGAGAGATTACCCTCTTTAATGTGGGTTGGCCTCATCCAATAAGATGAAGGCCATAAAAGCAAAAATAGCTTTCTTGTGGAAAAGAAATTCTGCCTCAGCACTGTAACAGAGAAATCCTCCCTGAGTTTCCAGCTTGCTGGCCTGCCTATATGGATTTCAGACTTGCCAGCTCCCTTAATTGTGTGAGCCCATTCCTTAACATAAATATCTATCTATATCGATAGATAAAGAGATGATAGATAAGATAGACAGATGGACTACATACACACACACACACACACACAGATATTGCCTATCATCTCTCTCCCTTTCTCATTCTGTCTCTTTCTCTCTGTCTATCCTGTTGGTTCTGTTTCTCTGGAGAACCATGACACATACAACTCATTAAAAGCTTTCTTTTTTTCTTTTTTTAAATTGTCTAGTTCCGTTTGGCCAAAAAAAGGACTTTTGCCTTTGTCACCAAAATTCTACCTTAAAATCAATTTCTTTATTCATTCATATAATGTTTAGATTTAGTTACATACATTAGAATCACTGGCATGGAGCTGAGAAGTCACTCATATTTGATAGATTCCCCCACCCCTTGCACCACCATCTGACTGTTTTACAGCATCAACCTAAAAACATAGTATATCTGATTCATCCCTTAGGGAGAATTATCTTCAGCTTATAAAATTCCCAATAAAGAGAGAAAAGAGTATACAAATAATGCTATAGGTTACAGGCATAAGACACTAGGACCCATGAGCACCTCATGGGTATGAGATGAGTTGAAGGAGTAAAATATTTGAGTAGTGAGAAACCAAGGAGCCTTCAGCAAGATTTAAGATGTCATATGAGTATGTAAAGAGTGTATCGTGAAAAAGAACAGAAATAGCAGTACTTTTCCTTATTGATTTCTTGCTGTCCTGAGATTTTTTAAACAGTCATTCTTTCTCAAAATTTCAAAATAGATTGCTTTGGTCTCAAGATAACTCTGTGAAGCCAAGTCATGAATTCTTGAAAAGGAGAAATTATATGGAAACGTGTTCAGAACTCTGTTGTGTTAGCAAGAAAGAGATGTCAGCACTGTGCCTGATAGTCAATTTTTCTTAGCTGTTCTTCTGATCTTAGTGACAATATGATGGAAATTATTCACACAAATGTGTGACCTCCTTGTTTGCAGTTTTGAATATGCTGCTCTTTCCTGGCAGCATCCTTCCCACCCCCTAGTCAGGCTAATTTTGAAGAATACATTTGAATGTGGAAATAGACATTTTAATCTGGAAGTGTTTATTATACACACTTTGTTATAGCAAATGACACACATTCAAGGAGCGAGCACTGCCTACATCTCTTTTGCCACTCTTGATGTTGTGTTTGAAGCAGAAAGAAGTGCTTATTGGAAGCACAAATTGAGCAAACTAGCACTTTCATGGTGTTGCCATGAGCTGATTTTGTACACAATATGGAAAGGCTTACAAACGAAGAAGCCAGTCAGTGGCCATTCATCTAGCGTCACCTTAAATATCAGGTTGGTTTTCTTTGTCCATTTACCACTTCAGAATCAGTTCCAAGGATTTTCTTTTGAGACATTTGTTGAACTGAGCTGGTTGGATTGGTGTCATATAGACCCAGTTTAATTTCCTAAAAGTCAGAGCCTCAGGACAGCCAAGTATATTTGCTGATGATGAATTAGAGTATTTATTTTTTCTGTGTCTAAAAAAACACCCCCCAAACACCCCCATTCCCAACAGTTTAACAATAAGTAAGTTAGCATGTGATGCCTATGACTTCAACTTTAAAAATTTATGGTGCCTCTATTTATTCTTGTCAATTTTAAGAGTTAATGCAACTTCTTGAAAAATCGTTTAAGGGCAATGTGGTAAAACATGGGTATGTCTCATGGCCGAAATGTGAGATTTGCTCACATACAAAATCAAAACCGATCATAAAACAGCCACTGAAACCTTTTGCCAATCGTCTGTAAAAGGAGACCCCCAATGACCTACAGCAGGAACATAGATGCGAAGTTGTACTTTGCCTCATGCCCTAGGGAGGTTTTTGGCTTTAAGATTTTGTCTCCTTGCTGCCAAATGCTAAAGCCAAGTGCATTGCTAAAGCTTTAGACACATTTTCATCAATAAAATTTCTTATAAAACAGATCCTGCAAATGCTGAACTTATCTGCCAAATAGCCAATTAATTATTTTACATCCTTGTTGAACAATGAAATAATTTATGATAGGTAAAGGTTTTACCATCACAAATTAGTGTTCTGGAAACCACAAGGCCTAGCTTTCAATTAGCAGGAGACATCACAATTAAGGATGAAAAGAAGTAATGCTGTGTGTTGGAAATCCTCCCCATAGAGAAATAAAACTCCCAAGGAACAATGATCCAACTAATATGAGAGAGTTGGGTTTTTAGAAAAACAGATCCTTGTTAAAGGGAAAAGTTCAAACATCACTCAGATGCCTAGACTCCTCAGTCGTTCCCTTCCCCCATGGCCCTTTCTTTTCATAAATTGCAGCTATTGAATTTGGACCATACTTGCCCACTGTGCATTAGTGTGTGTTAATCCCAGTTCAGACATTGTCTGTGAGTTCACTCTATCACTGACAGTCACAATTTCCTGCATTGGGTCAAGGGGGAATGGTGCCTCCAATTCTCTGAATTTTCCAGAGAAGAGGAAACTCTGGGCTAAAATATCACTCATACAGTTGATATTGTTTCTCAAGTTCAGACCAGATCCGGCATTGAAGGAGCGACCCTATAGGAGAGAGCACATTCCAGATTCCAGATGGCTGATTTGGATCTTAATGCAAGCCATTTGCAAAGGATGATGTCAAACTGAATGGACCAATGTAATTAAGCGCCATATTTGTTTACCCAACCAGGATGAAATCAACAACCTGCAGGGAGATGTAAGGAGTAGGCAGTTGGGGCATGGAACAAGGAATTGTCTTTCAGGTTGTAGTCCAGAGAAGAGAGACACTAAAGAATCTTTATTCCTGGATGAAATTCTTGAACCTTCTGGCGTCTTTGGATGTTTAAGTAGAAAGAGGTGGAAGTGAAATATAAAATCTCTTGAATCTATTTCAAATGATATAATTGGATGAAGCCTGAAATCGAGAAGCTTGACTGTCTTCTTGAGCGTCCCAATGTCCCTAGTATTGTCTGTGGGAGTCTTTACTTCCAAAACTCCTACAACTTCTGGAAAGTGAACTTACTCCCTTAGAAAACACCTACACTCAGCTGGCTTCACTGGAACAGAAATCCCCTGAGTTGTAGATTTTGACCTTGGAGTCACAAGGGCAGCTCCTGTTGGAATTCCTGGAAGCCACACATTGACATCAGAGAAACAATTTAGCTTGGCCTTTTCCTCTTTACCCAGTCCAGGATGAAATCCTATTCTTTCAGAAACTTGGAAGTGAAAATGTTGGCAGGCCTTACTATGTGTATTCAACACTTGTGCCTTCTCCTTTCCCACGTGAATGAATGTTCAGCACCAGTCTTGGGCATGTTTTCTATCTCTGTGTTGTTAGCCAAGTCAAAATCCTCCACACTACTTCTTCATAATGGGCCATGACGAAGACTTCCCAGAAGAACTTTGGAATAGCTTTCTCTTTGGTACCAGACCATCATCTGTGAAATCCTCACCTTAAGATGATCTGAGATATAAAAGAAATTCATATTTACAGATAAGATGAATTGGGTGAAATATAACTTTCTTTATCTGAAGAAAGAGTTTTTATTTTGTTAGTAGAGTAACCACTGGTTCCCTTAATAATATGCTCCTTTAATGCTTAACTGCCAGGGTTCAGATTTCTCCAAATCTGGTTTCCAGAAAAGTCTTCATCAGCACATCTGTGATGGCTCAATTGCTAGTGAACATTCTTTATGGAGTCAGCCATAAAGTCCTTTAAGCAAGTTGTTCCTACATGACTGAATTCAAATGTCTGAAAGACAAATAAAACAATGACATATATGATAAAAGGCTTGTTTTCCCAGAGAAAGAAAAACATGATGAAGTCTCTGATTTGGTCAGGCACTGCCTCCCTAGGATCAGGCCCTCTCTATGTTGACGAGAGCCTTCTCAGGTGGGAGGGGGCTTCTGCAAGCAGGTACCAACTTTCCCTTGCTGGGGAAAGTCAATCCAAGTCAGGGAAGTCAATCTAAGCACCTACCACTCCCCACCTTCATTGGAAGCAAGGACTAAAAGTTTAACAGCACCCAGAACCTGCACATCCCTCCTGCCTGGATATACTGGGGACGCCCCACCACTGTCACCAGAGTGAGGTGTCAGCCCTTTGGGGGCACAGATGAGTATTCAAGGAGGTTCCTAACTCTTGTCCATCAGATGGTGGGGCTCGAGCCAAGAATTTGAAGCAAAGAGAAGTTTGAGTGGATACTCACAAGGATTGATAGCTCCATTTATGTGATAAATAAGCCCCCCCCCCCCCCCAAGAGCTCTGCCTCCTCAGTTTGCTTAATTTGGCATTTCCTCTCCAGCAAACACTCATTGTTTTGGTATTCTGTCAGCAGAAGCTAAAAAATAATACACTATTAATTATAAAATGTCTTTGTCCCCTAAAAGATTGTAAACATCTTATCTTGAAGAATGACGAAAGAGAAGGTTGAGGCAATTATTCCTGAGAGTCAGAAAGAAGGATAGACTTTCAGGCCTGATTTTATCATTTATTGAATTTGGTGGCTCTGGGTAAATCCTCTAATCTCTATGAGTCTCAGTTTCCTTATCCTTACTAGGAGGAAGAAGGCCATTCCTACCTCAATGGATTGTTAAGAGATGATGTGTGGGAAAGCACCTCGTGAAATTCCTGGAACATAATACTGCCTCAAAATAAATACTGAGTCTGACAAACTTGCATTACCAAACGGTTGTTTAGAGTGATTCTTTTGTTCTATTCAATATGCTGTGTTAATGTTCAGATATTCAGCTCTGCTCTATATCTTTTTGTGTGTGTGTAAGGCATGGGAAATGAGGGGAAAGAGGACAAAAATTCAACAATACCTCTTGGTATTTTTTTTTCCCTTCTTGGATATTTAGTTTATTTCCCGTAAGTATTCATTTCTCTATTTTTATCCTGTCTCACAATCTAACCTTGGGTTGGAAAGGCTCTGAAGGTTCACAGGAGCCATTTTAGTTCAGCCTAAAAAGATGTATACCTCAGGGTCGGCCCCGTGGCCGAGTGGTTAAGTTCGCAGGCTTCACTGCAGCGGACCAGGGTTTCGCCAGTTCGAATCCTGGGCGTGGACATGGCACCGCTCGTCACGCCATGCTGAGGCCGCATCCCACATGCCACAACTAGAAGGGCCCACAACTGAAATCACACAGCTATGTACCAGGGGGCTTTGGGAGAAAAAGGGAAAATAAAATCTTAAAAAAAACCCAACAAAACAATGTATACCTCTGAGAGATGCCCAGAGCTGGTATGGCTCGGGGAAGAGAAATTTCTGAGAGAAATGCCTAGTGGTTGGGCCTGACATAGAGCCGCCCCGGGGTCCCCAGGGCCTGGGCAAGGATTAAAAGAGAACCAGAAGTTTCCAACAAGGGGCACAGAAAATGGCTGAGAGTATTAACTAAAGTGTGTGTTCTCCACAGGGGATAGAGGGCAGGTGGGAGGTGACTCTGTGGGCAGAAGGCAAGGGGTGGACCACCCAAGCTGAAAAGCAAAGGGGAGTTGCAATCAGGCACTGGGAACAAGGGTGTCAGTGAGAACTGAAAGAGGGTCCCTTCAGCATCAGAAACACCAGAGTTTTGACTGGGATTAGCAAACAAAACCTGTGCTGCACAAATTGTGTACCTCAAGGATGCAGAGGTCATCAGAAAGACCAGAAGGACCTTCCTCACCTGGTGTGATGCCCTACTTGGAGAGAGGGCAATTTATTATGTCATCTCCCCAAGTACCTAGCTAGTCTCCTGGAATGAGGACCTCCAAGAGGCTGTGGGGTTTGTACAAGACCACAGAGAAAGGTGGCAGAACCAATTAAAATCGCTTCCATTTTAAGTCTGTCTGGCTCAGTCACATTGGGAAAATTGAGGCATTAACTCAGTTTGAACTTCAAGAATAGTTGTTCATAATTAGCATCTTATTATGATAAATCTATACCTTTAACACAGGGAGCTTCATAAAGTGTAGCCACATAAAGACACCTACAAAAATGAAATCATAAGCTTGTAATGAAAAGTCCTGCTATTTTCCAGGATGGAATAATCTGCAGGGAACTTCTTGTTCCTGGTAATCAATTGTAGGTCCACCAGGTAGAGAGTTTTGTATGTTTTGTTCGGTAAATTGCTTCAGAGCCTAGAGTAGCACCTGGGACTTAGGTGCTGAGTAAATATTGGTAGAATTATTAATAAGGTCTTGGTACTCAGTAGACTAAAGGAGAATGAAAAAAAAAAAGACATTTCCCCGATTTGAGAAGACCAGTTTGAATTAGGGAAAAAAATCTGAAGTATAATATTTTTTTATTTTTAATCAACTTTACTCAGGTATAATTTATGTAGAGTAAAATGCACCTTTTAAAGTTAATAGTCTGATGAGTTTTGACATTTACGCACTAGTGTAACCAGCAACCCAATCCGGATATAGAGCATTTCCATTTCTTCAAAAGGTTTTCTCTCTTCCCTTCTCAGTTAACACTGACAATCCTGGCCCTAGGCAACTACTGATTCTATTTAGATTCCAATTTAAGATTAGATTTTCCTCTTCTAGAATTTCATATAAATGGTACTCTATTGTGTCTTCCGTTGTCACACAATGTGGTGGTATGTATCAACAATTCATTCCGGGCCAGCCCAGTGGCACAGTGATTAAGTTTGCACGTTCCGCTTCTCAGCGGCCTGGGGTTCGCCGGTTTGGATCTCAGGTGCGGACATGGCACCGCTTGGCACGCCACGCCGTGGTAGGCGTCCCACATATAAAAGTAGAGGAAGATGGGCACGATGTTAGCTCAGGGACAGGTTTCCTCAGCAAAAAAGAGAAGGACTGGCAGTAGTTAGCTCAGGGCTAATCTTCCTCAAAAAAAAATAATAATAATAATAATTCATTCCTTTTTATTGTCAGGTAGTATTTCATTGTATGAATATACCACAATTTGTGGTATTCACTTGCTTTTTGGATGTTTGTTTCCAGTTTTTAAGTAATATAAATAAATTTGGGATGTGAACAGTCATGTATGCAAGTACATATTCATGTGGACATATGTTTCATTTCTCTCAGGTAAATTTCTAGAAGTGGAACTGATCAGTCATTTATGGGTGTATGTTTAACTTTATAAGAAACTGTCAAATTGTTTTCAAAGTGGTTGCACCGTTTTATATAGCCCCCAGAAAGATACGAGAGTTCCAGTTGCTTTGCATCTTTGCCTTAATTTGATATTTTCAGTCTTTCAGATGTTACTTCTTATAGTGGGTATGTAGTAGTACCTTGTTGTAGCTTTATAGTCAATTTTTTTCCTTTTATAGTTAGTGCTTTTCTGTGTCTTAAGAAATCTTTGTCTACCCTAAGATTGCAAAGATTTTATCCTATGTGTTTTTCTAGCATTCCATAGGTTTTTTTATTTTAAGTGTATGATCCACTTTGAGTTAATTTCAAGCCTGGTAAGAAGTAAGATGTTTTTGTCTATGGATATCCAGTTATTCCACTATCTTTTCCCATTGAATTACCTTAGCACCTTTGTTGAAAATCAGTTGACCATATACATATAGGTATATTTCTGCAAGCTCCACTATGTGCCCCCGATGTATATATCTATGCCTTTGCTAAGACCACATGGTCTTGTATGCTATAACTTTACAGTTAGTCTTGAAATCAGGTAGTGTGAATACTTAAAATTTGTTCATCTTTTTTAATATTGCTTTGGCTATGCAAATCCTTTTGTATATAAGTTTTAGCAAAAACTTGTCAATTTCTACAAAACAAAACAGTAAAATTTTAGGGGGCATGCCCCATGGCTGAGTGGTTAAGTTCGCATGCTCTGCTGCGGCGGCCCAGGGTTTTGCCAGTTTGGATCCTGGACATGGACATGACACCGCTCATCAGGCCATGTTGAGGTGGCATCCCACAGGCCACAACTAGAAGGACCTGTAACTAAAATATACAACTATGTACTTGGGGGATTTGGGAAGAAAAAGCAAAAAAAGAAGATCGGCAACAGTTGTTAGCTCACATGCCAATCTTTAAAAAAAAAAAAAAAAGTTGGGGCCGGCCTAGTGGTGCAGTGGTTAAGTTCACATGTTCTGCTTCGGTGGCCCAGGGTTCACTCGTTCGGATCCCGAGTGCAGAAATGGCACCGGTTGGGAAGCCATGCTGTGATAGGCATCCCACATGTAAAGCAGAGGAACATGGGCATGGATGTTAGCTCAGGGCCAGTCTTCTTCAGCAAAAGGAGGAGGATTTGCAGCAGATGTTAGGTCAGGGCCAATCTTCCTCAAATAAATAAATAAATAAATAAGTAAGTAAGTGAAATAAAATAAAACTTTGACAGGATTGCATTAAATCTGTAAATCAATTTGGGGAGAATTGATACCATCTCAATACTCAGTGTTTCAATCTATGGAGAGCATGGTATATCTCTCCATTTATTTAGTTCTTTAATATTTCTATCAGCATGTTCAGCATGGTTTTCAGTAAGGAGATCTTTCATGTTTTTTGTTAAAGTTATGTCTAAGTGTATTATGTTTTTTGGTATTGTTGGAAATGGTATAGCTTTTTAATTTTCTTTTCCAATTGTTTGCTGCCAGTACACACACATACAGACACGCATACACACATTTGTATACAGGTTTGTTATTTATGTGATAAATTTTATCTTAAGTTGCCAAGTTTGTCACATCTTTCTTCTGAATTTCAATATAAAATTTTTCTTTTATATTTCTTAATACTTTATATCTTGATGTCAAAATCTTCCATTAATTTAGGCCCTCCAACCTTTTTTGATTTACTGTTTGCATGTTATCTTTCCCATCCATCCATTCATCCTTCTGTGTCTTGCTATTTCAAATATGACCATTGTAAACATATAGTCACACACACACACACACACACACACGCACACATGTATATATATGATTGACAGATGATTTCTTAACAGAAATACAGAAATAATGGAAACCAGCTGACCATAGAATGACATTCTTTACCATATGAAATTATTCTTCAAAAACAAAGGTAAAATAAATACATTTCCAGAAACACAAAAATAGAGACAGTTGCTAGCAGACCCATCCTCCAAGAAAAACTAAAGGGACATCTTAATGTAGAAGAAAGTGATTCAAGATGGATACTTGGAAATGCAGGAAAGAATGAAGGGGCAAAGACAGAGTTAAGCGATGAGTAAATCTAAATCAGTATTAACTATACACAGTGATGATCTATTGCGAGACCCGACGTACATATAGAATCAATGTATAAACTCATCTGTCAGTCTTATTGCTGTTCCTTTGTTGGTAATCATGCCTCCCACTGCTTTTTAAAAACAGATTTTGCTCTTCTTTATTCATTCTCAGCAGTTTTATTATGTTGTATGTAGATGTGGTTTTATTTTTGTTTATCTAGCATGGTGTTCATAGCACTTCCTCATTCTGTTACTTGATATCTCTCCTTAGTTTTGGAGGTTGTATGACTCCCTTTAATATGGCTTCTTATGTACACACTCGCTTCTTACCTTCTGGGATTCAAATTGTATTTTTTAGGTCTATTTTACTGTGTTCCATTTTTTTTTTTCCTGTATTTTCTACCGTTTGGTTTTCCTGCTTCTACCTGGATATTTTATTTTCTACTGATCTACCTTCTAGTCATTTACCGTCTTTTCTGCTATGTCAAATCTGCTTTTAAACCCATATATTGAGTTCTAAATCTCATTTCTTTCATTTTCCCATGTTGGATTTGCATTTGATATCTTAAAAAAAGTCTAGATTCCAGTTCTCATATGAAATTCTCAGTCTGACCTATGTTTGATAACTCCAAAATTGGGTTATATGTATGCTTGTTTTTATTTTATGTTTTCCTCTTTATCTGGTTCCATATGCCTGTTACTTTTGATCAATTGTGTACAGCTTGAATACAGCAGATCACCTTAAACCATCATGGAGTGAGCTGATTTGTGCCTGGGCTGCAGTTTTTGTAAAGTTCTATTTGTAGTTTATCGCTGCTTCTAGAGTATAGCCCTCCGGGGGTCCCAACTGAAACCTGGGGTGTTTGCTAAGGCTGCTCTTTCTTGGTAAATCCTAGAGTACAATGTTTGTCTCGTGTAACCCTAGAAAAGTCTGCTTTTATTATCTCTGTTTTTTAGCTACCTAGTCTACAGGCTAAAGCAGCACAAAAATTCAACAAACGTCTTGAAGGCAAAAAAACACTGAGTGTCCTTTCCCTGTGTCTCCCTTCTCATTGCATCCTGGCCTCTCAATTCCTGGCTTCCTTGCTTATCTCTCTGGCCCCACAATATTGCTCAAGACTGCGGGCTCCCCTGTCACCTAATAGCAGTCCTTTGCCTGAATTCACAGCCTCTTGTTCTCTACTGAAAGATGCTCCGTACAGCAAAACTCCTTAAAGAATATCAGCTGATCTGTCTCAGATTCCTTTGACTCCAGAATCTTAACTCCCAAATCTTGCTTGGCTTTGCAACCCACCAATGACCTCAAGCAAAAAAAAAAAAAATTTTCTATTTTATCTGGCTTTTCTAGTTCTTCTGGGCCAAAACATTGGTGTGCTGCAAACTGTCATAACTGAAGGCCAAAGTCAGTCTTGAGACTCCTTGAAATTACTTTTGTGTGTATGTACGTTTACAAATTTGAAATCCAGTATTTTTCTCCTTCTTTCTCTTCACCATTGGGTTTCCCTTATACTATTAATTTGCACAACATTCAAAGAACAAGTCAAAAAGCTGGCAAGTTTAGCTCAACCCTTGGTCAAATAGACCAGCGTCCAGCCAGGCCTTTTATCTAGTTAATCTAATGCCTCATCCATACACTATGCTTCTAATAAAGGCAGGCCATGGGCATGGCCTCTTTGCTTCTAACAATAACTGCTCACCCTCCCTTCTCTGTTCTCAGTCTTGAGCCTTCTTCTGACTCTAATTTCTATCCCATCACCAGTCAAACTCTTTCTCTTTGGACACTAGCCCACCTTTGCCAGTTTAGTCCAAGATGTTCTCAAATGGTATTAGAGTAGGGTTACCCCATGGTCTGGGCTTTTCAAATGCTATGGAGCTTGTTAAAAATGTAGGTTTCTAGGTTTTGGCCACAGATTCTGAATCACAGCTGGTCTGGGATGAACCCCAATAATTGGTATTTTTGGTAAGCACCCTAGTACCTGAAAAACACTTTGAGGAGCAGGCAGGATATCCTACCCTGGCTCCCGCCCCAGGGCCTCACTCTCTGCTAGTGGCTGACTTCACCGGCTCTCAGGTCTGCTCTGTCCTGTGCCCTGGGAAGGGACATTACTCACTGAGAGTTTAACTAATGTGGTTTTTGGCAATTTGAAGTGATCCCTGCCCTCTGGGGAAAAATAATCAGAGGATTATATAGAATTATCTCCCCCAAAGGCTATGAGGACATAGCCCATTATCCATGTGAGGTGGCAATATGGCGGATTATGTGACATTTCATCTTTGCTACTCTCTGACTCAGAATATTTAGAATGTAAAGTTAAACTCAGAAACACCTGCCATTGATTGTCTGAACTATTCTTGGGAAATCTGGAAAACCTTTTCTCATCTGATACACGCAGTCTCCCCAACATCTTAAGCTATTATTCAGAACATTTCTATTCTTCATTTTATACTTAGGCCCGTGAGCCAAGCCAAGAAGACATTTTTGTATTCCCCCATCTCCTCCCTACCAGTATTGGAGGAATGTCAACATAAAAGAAGGGATATTATTTAGGGTGGCCTGAGGGATAATAAGTAGGATTAATGGGATGAAATTGAGCAAAGGAAAATTTAAAGCGAACATCAGGCACATTTTCCGAAGATTGAGATCAATGATCCTGTGGAATTAAGATCCCAGGGGAGGTTGTGGGAGCCCTATTACTTGAATCGGTTCAAACTAGACTGGACAGAATATTTGAATATAATCCCACCTTGGCAGAGAGTAAACCTGCAATGGCTGGAAGATGGAAAAAATGACCTAATAGGTCTTTTCTGTCCCTGACTCCTATGAGTCATCCAATGTATGCTGTTGTGCGTCACCAAGCCGGCCAGACCCGGGTCATTCGCTATACATTTCAGCCACAAAATCCTCAGATTCTGACTGTGCCCCAGCGAAACGGCTACCTCAGCAGAGGCTGAGGGCCCCTTTGGGATTTCTGGTTAGTTTATAATCAATTAAATATCAGAAATGAAGGCAGAAATCAGTCATAGGAGCAGAGGGTGGTGAGTAATTGAGTTCTTTCCCCTGCCCTCTGGGAGGCTCCCCCTCAATCCTTCGCAGACAGACAGAAATCTTTCCACTGCAGTTGTGTCTGTAACTCCGCCTCTCGGGCTTGGCTGGCCTGTGCACTGTGCTCGGAGCTGCCTCCTGCAGCTGCTCCAGGCTTGCTGTGGCCTTTTTGCAGCAGCCACCCCCCGTTCAGCTGCATTCTTCTCACATGCCCCTGCCAAGGAAACCACTGCTTTAGGACTATCAGCTGACACAAGTCCTAAAGCGTTTTCTTAAAACATTACGATTATTATTAGCTTCATCTTTCGTTCAAATACAGTTTGGGGAGAACACCTAACACTGATAAAAGCAGAACTTCTTTGGCTTCAACAGGGAGGGGGCTTAGGACCTCCCAAAACTTTCCTTCTTGCCACTACCCAGCCTCATTCCTCTTTCCTAAGGCTTCCTAGAGGAATGCACAGAAGCCAACATCAGGCACAGATTCAAACCACTTTTCTAGGCCCTTATATGTGCTTTCTTAACATTTTACTGTCAGTTAAATCCACAAAAGGCGGATGAAACAATTGCTGTAGCTCCTGGCCTTTACAAAGCCCAGTGGAAAAGCATCCACTCCAGGTCTTGGTTATATAGTCTCTCCTTTCTCTCTTCTGATTCCCCAACCTCGCCTGCTGCTGGTGACTGGTGAGTGATTGGAGAGGAGAGCATAAAAGCAGGGTCAGCTACTGGTACCAGCAAGGACTTGTGTTTCATGTTGATTACATCAGACCTTAACCACTGCTTTTCATGCCACCAAAGAGAAATGGGAGCATCACCTGTTCCCCCTTTTGCATTTCTCCTTTCTTCCCTATTGCTTTTGGTAACTTCAAGTCTGCCCTAAATGTGCTTTACACCTGGTTTTTCGAGGCATACGTGGCGGCATGGGGGAACACCTATTGCGATCAGCCACAGTCCTGGAGCTTGAGGAAGTTCAGATAGCATCCATTGCTTCTGCTAGGGGAGGCGTTAGACTAATCTCCAGAACTGCAACTGGCCTCCATGTTTTAGTTTCCATCTTCTGGTTCTCAAAGCATCCTGAGCTAAAATTTGAAGTTTTTCTAGACAGTGGGGAGAGAAGTAAATGGATTTGAAGCCAAACCTGTCTGAGATCACAGACCAAACTCTGAACTCCTGAGTTGCACTGGCTCTCACTTGACTTGACAGCCTATAGAACAGCAGGAATCCTTAATTCTATATTTCTGGTGTGAACCTCCTGCTCTGCAAAGGATTTCATCCAGCATTGGGTTCCTTTTATTTCGCACCTCCTTTCTCTGGTATTTCTTCCTTGGTATTTTCAATATGAAACAGGCCGAGACGGGAAGCGAGGAGTTAGAGGATTAAGTCACCAGTGCTTTCATTGCCCACTGGTTGACCTTCTTTGCCTTTATTGTCCCTCTCATTAACCAGAGATAAGTTGCCCCATTAACCAGAGTTAAGTACTGCCCTTAACTAGAACCTAAGCTCTTTATTTATTTTGGTTCCTTCAGTAATTTCTAGCATTCATAAAAAGGAAGCTTCGGTTTAGGAGTAAGATAACCAGTCAGCGAACCTGAAAGTCACTGAAGTCCGACAGCATCCTGGACTCAGAACTAGAAGGACCACTAGATGAGAAAGCCTTTGATTCCTCATGCCTTGCCCCAGCTTTTCTGAATGAGAAAAAAAAAAAAATGAAAGCGGTTATGTGCTTGTCCAAAGTCACACAGCTTAAAGTAGAGAATTAGGAGTGAATTAAGGTTTAGCTTCAAATCCACCCTTTCTTTTGTTTACTCCACATTACTCAGAGAAATGTGGGGCAAAGAGTTAGGACACAAGCTTGAGCAAAATGTGGCAACTTTTGGAGAAAGAGTTTGTCTAGAAATTTCCTCAGAGGGCAATCTTTTACAAACCAGTCCTCAGAGGGCCTTGTGTGAACACATCAGAGACGTATGGATTACAAACATTTAAAATCCGTATGAGTTGAAGAATGGAGACAGGGGAAAGATTTTGGCAAACACATTTGCTTTTTTAACATATGTGTGTGCGTCTATATATGTATATATATTATCAAATTTAAAACATTTGAAAAGCAATCCCGGGTGTTTCAGCCTAAACCTCAGAGTGGTTCATCCATCCCCGCTAATAAGTTCCAATCCTTCTGTTGTGTGGTCTTTCCATTCCACGGGTTAGGACCCCACTAAGTCTGTTCTACTTCAACCTGAACCCTGCCTGTTTTATACATTTTTAAGATGGGTATAGAGAGACTAAATCTCATTCTCCCATACCGGAACCCAACTCCCAGGAGTCAGCATTTAGTCGAATGGCTTCATTGTATTTTAAAGTGTTTTAAGTCCACTTATAAATAAATTGGGCTATACCAGTGCTTTTGTAATGCACATCATGAAAAATGAACAGTCAGCTCAAAATAGGTTTTCTTTTACTGCCAAGTGCATTATGTGAAAAATGTACTCCATCTGGCAGGACAGACAGTGTGGTCGTGTGGATGGAGCTCAGATAAGGGAGCCGTCCTTTGTGTAAAGAGGATGCCACTAAGGCCCTGATCTCTATCAGGACGTATGCCGCCATTCATCTAGAAGTCAGAGATGGAACAAGCCATCTCATTTTCCTGACACACAAACTTCTCTTCCTTCAAACAATGGCAGCTGACCCTCATGAGCCTGGAGCTAATTATATTCTGCCTTACCTTCCCTCTCAGTTTTGAACATACCAGCCTCCATATCAGAAGCTCCAGCGGGTCAGTCTGGGTGCCTCAGCCCAGTATTCGTCATTTCACAATAGTTAATGTCTCCTGGAGCCTCTGGTGATTTCTTCACTCCAGCAAGTTGATCTTACAACCAGCTCCTTGCGATTCTTTAATTTTTGCCCTTGAAACTTTGCTCATTTACTCTCCAACCTGGCATGGCCTTCTACTCTTTTCCTATGAATTCATATTCATCACTTTCTTTAAGCTCCATGATGATGTCCAGTTTCTTAAAGATGGCATCCATAACCCCATCCAAATACAATAATCCTATTCTTTGTGTAGAAATACTCTCATATTATCTAGCTTTTCTCCCCTCTGGCTTTCCTCTTTCATTTCTTCATTTTTAATAAACAGCTACCTGTGGGAGGGGCTGGACTCAAACCAAATATAACTCAGCTGCTAATCTGAGTCCTTCAGCCTAGTGATTGGACATTTCTTGTCCTAGTTTCCTTTCTAGGAACACTTTCTAGAATATCTAGGTACCTATCCTGATTACAATTCTCACCAGAACTCTGCTAATTAACTATCTCATTCCTGCTAAACTGTTAACCAATGATTGGTTAGTCCTTGGATAATCCTCTGAGTATTTTCATTCTAGTAGAGAATCTTCAAATAACCAGCACTACCCTGAGCCTTTAAGTTGAGCCACCTCATCCACGCACCATGTCACCATCACCCAGTTAGGCCCTAATTTTGGCCCAAATCCTAGAGCTATTTCCCTACTCCTGCTCCACACTGTCCAACCTGCTCTCTGCTTGTGCCCTCCTGGAAGGGGGATGTGGTGACTACAAGCTGTGACTCATGAGGCAGACAGAACTGACTCTGAATCTTCATTTCAAATTCATCTTTTGGAACTTACTAGCTCTGTGACTTAAATCTATCTGAGCCTCAGTTTCCTCATCTGCAAAATAGGGACAGGACCTATGCTCATTATGTCCTTATGAAAACTACTGGAAATAATGCATGTGAAATATTTAGCCTGGTACCTGGCAAAGAATCCATGAATTTTGGTTGTGCTTATTATTGTTTTAAGTATTGTAATCACTCATCAGATCTGACACATTGGTAGCTTTTTCTTTTGAGCTTTGACTCTTGGCCTTTTTCTCTAGATTTTGACCCCCTTTACATGTGATTTTAGGGCTCCTTCTGTCCTAACCTAGGTGGCTTTCCCACCTGGTCTGTTCTTAGCTTCTAAGTCCCCCACCGTAGTATTATTCTATGTCCACTCAGAAGAAGAAAAGATCAAGACTCAGGGAGTGAACCTCTAATGGTCGAACAGCCGAAGCCTTCATATGCAAATGGCTAATATATTTAACAGGATGCCCTACTCACACTACCTAAGAAACATCACTTGTATCACTCGACTTACTTACCACCCTCCGTGACAGATTCTGTTGGTACAGGGCTACATATACAATAGGCAATAATAAAACCTCCTGGAGTGAGTGGGGGAGGGCAGAATAAACTAAAGAAAATGGTGGTAAAGCCATTTCTGTGGACCTTTTCATCAAAATGATTAGTTGGAGTTTGTCCTGTGTTCAGGAATTCTCCTGAACTGGCTACTGTCATAAGTAAAATGTGACTCAATTTTCAACTAAAAGTCAGTGAGCACTGACAAGATTTTCTGACTGATTCCCTCCCATAGACTCCAGGGAGGAAGAAATGGTGAGCAGTTGGGCAAACTTCAGGGTAGGGCTTCAGGAGTTCAGTACCCAGAGAAGGTCAGGAGCAGACAACCTCCCAGGGCCTAGGGAAAACTCATAACCAAGTAGGAGACTGAATTGGAGAGACCAGATCAGGCATCAGCACAAAAGGGCAAGTTCAAGATGGTGGAGAATGGAGGAGGCAAGGTGGTAAACAACAAAGATAAGTTGAGAAGAGGTAAAAGCAATTATTAAGAAGTGAGCTACAAAGAAGGCAGAGATATTGAAGCCTCATACTTATTAGGGTCTGGTAATGAGACACAATTGGTTTAGCTGTTTCAAAGTCCAGGGGGCAACTTTGGATTAACAGTCTACTTAAAGTTGTTCAAGGGTTTCAAACTCAACTCTGCTACCAACAGAGCTCTCTTTGCTTCTACTGCCCTCCATCTCGGCATGTTAGGCACATGTGGATAAAAAAAGTTTCAGCATGTAAGTTACACGTCAAATATCCAGTTTTACTTCTGTTTTTGTTCTTAAATCAGAGAAGAAGGCCCTGATTTGCTGTGCTTTGTCTCCAAAAGAAGGACTTCAACAAACTTTCTATTTGCCAATGACATTACGTAGACTGTTCTGGTAGGCAGAATAATGGCCCCCAAAGATAACCATGTCCTGATCCCCAGAAACTGTGGATATGTTACTTACATGGAAAAAGGACTTTGCAGATATGAATAAATTGAGGATCTTAAAATGGGGAGATTATCTTGGATTATCCAGTTGAACCTAATATAATTTCAAAGGCCCTTATATGTAAATGAGAGAGACAGGAGAGTGAGTGAAGGAGAGATCTGAAGATGCTACATTGCGGGTCTTGAAGACAGAAGGGGGCCACAAGTCAAGGAATGTGGGTGGCCTCTAGAAGCTGGAAAAGGTAAGGAAATGGATTCTCCTATGGAGAATCCAGAAAGAATGCCATCTTGCCAACACTTTAATTTTAGTCCAGTGAGACCTATTTTGGACTCCTGGCTTCCAAAACCATAAGAACGAGCTTGTGTTGTTTGAAGCCACTAAGTTTGTGATCATTTGTTACAGCAGCAATAAAAGACTAATACAATTATGCTGCTACTCTTACCTTAAGGACTAGTTTTTTTTCCAGCATGGCACTCAGGGTGAAATTTTTTCTGTTAGACTTTTGTTAGGAGATACCGTCACCTATTGAAAAATGAGATTTTATGTCTTGAGGTTTTAACTGCTTTTCCTGTAGAAAATATTAATGAAGAGATCTAGGTATGCCTTTCTACTCACTATTCTTTTAAAATAATAATTAAAAAATTTAAAAAAATATTTAAATATGATATTTAAATTTAAATTTTTAAAATATTATTTAAAATAACTTTAAAATAATACAATAAAAAAACTTTCTTTAAAATCCCTATTATTTTAATCCATTCTGTCTTTTCCCTGGTTATCTCCTTAGGCATCTTTAGAATGCCTCTTTCAATTAATCTTGAGTCTGTACCTTAGAGTCAAACCCCTTATGTCTTGGAAAAATTATATAAAAGTGAATCTTCTGTCTATCTTCTCTAAGGGAAAAGTGCTTTTTATGCTTCTCAAATGGAAAATACTGCTTTGTCATTTCTCAGGTCATTTTTCTTTTTTATCCCTGTCTCAGCTAGCAAAAAGAAGAAAATACCCAATGCCCTGGAGAAGAAATGGTAAATTTGTCTCCTTCATTTGTCTTCTCACAATCTCTGGATGTCTGTGTCTTCAGGCACCTTTCACTCTTGAGAAACTCTCATCCTTCCCATATCTACTTTTCTCTACCTGTATTCTCAACTTGACGTACTTCTGATTCTTCTGGAGATGCACTCCATAAGTTAGTCTTTTTATCCTCTTCCCGTACCCGATAATGCAAACTAACAAACATACACAATTCATTTGTTCCATTGGATCCTGTTTCTGTCTCTAAATACTTTTCTCTTTCTTTCTCTCTTTATTTCAATACCAGACACTAATCTTCAATACGTGATTTCTAATTCCTTACTTTTCATTCATATTCCAACTTTGACCACCTGGATCCCATACCAACCTCTCCACAGAAGTTATTTTTGTAAATGTCATAGATGATTTCCTGATTGCTAAATCCCATGAGCAGTTTGTAGCTTAAAATTTCATGTCAAAATATAACATCTTTAATCTGTAAGGATCCTTTTATAGCTCAATAAGAAAGAAGTAGTAGCTGTATCAAAAGGCAATATACACAATTTTATAATTCAGAAAAGAACTAGAATTTATCAATAAATATGGAAGCATCTCCCTTCTTTGGCAGTCAAATATCTGTTAAGATATTTGAAAAATAGACGTCCTTCCCAGTGCTGGTTAGTCTGTGACAAGACAAATATTCTTAGAGGTGTTCTCTTTGTTGTGTGCAAAATTTCTTTATGAAGACATTCATCAAAGGAACTTTACTAATGACAAGATTTTAGAAAGAAACCAAATTTCCAATAATAGGTAATTGGTTAAATTACAATATATTTTATATACCAGAAGACTACATTGGACATTGGAAATAATTAAGATGAACAATTGAAATGCAGTGGCTTTCTTTTTGTGGGGGAGAAGAAAAAAATTCATAATGTTTTAAATGGTTATAGGTGATTCTAAAAACTGTTTTCTCTTTGTCTTTCCAGATTTTTCAAATTTCTATAAAAAGTATTGATTTCAGTGGCTGGCCCAGTGGCATAGTGGTTAAGTTCACACACTCCACTTTGGTGGCCTGGGGTTGGCAGGTTCGGACCCTGGGATTGGACTTACACACCCCTCATCAAGCCATGCTGTGATGGAATCCCACATACAAAAAATAGGGGAAGATTGGCACAGATGTTAGCTCAGGGCCAATCTTCCTCATCAAGAAAAAAAGTATTGATATATAGGTGATATATCAATATATCAGTATCAAGATATATATATGATAAATAGAAATAACAAGAAAAATCTTTCATTTTAAACCATAAATGAGCAAACGAGGGTGTAAATATCATTTCAAGGAGCTGAGATTATGTTAAAAAATCTATGAAAGAACCATGAGTTTAACGTGATGTTACTTGAAAACAGCTAGGAGGCAGCTATTCTGTGAGGTTAATGAAGATGGACTCATGTGCTCTAATAATCTGAAAAGATCATGGTTGGACTGATCATCTCTTACGCAGCTGGAAGACGCTGATAACAAAATATGCCTGATCAGAAGGCTGCCCCATCTTGTCACAGAACAAAAAGGAGATCTACGGGCTTAATGAGTAATGGAGAACTGTATATGGCCTACTCTCCAGGGAGAAGAGTGTGTAGAGGTTGGTGAAGGTGTGACTTTGGATGGATCTTGAACAAGTCAGGACTTGTTCCTATAGGCCCAGCGCCCAGGCGGAGCAGGTAGGGGGCCATTATGCTCTTGGAGGAATCAGGTGGTACAAGCCTGAACTAAGATCCTGTCCAGAACGGTGGGAAGGAAAAACCACTGTGAAGAAAGAATTGCCAGTACATGGGGCTTGTTTGAAGGCAGGGATCAAGAAAGAAGTAAAGGCCAAAAATTACGACATTTCTGAGCCAGATGGTGTCAAAGAAAGGATGGAACATCCGTCAAAAATGCAGTTATGAGTGGAAGTTGGTTTTAGCTGGAAGATTGTGAGTTTAGTGTTTGACACAGCACGTGAATAAATGACAAGATCCTGTAGGGCAATGTCCAGCAGGTGAATGGAATGTAGGAGAGAGGTTAGGAGTGAGCACAGAACATGCAACTATAAACTTCGTGAATAACTTTGAATCTAAATTGAGACTGCGAAGGAAATCACACTCATGTCACTAATGGCTGATAACGGCACAGGTCTTTCTTCATTATACATGAATTCAATTTCACAAGTGCCACCAAGTTTCTAGGCATCATAGTTCAGTTTTTCTTGTTCTTCTTGGGTGGTTAAAACCAGACTTCGGCCTTGGAGATTTATCACCTGACCTGAGATGGGTTATCATATCCCGGAAATTAGCTTCACATAATAAGGAAGGCTTTTAACTACATAAAAATCAAAATCCTCTAAACCTCATCATCATCATTGAGCTATATATGTTGTTGTGAAACCATTTCATTCTAGTGTGGGAGAAATTCCTTTCACCAAAATCTTCAATAAGACATCTGCTCAGATTGCTTCTAACTCCTAATTAGCCAGATCAGAACAAGAAGGAAGTAAAGATGAAACTAAATGGATAATTCAACAATTTTAGTGTTAGAGTTGTGCAGCTGAACACAGTGATAGAATGTTTATGATTGTATACATCCGTATCTCACAGAAACTTTGCTGCTGTATTATATTTGCTTTAAGTGGCAAGAAACTTGGCTTCTAGACCTGGTTTCTCCCTCAACAGATTCCATGATGGCAGACAAGTTATATATCTTCCTTTGGCCTTCTTTTTCGCCAGTTGAATAAAGATTACAATACCCTATGGTCCTAACTCATAGCGTAAGATAATGAATGTGAAATTACAATGGAATCCAATTTAAATGTTAGCCAAATCTAATTTTTGGCACACATTACATTTGCAAAAGACCTCCTTAAAATCATGCAAAAAGGTGTTAATGGATAATTAATACTGGGTGACCATTTTGGTCAAGCTTTATTTCAATGTAATATGTTTTCTTAAAATAAGTTAACAAACACTTTCAAAGTTTGTTTTGTCATATCCACATGCACATGGATGTGTGGTTGAGCTCACACACACACACACTCACTGTGACTATACAGATACTATTTCCTGGAATGGGCTGCCACTTTCTATCTCTAATCAGACAGCTGTGAAACGTGAAGGTAACTGAATGGTCATAGCTAATCTTAATGAAATCGGTAAACTGAAGCTCAAGATGTGATTAACAGTGATTTACATTTTCTTCAGAGAGTTTACAATTCAGTTATATCAGAGCTTTCCAGGAAATAACTTCCAGCTCTTTAATTTAACTGCAGCTTGAATTGCAGAACCCTTTAATTTTAAAATTCTCTCCAGGATTAATATTTAGAAAGCATCATCTTTACTAACTTTTATGGGGTAAATTTTGTCCCCCTAAAATTCCTATGCCTAAGTCCTAACCTCCAGTAGCTCAGAATGTGACCTGATTTGGAGATAGGGTTTTTACAGGGGTAATCAAGCTAAAATGAGGGCATTAGGGAAGGCCCGAATCCAATATGACTGGCGTCCTTATAAAAAAAGGGAAATTTGAAGACAGATATGTACACAAGAAGAATGACATGTGAAGACGAAGGCAGAGATCAAGATGATGACATATTCTTTTTAAAGATTGGCACCTGAGCTAATATCTGTTGCCAATCTTCTTTTTTTTCTTTTCTTCTTCTCCCTGAAGCTCCCCAGTACATAGTTGTATATTCTGGTTGTTGGTCCTTCTAGTTCTGCTTTATGGGACGCCACCTCAGCATGGCTTTATGAGCGGTGCTAGGTCCTTGCCCAAGATCCAAATGAGCAAAACCTTGGGCTGCTGAAGCGGAGCAGGCGAACTTAATCACTTGGCCACGGGGTTGGCCCCAAGATGATGATTCTATAAGCCAAAGAACACCAAAGGTTGCCAGCGTGTCACCAGAAGCGAGGGGAGAGGCCTGGAATAGGTTCTCCCTGAGACTTCTCAGAAGAAACCAATTCTGCTGACACTGATCTTGGACTTATAGCCTCTGGAGCTGTGAGACAATAAATTTCTCTTGTTTAAGCCACTTGGTTTGTGGTACTTTGTTATGGCAACCCTAGCAAGCTAATACACCAACAAATTCCCTTCTCCTATTTACAAATTTGCTGAACGAACTAACAGAAGACTTTGAAGAGCGTGTAGATGTTTATTAAGAAAAGTTATATTGTGTGGGTATCCAAAGCCAGTTACTTAAAAAAAAAATCCATTACTGAAGAGATGTTATTTTTATTCACAGGCTAGCAGCTACATTATGTGGAATATTTTGGTTAGAACAGATTTCTTCTTCAACAGAATTCCAGCAAAGGAGTGTGAATATGGGCTGTGAGCCAGAATATAGAAATGGCTCCATGATGGAGAACAGAAGCTTATAATGGGATTAAATTAAAGCTACCTCCCTCTTTATTTAGATTTCAAATGTGATAATGCAGTGAAAACATCCGGTTCCATGCCTAGGACATGGTAAATGTTCAGTAAACAAAGCTAAAATCTGAAACCTTTGAAGTTTAGATAGAGTCACCCAATTTGATTTTAAAAGGATAAATGTTTTGAAAAAGCTGTTATGTGAACTCTGCTGTGATCAATATTGGTTATTAGTACAGCTCCTGAGCACTTTCCATCAGAGCACTGAACTAACCTTGTATATTTTCTCATCCAGCTCCATGAAGTCAGGATACAAATCTAGGAAATTGGGTTTTCTTTTCTTCTAGAGGTACCAGCACATGCATTAACATGGACTGCTAAGGATGGGTTAAATCAGGATGTTGGACCCCCCCTCTCTTTGTGTTTCTTTGGTACCTTCTGCGTATCTCTATTATAATTTCTTACATAGCTCAATGTAATTGTTGTGTGGGCATTTTTTCCTACAGACTGTAAGCTCCTTTAGGCAACTTGGCCTTCTTCATGGTGACTGCAGGGCTTAGAATAGTGTCTGTCACATAGAGACTCTCAATACAAATGGTAAACTTGTTTATGTGATGAGAAAACTTCTGCAGGATGAAAATTATATCTTATAAGACTGTAGCTGGTTTACTTTTCTGCTGAAAGCTTGTTTCAGAATTGAGTCATTAACATTTAAAACTTTACCACAAGAATCTTTATGCTATTTTATTTGGTTTTTAAAAACAACCCCCTAAGAGAGAGAGAATGCTATTATTCCCATTTGAAAAATGATAAAACTGATCCAGAGAAGAAAAGTAACTTGCAGATGGTGATACAGATATTTATAAGCCTAATCAGGCTCAGAGTGTTGACTCCCAATTCAGCAATTCTGTTTGGGCCCTTCTGCTTCCTACAGCTGTCACACAGTGTAATTTATTGTATGACAATTGATAGCATTGACCATGTGATTTTCTCCTGCAGCCACTGAGACCACTGAAAATTCTGGATCTACTAAAGCCCATTCAAATAGTTTTTGGTTGTCTGTGAAAAGACTGAAACTCTCCTGAAATAGATGAGATAAAGGGTGTTTATGAAGTAAAGACATTGTAAGAGGCAGTACTTTCAAGGACACTACAATAGAATTAGACTAAGCTGTTCTAGGGGAGCAGAATTTGATACCCCCAAATATGTCTCTTTGACTTAATTATTTTTAAGAACAAGAGACTCAGGAAGAAACTTTGACCTTCCCCCTAACTGCCTAAAAGAATTTATGATAGAAGGCCTGTCCCAGGGATGAGCTATCACCATAGATAACTACAGTATAAGATAATCTAGGTGTGGTAGATGGGGAGGAGCCTAGCAAGGCCCGTTTGATCAAAGTCCTCTCTATGTCCCATTGTCTTTGCAAGGCATGGCAAATGCTTGTTTAACAAACATTTCCTTTTCCATCTTCATGTGAATTGCCTTTCTCCCCTTTAAAGTCCCAAACCACAACCCCCAACATCTTTCTTTGTATTTAGCTGAAGATGGTATTTAAGGTGGTGACTTTGACCATTTTGGTGAGTCACTCTGTTTTCCTGAGTTTCTCCCGTGTATATATGTTACTAAATTTGTTTGATTTTCTCCTGTTATTCTGTCTCATGTCAACTTAATCTTAGACCAGCCAGAAGGACCTAGAAGGGTAGAGGAATATTTCTTCCTCCCCTACACTGTACATTAGAATAAGTTGCATACCAAATATCCTTAACAGGACTTTTTCCCTGAAACAGACCAAATGTGGTAGATACAGGATATATATCAGTCGGACTGACTTATGTACCCTACCTCTATATTCTCCCCAGGGTTTGTAGGTTTACCTCTAAGTTGGTGCTTTTAAAGCTGGGCCAGCACAGACACCCACTGCGCTTGCACAGCCCATAGAAAGGACACTTCTAAATGCTGGGCGGCCTGGCCCTTGAACTTGCCCAGTAACTACTCCCAGAGGCCAATTTCTTCCTGACATTTAGGTGGAGAGAAAGGTGTGTATAAGATGTGGAGTAAGGTTAGTGCTTAAAAACAACAACAACAACTGTATACACATATGTGTGTGCACACACATTTTCTTTATATGTGTATACATATGTGTAAAATGTGAGGATAAGTCATCACTTTAACAGGCATATGTATTTCATGTCTGTATCTATACGTGAAGGGGATGTGGAAGGAACAGGGACACCATTTCTTGGCACTTGTGCTGTGATAGATATGTGACTACACCAAGGACTGAAACATGTGGTTGCTTATATGGCATGATTTTATAAAGCCTAAAAACTCTGCCTGTCACCAAACTTCCCTAAGGGTCTTATCGTGGGAATAAAAGTAGAGGGTGTTCTATAGACACATAAATCTAACAATCATAGTAAATTTTTATGGAATAGTTATATGTGTTTTAGATTCATCAATTCATTTAATCTCAGTTCACACTTTGAAATTAACATTATCAATATCCTTGTTTTACCAATTGAAAAAAAAACAAGACAGACTTGAACCCAGGGAAGCAGCCTGAGGAGCTTGTGTGCTTAACCACAATCTCCTGCTGTGTCAGTGGGCTTCTGGGATGGGAACTCACTATGTCATTACCACCTGCTGCACAAGAGTGGATTAGGTTGTTAGATCAGCTATCGCAAAGGATTCTGACTAAACAACAATCAAGATGAGAATATTTCAGTAGGTAAAGGAAAATTTAAAATATTTTATTGAGTAAAGTACTTATCACTCAGAGGGTACTCAGTAAACAGAAGGACATATGAGAGCCCAATTCATTTTAAAATACTTATTAAACCCCTGTGATGAGCTAAACACCATATCACCAACTATGAAGGGACAAAGGTGAATAAATTATAATTTGTTTTCTAGAAGCTAATGGTATACAAAGGGTAGGGGAAACAGGCAGGTGAATAGACGCAGCAGGTACGGAGTGAGCAAAAAGTATAAAATAAAAACAGTAGGTGCCAAGTGAAAGTCTCTTTGACCAGGAGATGCTGGGAAGAGGTGATATTTGAACCGGGAAGAGGATGAAAAAGAAGAGCATGTTAGGTGGGGAAGTTGGAGGCAGGCATTGTTGGAGAGGGAACACCATGTTCAGAGAAGGGCAAAGGTTTGTGAAAGGACCTGGCCTTATGAGAGTGGGTGTGAATGGAGGATAAGAAGCATAAGATGGAGGAACAGGAAACAAAATAGGACAGAAAGAGATTTGGTTCAGCTCATAAAGGGTCTTATAAGTCATGCAAACAATTTGGACTTTGTCCTTCAGTCCAATGGGGATGATTTGCTACCCAGGAGACGTCTGGCAATGTCTGGAGACATTTCGAGTTGTTACAGCAGAGGAGGGACTTATGGCATCCACTGCATAAGGCCAGGGATGCTGCTAAACATCCTTCAATGCTCAAGACGCCCCTCCCAACAAAGAATTATCTGGTTCAAAATGTCGGTAGTAACGTTGTTGAGAAATCTGGCTGTAGGCAATGGACAGGAGTTTTAAATTAGGAGACTATCAGGCCAGCCAGGTGGCGCAACAGTTAAATTCTCATGTTCTGCTTTTCGGCAGCCTGGGGTTCGCAGGCCCGGATCTCAAGTGCGGATGTGGCACTGCTTGGTAAGCCATGCTGTGGCAGGCATCTCAAATATAAAGTAGAGGAAGATGGGCATCGATGTTAGCTCAGGGCCAGTCTTCCAAAGCAAAAAGAGGAAGATTGGCAGCAGTTAGCTCAGGGCTAATCTTCCTCAAAAAAAAAAAAAAAATTAGGAGACTATCAATAGCTTTATTTTTAGAAATATACCTCATTGGGTTGTTGTAGGAAGGGTCTTATGACAGGGCTACCTTTTAGGAAGGAATGGCCATTTATTAAAGGCTCATTGTATGTGAGGCAAAACCTCAAGAGTATTAGAAACATTGAAATTTTTACTCAAAATAACCCCATGGAAAGCTGTAGATGTAGACAAATTAAGTATCTCAACCGAGGTTACCCAGTTAGTAAGTAGCCAAATTAGGATTTAAACCCTGACTCTAATGCCTAGGCGCCCCCACCCCCAATATCCTGCCTCCTTAGTCCCCACATAACTATCCTGGTGGGAGTCTGAGGCTGAATTTTGAGAGCAGGAATGTGAATGAAAAGAGAAGCCAGTTTTGAGAGACGTTTGAGGTAGATTTCATCAATCGCATTTGGGAACACATTTGATGTAGGGACTGAGTAGAGGATGGACCTAGGACGACACAGAGGTCTCTAATGTAGATGAGATGGATGATAGGATATTTCGTCATTAAGTCTTTAATAGCATGAAGGTCAAACAAAATTATTCCTTTGAAGTGCCCAAGAAATTTTTGAGGGGGTGGTGATAATGGAATTGCTGGAGGGGAGGAGGTAATGAGGTCATTTTGGGCCATATTGCCAATACTCAGGATATGGGGTGGAGCCAAAGATAAATGTTTGGGATCCGTTAGCCTTACATGATGATTGAAGCCATGAGAATGCTACAGGGTAGTATGTAGACCAAGAAGAGAAAAGGATCAGGGAAAAGTCTTGGAGAATCCTTAAGGCACACTCAGGATGGTAGGATGCTGGAGGAGTATGGAAAGGACACTGAAAATCCTTTTATTTATTTCATACTTTTAACTAGGAATATATCCTTCAGTGGCATGTAAATTCCTTATTGATATAGATATTTATATCTAAATCTATCCGTATCTTTAGATACCATATCTATCTATCATCTATCTATCCATCTATCAATGGTAGGTCCATGGAAGAGGGAAGGGACACAGGGCTGTAGGAATTCACATATTCCTCTGAGAATGGTCTTAATTTCTGCAGATTAAGAGTGGGTTTTCCTGGCAAAATAAATATTTGTACAATAAATCTTATTACTGGCTGTTACTCCATAGTGAGATGTAGCCACCTGGGAAGCCAGCTTATGGTCCTTCACCCAATGAAATGAATATGGTTAAATGATAAGAGGTTGGTGGAGGGGATTCTAATTTCTCCATGCATGGAAAGAGCATTCCTGCCCTGGAGAACAAAGTGCTCTCCAGCATTTCACTCATTGACAATGAATAAATTCAACTCTGTTTTCCTTATTGAGCCTTTCACAATACCAAAGTCAAACAAAATTATTCCTCTAAAGTGCCCAAGAAATTTTTGAGACACAAATTGTAGGTCATGAATTATGATCGCCTGCAGGGAGTAAAAGTTAAGTTTTGCCTTAAAAAGAACAGACAATTGAAATCAAGGAGTTGGAAAGTTTTCAGTTGGAAAATTGCTCTAAATCATAGGTGCTAAGGGTTAGTTTGTGCCTCAATGTTTTATATACATTTCATGTATATATAAACAGGCATTTATACATAAACATACGCAAATATGTATTCTTGCACAACAGAATTTACACCAGACCTCTGCTTTTGCTTGCATTGCATACTAATCCATGCCCATGTCTAGCAGAAGGCTGCACAGCTGATTTAAAAAATGGATCATTTAACAAAATACTTGTATTTTTTACTGGGGGTCGGGGTGGGGATGGGGCAGGTAGTCCATGATGTCAGACAATCAGCTGATTTTTTTAAATATATTTTTAGTGTCACAGAGACAAGTCAAACCAATATATTAGAAATTGAAAATTCATCCAAATACTTTTGAGCCTAACTTTGCCCAAAGAGGTCCGTTGTGTGAAAGACCCACTGAACTAATGTGTTTAAGCTCTCTCTGCATTCATCACAACAAAGGAAGATCAGACTTGAAAATGGTTTTCAGGCAGCCAAAGAAAAGATAAATCTCACTTACATTTTCATGACATTATAACTCTTGTGTACCCACGGCTGAGCAGGCCAATGAAAACAAGACACGCCATAAGTCCAGACTCAAAAGTCTTCTGGGTGTATGAGCGACTCTCAGAAACTGATCACTAGAGAGGGAATTCCTTTTCAGTAAAGACCACCTCACATATAATTAAGCCAAAATGAACACTCATTCGTGTTATGGTCCAGGAAATGTTCTAGAATTGTCTCTAGTGCAACTCTAACGTCCTGGCCTCACAAACACAAATCTGTGACTAGAAAACAACGGCATTTAATATTTCTTATATAATAACAAAAGCACAGTCAATATCATAAACGCTGGCCTTAAAATACAGGTGGCTGGGCTGGCCAGTGGCACAGTGGTTAAGTTTGGGCACTCCACTTTAGCGGCCCGGGGTTTGCGGGTTTGGATCCTGGGTACACACCTACGCACCGCTTGTCAAGCCGTGCTGTGGCAGGCGTCCCACATTACCAAGTAGAGGAAGATGGGCAAGGATGTTAGCTCAGGGCTAATCTTTCTCAAAAAAAAAAAAAAATACAGATGGCAAACAGTCTATGTATTTATATGTTACTTGAGGGAGAAAGAGATTTCTCTTCAAGAGGAAACAAAATCTGGAAAGACAGCTCCACCAAAAAATTGATCAATTTGCGTGATAAAAGATAACAGGATTTCCTAGGCTGAAGATTCTGCCTTGAGCTCACTTCTCGGGACTTGAGTTCTGCTTTCAAACAGTGGTTGTCTTTGTGTTTTCATTGCACTCGAGGCAGCTTTCCCATAGAAAGTAATGGAAACAGCTGCTCTCAAAGTAAATTCAAACATTCACCTTTCAGAAGGCAGAAACTGTTTCTATTTTTTTTTCCCTAGAAGTATACTCATTTTTTGTTGTTTTTCTGCTCATATATCATCAGGGTTAAAGCAAATAAACAAATGATGACAAGTCAGAGTTTCGGCCCGGCCCTTTTTTTTTCAGATTCTAGTCTGTTTTCTCTCTCTTTCTTTCCTCTGCCTATAGATGTTTCTCCTCTTCCTCCACCTTTGGCGTCTTCCTATTTCTCTTCCCTTCCCCTCCTCCTTCTTTCTTCTCCTTCTTCCTCATTCTCTTCTCTCCACTCCCCTTTTCCTCTCCCACCTTATATCTCTTTCTCTTTCTCTCTTCCTCCACCTCCTTGGAGTCGCAGCAGCAGTTCTGGTCCTTTGGCTATGGCGATCCCTCTTGCTAAATTCCTAGGTGGGTATCACATGTTTTAGGATGTGTTACATGAGAAACTCAGGTTTCTCTTCCCAGGTACAATTTGGCCTGGAACCCAAGTGGGTGGAGCGACCCAGGAAGGCATGAGTCTGGGGTCAGGGGGCGTCTGTCATGTCACAGCCTGACTGAATATGCTCAAAACACTAGCCGGACAAAAACTAGATTGAACTGATTTTTTTCAGGAAGTAGCACAGAGTATTTGGAGCAAGGTGTTTTAAAGACAACGAAGGCAAAAGCTTTCATTCTTCCAGATAATTTTTCTGGGTATCTTGTTTTATTCCCATTGTCCTCTGTTCATTTCTTATTTACAGAGCTCTTTACATTTACTGAGTTTCTGTGTCTCTTCTTCCTCAAACTCATCAATGGCAGGTATATTTTACCTAACACATGTGCCTGGCACAAAGTTGATACTCTATAATTTTTTTAAAATACTGTAATAAAAACATTACATTGAGTCAGCATGATAAAGTGCAGAATTTCTTGAAAATTCCCAAAGGTTTATATAAGCTGAAGATGACTATTCTGTCATGTTTGATTTGGGGGTGGGGGTTTGCTGCATGTGATTCTGTACTTTTCAGCCAAGTCTACCTCCCAGGGCAGTAATTTTTGTTGTTGGGCGGTCCTGCTGCCCTCCCAGGTGATGCTCATAGCTGAAACTGGGTACTTCTCTGCTCTAAAATGATCACTATTAGCATATGTGAATGTTTACTTTACAGGTAAGTTTTATGGACCAGAGCACCAATTCTGTTTGCAGTAAAAACCAGCATTAGATTACCTTCCCTTGGACGGCTAAGCAAATCTCCATGTGGTTGGGCTGTTAGGACTACTAGAGACAGGATTTCCAGGGATGGGACATCACTAGTCAGCAATTCCTTCCTCTTCCAACCTCTGGAAAAGTGCAACAAGTGAGTTACTGAGTGACTACTCAAACACACTCAAGGAAGATTTAGCAAAACAAGGACCTCCCCACCCAATGCGCAAAACACCTCCTAGAAATGTGTCTTGTCGAACAACTACTAATTTGAATATCTGGTAATTTCTAGACTTTTTATGATCCAGTGTTACTGCTTGTACTTGGAATAACTGTTGCTTGACTGATTTAATTTTTTTCCCTCCTCTGAATTTATTTGCTGTGTAGACACAACTTTGGGGAAACCCATTTGACTAGGTAACCCAAAAGAAATTTTCAGATGTGGTGGAACCCCCGCCCATCCTTACCCAAATTTCCTAGTGGAATTTTGGAAAGCCCTGACGACCTTTTGTAAATGGACCACACCTTGAATTCTCATTTTTCCATTCTCTGGGCAGTTCTTTATTTGTGACCTTGTTCTCCATCAAAGCACAGCAGACGCCTCCAGGTACTTCCCTTAAATATGTTAGCAGCTGGACTTCAGCACCTACACCCGAGCGGAGTAAGCAAGATCACCTTTGGTGTGCTCACATGAGCCACCGATTCTGATTTGTCTGAGGAAGAGTACAAATGACTTCCAGCTGAAGCAAGATTTATCCCTATCCAATTGGCTCAAGTTGGGGAAAGCTTCCTGTTGGCTCCCGGAACAGACCTACTGCCTCTGACCAGGTCTTGGTTGGAGTTCAGGGAGTAATAATATGAGGATACGCCCTTCTTATTCAACCACTGGAGAGGGGATTCAGATAATTGAGTTCTCTAGTGTCTTTCCAACAGTAGACAGATGCATTTTCTGTCATTGTGGAATATAAATAGAGCCGGGAATGCCTTTATAACAGGACATTACAGCTAATTTTTCCTCTCTGATGGGTTGCCAGTACTTTGAAAATAAGTTTCCTTGCTCTTTCATGAAAGAGCATCCTCGATTCAGTTGATATTTTGGTTGAAGAATCACACTGGTCCTCATTTTACAAATTCATTGCTCCTGATTAAGAAAGCCAAAGTACTCTGCTAAGTACCCATTTCTTTTTGGATCTATCATCTCTCCTGAAGCTAAGTCTGGCAATTTTCTCTTTCATAATTTTGCCTACAAGAAACTGGAGAGTCACTATGGATACATTCTTTTTGAGGAACTCTGGGGCCCATTTGACATTATTAAGTAATTCTAGGTCAAACTAGTGGAGCTATTGGGTTCTTGGATATGGATAAACATCTGATTCAGTTTGACTTCCTACCATACCCAGAAGTGTCACTGTGCAGTGGTAAAAAAGCAGCAAATCAGGGCAACCAGAATCAATATGTGGAATCCTGAGAAACCCTCCGATCTTTCAATTTGCTTGTAGATAGTGTCCCACTTACCCAAGGTAGATCTCGTCAATGAAAAAATGAGAAGTAGTCTCATGTCCCAAACGGACTGCATTTTTCTTATCCATCTTACTGTCTCTATCAATATCATATGCTCAATACACTCTTGAATAGACAAGTAAATTTAGCGAAAGTAACAGTCCTTTCTATTTAATGTCGAATATGTACTGGTTTTGTCTGATAAAAGTGCCTATAGGTTATAGTATGCAGCCTCTGTAAATGAAACCACAATGATTACGCATAAATAAAAGAACCAGAGAATATCAGAGAATGAGTGAAATTTAGACATTTATTCCAATTCGTTTACTTCATGGGTGCGACTGAGTCCCAGAGAAATGAACTGACTAGCAAATATCTCTGAGGAAATTAGTCATGAAGGGGATTGGAATACACGACCCCAAAGCATGTGACTTTGGCATATGGAATATTTTGAGCTGAAGGCAATTGAGAATCAGCTGACGTATAAAGAAGACTTGGGACTTCTCTTATCTGACTAAAAGCAGAAGCTTCTGAGAACTCAGGACTGCCATAAATCCTCTCTCTGGAAGACTTTTATGGGCATGAGTAAGATGGAAATTCAGCACTGAGATGAGTCTGCATAAATGAACCTTACTAAAGTAGCTTATTTTCCATTAGTTTCCCCATATGTTTACTTTTCCACAATTCACCAACCTTAGAATCATAAAAGCCCCCTTTCCTTTCTCTAGTCACTTCTCCACAATTTATTGCCCCTTATTAAAATGATACATAAGGTTCCAAGTTTAACCCCTTCTGTCAGTTTTCGTTTATTTTTTGTGAAGTCCTCACACACATATAAATATTGACCTTAATAAAGAAACGTATATCTTCTCTCCTGTTAATCTGTCTCTTGTCAGTTTAATTCACAGGCCCCAGTTACAGAATCCGAGAGGTAGAGGAAAAGTGCTTTTTTCCCTTACAGTGGTAAAGTTAGACTAAGACTTCCTGGTCTTTTGATACCCTATATGGCACCCAGAAGAAAATGAAAAACCAAAGTCATATTCTATTTATGAAAAGTTCTCAATATCTTACAAAATTTGTTTATCATGTTGTATAGTTTGCTATTTTTCTCTGTTTCTTGTTGAGACTGTTTGGAAAAATGAGGAGAATGAAGGAATTTAATTAAGATTGGGTCTACTTGGGATTATTGAGGATATTATTTTTTTTAAATTCACTGGGAAATTTTCATATAATGATCAACTCAGAAAAAAATGCTGGTTTGCCTGTCCCACACCCCCAAATGACAAGGGTTTACACAAATGGGTATAGGATAGTGTGTAAAGACTCAAGGCTATAGAGTCATACGGACCTGGATTAATCCATCGATTGATTACATAAAGACTGGTTATGAGAGCTTTGACAAAGCCGACAAATTGTTGAGGGTCCTGAACACCAGCTGGTGTGCATCTCAGTCCTTTGGAAAACGGCAGCTTCATTTCAGTGACTGTTGAAAATCCAACAGCGACGGAGTAGAGTAAGTCTTCAGGCTTAGTTTTCTGCTTCCTCAATGAAATCCAGCGTATACTTAGAGAAAGTTCTGCATTTTTCATAACCAGAGCAAGAAGCTGACGGAATCCTCTCGGTGCTGTGCAGCAGGAGCGAACTGACTCGAGAAGGCCTACACTGCTTATTTATGTGTAGAGTTTAATGCTAAAAGGTGCCATTAAAGGTGGAGACCACATCTAGTGTCAAAGCAGTTAAAATCTTAAACATCTCTAATGACTTCTTTTAAGTCATTGCAACTCCCTACATAAACAAACCAGCGCTGGATAAAGTGCGGGGCACTCACATTTCAAATGATACCCGTCATCTGGATTTCTCATTATGGAGCTTCTGCCAAGTCCAGACTCTCTGCCAAGGATGATTTAACCATTCAGAGTGTCAAACTGACCTTGTACTTGGACATGGGGGTGGAGAGAAGTCTAATTGCCTGAGCATTGTTTTCTTGAATTCTAAAATATTGAGGAGATGAAACCATAAGTTTGATGGCCTTTCTTCACTACGGTAGTTAAAATCTACACCCTACATAATTGCACTCTTGAAACTGTGTGTGCTGGAGGTCTCTTTAGCTTTCACGTATTAAATCAAACAAATACTTTTAAGAGAGGTTTTAGAGGACAATGGGAGAAAACAGAGATAAAAGGATTAGAACCCCAGAGTTGGCAAAATGAAGAATGATGATTGTTTAATTGTAGGTGTCTGCTTATGTGTACTTTTTTTTTTTTCCTGCTCTGAAAAGTGTTAGGCTTCAGTGTAGGCCTATATAAGAGAGAATGAAATATTGTCTGAGCCATGAGTCCACAATTCTGGATGCATTAAAAAATAAGGTCATGGGGCTGGCCCAATGGCGCAGCGGTTAAGTTCACACATTCCGCTTCTTGGTGGCCCGGGGTTCGCCGGTTCGGATCCTGGGTGCGGACATGGCACCGCTTGGCAAAAGCCATGCTGTGGTAGGCATCCCATGTATAAAGTAGAGGAAGATGGACATGGATGCTAGCTCAGGCCCAGGCTTCCTCAGCAAAAAGAGGAGGATTGGCAGCAGATGTTAGCACAGGGCTAATCTTCCTCAAAAAAATAAAATAAGGTCATACATCCTCCCAAATATAAGTAAGCACAAATAATTAGTTTTAAATGCTTCTTTGTCACTCTGCTATTAGACTGGTAGATATAATTGTTGTAGCGCTAATGGAACCAAACTTTGTGTCATTGTTAAAATAATTAGAAGTGTTACCTAATCATAGCTGTCATTAAATCTCCCTCTTTTATGCAGAATAGAATTGCATGTCATGGTTATGGCTAAAAGGTTCTTAAAATATTCTGGAAGTAGTTTGTTATTTATAGTATCTAGATAATGCTTCTGGGAGGAGGGAGAGAAAGTCTTGCTGAATTCCCTAACACACACACTCACGAAAGTCACGATTCTCAAAGCACAGAGGGCAGCCTACAGAAAAACTGCTCTAGATGAGGAGGCAACTGGTGGTAGGTGAAAGTCACAAGAATCTCTCACTTATCCAAATTGTTTTCCAAGTCATATGGAAATAACTTCTCCATCTCAGCCCAGCATTAGCTGATAAGGAATTGCATACTCGCTTTTCAGGTCCCAGCTTGTTGGACTACTCATGAGGATGCTTTCCCCACTGCTTTGGGCTTCCCCTCAAGCCCATCAAAGTCCCAGGGAGACATCTGGGACCATTTTATCAGTAATAGTGTAGATCCTTTTCATGAGCATCTACTGTATGTCAGACATTACTTTACATGTTACCAAATTTAATTTATTATTCATGCAAATCTTGTGAGAAAGATTTTAACCCCATTTGCCAACTGGGATTGAAAGAGAATTTCAGTATATTGCTCAAGATTGCACAACTAATATTTGGTAGAAGTCAGGTTTAAATTAGGCCTGCCTGGCTCCAAAGCCCATTTTCCACTACAACATGCTGTCCACACTTGTCCACACATTTCCCAACCAATCACCCTGGTGGTATCGGTGGTTATTAGTTATTATTTTCTTTCACTATGTCTCCTTTATTTACTTTTGTAGTTATAAATTTAGAAGTCATAGAATCTTTCATTTGAAAGGATTTTTCTGGCTTGTTTTTAAATAAAAGCTAATTTGGAAGAATGGCTTGAATGTGGTCCTGCTCAGAAGCTGCTCGGTGAGTCTGTGATTCCAAGACCCACCAGTCTACTTGACATTCATTCATTGGTAAGTTGCTTTCTAGGAAAGAGAAACCAATTAAAAGTAGTCACTACATGTTCACTACCGTATGCTCTGTTTACTGAACAAATTAGTTGTCCTTAGGCTCTAAATGTGATTTTTAGGTGACCTTGAAGGAAAAGATTAAAAAATAATTTGCTAGGCCACTTTTGAATAATCAGGAAGATTTAACATCTGGATAGGATTTCAGAAGTTCTGGGTATGCACAGCCTCTGAGCATTATTTCAGCTTTGCACTTTTTCTTTATGTTCTTAATCTACATGTCCCAAACACTCCTTTGTTTATTTTGGTGATGAAAAAGTTTGCAACTCATTGTTGCTACTGCTAAGGGTTGCTTCTTTGAATTGTCTTCCCCTAGTTGAAGGACAAAATTATGCCAGGGACAAAACTATACAAAAAGTAAAGTTTATCCTCGGCACATTCTAATCTGCCTCACTCCCAGCCCCCATTCTTGGCCTTTTTTTTTTTTTAAAGATTTCTCTTTTTTTATTTTTCCTTTTTCCCCCCAAAGTCCCCCGGTACATAGTTGTATGTTTTTAGTTGTGGGTCCTTCTAGTTGTCACATGTGGGATGCCTCCTCAGCATGGCCCAATGAGCAGTGCCATGTTCATGCCCAGGATCTGAACCAGTGAAACCCAGGCCTGGCAAAGCTGGAGCCCACAAACTCAACCACTCAGCCATGGGGCCGGCCCCCATTCTTGGCCTTTTATATTTGTTTCTGTTACGAGTGCCCAGTGGTGTCATATTTCCCCATCTCCTATCCAGGATAAAAGTATTCAATAAACTCGTTCATACTGAAGGATTCCTAAGTTAATAATATACTTCCTGGGGTTTTTTTTTTTTTTTAGTCTTAAAAGAAAAAAACCTCCAGAGAGGATCTTTAATTATTTCAAAGGTTTAAAGGGCTAATTATAACGGACAAATGCTGTATGTGTATGTGTCTGTGTTTAAATACCCTCCTTTGGAGAAGCCACACTCTCGCTCAGTGCCAGGGATGGGCATGTGAGCCGAATGGGCTAGTATGGTGCTTCATCTCTTTGTCAATAGAGATTAACTCAAGGATTCTGTGCGTGAGTCACATAAGCTCAAACTCCTTTCTTCGAATCAATACACAGATAGAGGGGGAGAATTGTTCTTTCCTCCGGAGTTGCTAAAACAGGTAAATGTGAAAATAAAGTACTTGGGCAATCATTTTTGGCCCTGTGGGAAAAGCTCCTACTCAGTAGGAAAGAATAAAGTCAGCACACAGAAAGAAGAGCTAAGGGATGCAAAGACAGCTCTGCCATTGTGACTCCTTTCAAGCCAATCTAGCCATACCTGAAATTAGATTTAACTGCACTGCTGAAACGGTGCATGAGTGTGTGTGTGTGTGTGTGTGTGTTGTATGTATATGTTATTCACGCAATCCCTTCCTTATGTGGAATCACACTTCACTCCCTTGGTGCCAGGGATGAGTATATAACTTAGGATGGCTGGGCTTCCCAGTTACAGTGAACTATAAACCATCAATTTCCATCCTGAGTTTTGGGGAGATAGGGATTGGATCTTGAGCTGGGTTGATTCAAGTTTTTTGGTAGTTGGGATTGAGAAGATCCTGACTGATACATTAATGGTAGGATTTAAGATATTTGTGGGTGAAATATTTTTGGGTGGACAATATTCCTGTTGCCTCTCTCCTACCCTGGGAATGTTGCTTTGCTATTGGTTTTGAATAATAATGCTGTATTGACATTGCAACTTGCAGTTGTTTGCCAGTGGGCAGCTGTGATGTGTTTTTCACCGTTTCTTGTTGGTGTCTTCAATATGGTTCAATTTGATTCGACTCGATTCAATTCAGTTCAATTTAGTTCGTTTTAGTTAATCTGGACTAGGTAGACCTCAATGAGGTCTTTTTCTAGAAGGTAAGCAGGGAATATCATTTAGGTATTGCTTTGCAATGCAACAGTTCTTCCACTTAGGGGGTTTGGGAAATATGAGCCACCATTTCAGATTTTGCACAACAATGTGCGTATCTTTTAGGTCCATCTGTTGAGCATTGATAAAAATCAATGACTTGCCTCTGTGTTGACCTTTGATACAACTCTGAAGTCTTTGGGAAGTAGAAGATGGGATTGGTGATTACAAGCTGATACTTGACAAATTCAATGAAAGGAAAAAGATCATTTATATTTATATTTCTAGTTCTGGGTGGTCATACAACTTTTTCAACATCATTGCCAACACTCCAATTAATGAAAAACTACGCAAACATGAGATGAAAGTGTGAATCCTCTGGTTTTTGTTTTAAATGTCTGTTTATTCTAAGTGATTATGGCTGTGTATTTATTTATATGTGTGTACATAAACTCACACACTTCTTTATAACAGAATCTATAAATAGCTATAAAAACCATCCTAGTTAAATATCACATGGATTCCAGTGGAAGAAAAGATCAAACTGGTGGGGCGGTTATAACTTTCTATTACTGCTCACTTCCTTTTATAATTTTCTGATCTTACTTTGTTTTTGGCTCGTAGACTGTTGACATTGAGTGTGACTAAGCCTTTGCCCTGAGGATCTTCCATTCTCCTAGTCACTGATGTCTGCTTTCCATCTCAGAGCTGGGGTCCTCTTTGCACCTCCAGACTGACTCCTGACTCACAGTGCAGTGAAAGGTTCTGTGTGGGAGGCTCCAGTCATGAGGATGGGCCTGCCCAGTGGTTGCTGCTACTGTCGCAGACAATAAGTCAGGGTCTGAACATGTTAGCTGAGGACTTTCTCCAACTCTCTTTTATGAGCCTCAGTCCTAGACTGCATCAAACTATTCAAAATCAACTAGACGAAAACTTCAGGCAGTCACCTGGTGCTTCTGTCTACAGATCAACAAGTTACCAGTTTGAGTGATTGTTTTTTCAAATAATTACTGTGATTTGAGACTATTTCTTATACAACAAAACCCAGCATCCTTGCTTTGATCAACTTGACTGGTTAAGAAAGTCATATGGAAAAATAATGAATGAATTTTATGTATTGATCCAAAATAAAATAACCAACTTCACTTTTTTGTGATTGATTTGAATCAAATCTTAATTTTTGTCATCCATTACCTAAATGAGATAAATTCTTTGATGAGAAAATCTATTTTAGTAGCAAGAGCCTTTAACAAGAAAAAAGATGTTTATAGCCTCAATCAGATCATTGTTCCTTAGATCAAAGTTTCTTAATCAGTTGTATATTAAACTATGACTATAATGTAAAGTTTGTTGGTTACTTTAATTATAACAATTTGCATATTTATGAGCAAAAAACAGGA